>NC_135781.1:4771209-5131931 GCF_028453695.1 Augochlora pura
CCCCCCCCCCCCCGACCGTTTCGCCGTCTCCCACCGGCGCGGGGGCGGCGGAGGCCCCCCCCCCCCCCCCCCACGGCCCACCTCGGGCCACCAATTATCCTCGCGCATGATTCGGGAACGCGCCGTTTACACCGCGCGCGGATACGGGATGAAGACCTACTCGCGTAGCATAATGTACAATGACTATACTGCGGGGCAGGCCACCGCACTAAGCATTGCGGTTTAAGCCGCGCGGACGATGTATGCGCCGTGATTTCGAACTACGGTGGAACCCGAGTAGTTGTGCTAAATGGTTCGCAAACTAATGCTCAAAATTCGGGCAATGTCACGACGATAGCGGGGTACCTACGGGCGACGGAGGCCGCGGGAGGAGCAGGCCGGGACGGACCTCTGCCGAAAATGGGATCGTGGGGAGGGGGGGCGGTTAGGGAAACCGGGCCGCGGTAAACGGCGAAAAGAGGAAACAGGGGCACGGGGGGTGGTAGTTACCGATGCTCCGGAGATCCTCCTTGGTTCAAACTTTCAAACATCGAATTAAATAAAACTGCCTCTTTCGTTTCTGTCGTCAGAGAGAGAGAGAGAGATAACTCCCGCCCCCTCTCTCTCTCTCTCTTTCTCTCTCCGTCTTCTTCCGGACTACTTTGTTCGATCAACTGTGCGACGACGAAACGAAATGACTTTGGCAATAATTAGCAACGAATTTCGACGGGCTCCGACGGATTTGTATCGGCGATATCGATCGATCGGCCGGCAACTCGAGTCTTTGTAACTCGACCGGATGTTTATTCGTTTACAGTGTTTGAAGCACTCCCATCGCGGGAATCAATAGCTTTAGTAAAGTAATAGTGTTGTGGTCTGGAAGCTGAAGTCGGCAGTTCCGTGGGAAGTGTCTTCTCGAGGAACCGCCTGTAGTTGTAGTGAACGCGATTGCGTTATAATCTCTTGATTTCACTTGTTCAACCGTTTGTGAGAGTTTATCAAAATAGTGGAAACAGATTGGTCAGAGAATTAGATGATGCATGAAAAACTCAAGGAGAAAAATGATCTCTATGTATCCTGATCTTTTATTTTATAGGTAGTCGAATTGCATTTGTGCAACTTCTGGAATGATATGTACCCCAGGATCAATGTAGCGATAATAAATATTATAAAAGATTGTATAGTATTCCGTATAAATTAACGTATAAATTATTAATTATTATCAATTTTTCGTACAAATTAAATAATAATAAGTATATTCCCAGTATCATTAAATGTAGTAGTAATTTGGTGCTACTACTTGCTGCCGTGCTACTACTTGCTGCCGTGCTGCATTGCTTCTCACAAATTCAATCGCGATTTCCCTCCGTTTGTTTTGCAAATTGTACAGAAACGGTGGACAATAAAAACTGTGTCCGCAGCTCCATACCGAGACGATCCGAAGGTAGTTTAGTACCGTTCTGTACACTGGGATGCTTCAATTTTGCATAATAATTTCTTGCTACTTTTCCTCGCATCTGTCTTCCGTTGCCCGCGCCCTTCCTATTTCATTTCTCAAACGCGCTTTGTTTATATTTTGTTCTGTCTCCGGTGTATCGCTCGAAATCTGTTTGTATCATCCGTATGCTTCGCCGGGAAGGCTCTGTCTGTTTATTTGAATAAACAAGCACGTCCGCTGAATTTTTTCCGGATTTTCTTTCCGTCCAGGGATCCTGGTAAAGTAAAGTTCAACTGAAAACAGCGCGAGCCGCTTTTTCCACCGAATAAAACGTTCCGATTTCACGCGACTTTTCCCCGCGTCTAATTAACGGGGCCAATTCGTCGCAAAAAAAAGTCTTCAGATGCGTTTACGCAGAAACGTACGTACGGTCGAACGTTCTCCGGCGAACATAAATTGCGATCTAGTAGTCAACAACTTCGGCGTCGAACTACTCGAAGCCGGGCGACCATTAAATGGCCGGCAAATCGTTGACCTTTGAACTCCTGGAACTTGGGGGAGGGTAAAAAAAAAGGAATGTTAAAATATCGGTGTCACGGGCTAAGTAGAGGCTCGACTCTTTAAAAATGAGCGCCGGCAGAGCGTTATAAGATTATTTTATACGAAGTTAGAGAGAGAGTTCGAAGTTCGACAATCTCTCCCGACCATAATTCACCCTTTAATTAGTTCCTACAATTCCGTGGTGTAATATATCGTTTCGCAAAAAGAAATTGATCTTCCGTCGCCGAAAGGGGCGAAATACCTGTTTACGTTCAACCGTATTTAATTCTGACCGCGGGCGAACGGCAAACCTGACACGTTCAAGACAAACGTCTTCAAACCGGAGACTCGCGAAAGTGGATTCGCGTTCTTATACATTTTGATTAGTTCCACCCTAATTATTCGATCGAACTGCGTGGCCCATTCTCGCGACTCGGCGAGCACCGCTCGCTCAATGGATTTATCCTAACTCGTCGCATAGTTATGGAATAAACCGGGTTTGATTCAAAGTCGTAGTCGTAAAGGAAACTAGCTCAAATTTGACGGCAATTACCCAGATTACGATGGGGCGAGGCAGATGGATGATCGAAGAGAAAAAGAGGAGGGGGGGAGGGGAGAGATGCCGTAAATCACGGTACATTAACTGTAGTCGGCGACGGTGTTGGACCGGGATTCAGAAGTTTGGAAACTTTTGCTTTGCCAGCGCGGGATTCGTTCCGATTTTTATAGTAACAGAAGTGGATGCGATTAATCGAGGCGTTTATAAAACCAATTGTTGGTAATTTTCCGAGCCGATCGATCACGGGATGAATTCCGCCGGTACGTAAGCGGTGCGCTGATGCCGGAGCTTGAAACCATGAACGTCGATGAGGAATAGCATTGTTTAATGTAGCAGTGTACTCACATTATAGCAGCGAACACAGCAGTGCACATAATCCCGTCTTTTCGAGCGGAATAATTGTTTCAGAATTGATTAAAATGACCTAAACATTTTCGACATATTAGACCGATTAATTTTGTGGAGAATGAGAATACGCAACAATTTTGTTAGATTACAAACAATTGGGACAATTGACCTTGTTTAGCTTCTTTATCCGAGCTTTTAATGAAAATTTAAAAGATGTGTTTTGAGAATTGAAAATTTTATTGTAGTCAATTGATGTTGATAACTTTAATATTAGTTCTTAACATTCGATGTTCGTGGAAATAACAATTTCTTCCGAATTTAAACTTAGAAGCGTAACCTCCTACTTCACCAATAAGTTCGAGTTGTCAATAGCTTTAGAGTCAAAGGATGAAGTGACTGAAATGTAAAGCACGGTCGCAGTTCTATTGTAAACAGAAAAGAAATTTTTTGCAATTTTTATCGCCGCTTTGATCGACGCTTTTATAGCTGTTATCGCAGCTTCAACATAAACGTTTATTTTTATTTCCGATATAAAACCATCGTTTTACGACTGCGGCACGATGCAAAACCGATTCCCGCCCAAGTTCGAATACGTTTATTATTATAAATACCAGTGTTCGTAGCGTGTCGTTCGTAAGCCAAGATTCGAAGATATAAGAATTCCGTGTTTACTGGGAGAGATGTTGGAAACCAGATGTAGGAAACATAGTGCTTAAATTATTCCTTAAAATTACTATTTAATTTATTACTGTTCTATTTGTTATTATTATAGAAAAGGTCGATAAAACACACACGAATTAGTGGGTTAAAATAATGGTAAGTAAGTCAGATTTATTTAAATTTTGACTCGCGCCTTAAAATGTTATCCATCGATGCCAAAATTTTAAAAAGACAAGTAAAATAAATGATAGAGTTATCATGAATTTTTGTCATTCCCCGTATGTTCACTGCGTTTAGTTTCGTTATTTTAATAAATGCAAACATTCGAATTTAATAGCACGTGCAAACTGTTTGCTTCGTGAACGTTTTAACGCGTAGTTTAATCTTTCCGCGATTGCAACGAAAAAAATAATAAAAGTTCTATTCAGGACACGTTCGTCAAGACTCGATCAAGTTTCGTTTAATTGCGCGAGCTTCTTTCGCGTTGATAGAAAAAAAAGGTGAACAGGCAAACCCGGCACCGGAATGAATGAATTCTCTTTCGAAGTACGTTACGCAGCCGGCAGCAGCCCGTCGATCGCCTATTGGATTTGGTGTAGTTGTAACGGGAAATGGGAACAAGGTTCAGTTTATTTTTCTATGCATAGCAAATCTCATTTCCTATGTGCCTGTATGCGAAACAGATATCTTATTCCCATACGTGCAATCAAAATACAAGATTCCTCGGATATTTCTCGATACCCGGCCACCGGATTGCTGTTCGCGTCGGGGAGGCGCGAACCAACGCGCGTGCAATCTTCTGATTTACGCCGCGGTCGCCGCGATCGTTTATATACTTCTAATTGCGACGATTTATTAGGCCGCGCTCATGTTGGGGCTGCGATAAAAATTACGAGAGCATCGATCAGACGAAAGCTGCGAAATATTTCTTTTCTCGGTTTGTTTATAATCGAGCGGCTACCAGGTTCCAGTCATTTAACACGTTCGCGTAGCTATTACACGTCGGATGCCGCGTCATCCGTATCTAGAGATCAAATTATTTATTTCATTTAACCTTAGACAACCTTGATCGAGAAATGCAGTTTAGAACCTTTCCTTTGGATTTATTTACAGGAAAATAAACAAGTATTTTTCTTTGGGTTTTTATAGTCTTATTTATATTTTATATATTTTTTTTAGTGATAGATATTTATAATTTGATTGCAACTGTTTTCTTCATTGAAATGATATAATAAGCTGCCATTTTCGAAAGGGCATTTCGAAAATCAATTTTTGATTTGATTCAAAATTAATCGAAAATACCTTGAAAACGAATATCAATTATACCTTGATTGTACAATATCGTTATTTCAATGCATTGAAAACAATTCTTTTGCAAACGTATTTTTTGAATCATACATTTCAAGAAAATACAATTTAAAAAGGGAAAATATCTTCATATTTTTCATGACTATTGACATTAATCAAAGATATTTTAATTATCCAAAATTAAAAATGAATTTTCCTGTCTTACCTTCTCGATGTTTGTTCCACGAAATAAATTGTATCGACGAAACGTACGTGTGCAACAAATGCGAACGGCTTTTTTTTTCTACTTTGACATCGTTCAGCCGAAAGCAGCTTAATGGTTACCCCGTAGCTGAACGCAACAGCTAGAAAATCGCGTTGCGTGTCGCGGCGCTGAAACCGCTTCTATAATGATCGCTAGCAAAGCGATTGCGTAAACGCGAAGGCACACCTCGGAGGTGAGGGATGATCGGGTTTTTTCGCTGTTACGAAATTGTCGATACGATTGGCCGGGACGGTGTTATCGGCCAATTAAAAGGCATTTTAATTTCGCCCGGTTCGGTTGCGGGACGGTTGTTTGCGTTCGCCGGATTTGAAAACAAGGGGCTCGAGATTGCGTAATCATGGTAAAAAGGATTTGCGAACGATTAGGGCGGCGGATTCGTAAGACGAGCAAACATAGGGGTGGCGGACGCGACAAAACCCATGGGAAACAGTTCAAACGCGCCTCAACGAGGAAGGATCGCCGCGATGGAACGAGTTTTTTAGCATTTTGTTTGTACTTTTTTTCAGCCCCCCCCCCCGTGTTTTTTAATATTTTCAATAGATCGCTATTACGATTGGTTTCTATCGGCCCGGGGGGGGAGAGGAAAACGATATGGTTGAGTCGAGTAATCGAACGCACGCGGATATTTCTCTCCCATTCGCAGCTGGGCTACGGCCATGTTGTTGTTTTTAACTTCGTTATGCCTAGTTTTTCAATTGTGTATACGCCATTTGATTGATGTTCCACGTTTCTTTTTTTTTTTTATCACGCACAGCCCGGTTCCCATCCCGTCCATTCGGCTGAACGGTAAATTCGAGAATGCTACTGTTTAACCAACACACCGAGATCTATTCTTCATTGCAGTTTATCGTCGCGCCCTGCCGTTTCGAATCTATTGTAATTCTAGCCGTAATGCCCGCGCGTTAACCCGCGAAACTCGCGATTTTTTTAAATTTCGCCCGCCCGATTGTGAAATATGGGAAGTATAAATATTCGGTTTCAAGTGTCGCACCGGCCGATATATTCGAATCTATTTTTCAATCTCGCATATCACACTTACTGCGCGTAATAATGGAAATAAATCCCTTAAAAAGCGATCCGTTAAGTCCGGCCGGCAAATTGATCTATCCGGTGGAAAAATCGCCGAAATACTCGCGGACTTCTTTCGCATAGCTGAGCAAACATTCGGTTTCGAACCAGTACATTAAATGATCATTATCTCGCTATTCAGTTCCTAATGGCTGATTCAAATTGGTGGCTATTCGATGCTTGTTAGTCGTACAGTTGTTAGAAAACGACCATTCTACCTCGTCGCTCGGGAATGGTTCTTTTTTAACGAGAGGATCTCCGGAGAAATTAATCATGTTATCTGAAATTTTTTTTAAACATTTTGTTATTAGAATTGCGATTCATATTTTCGCTGTATTGTCGATCTTTTAAAGATTTGTTCACTGTAACCTTGCAGTTTTTTCTTTTCTATATTCACCGTATATTTTATATTTTAAAATTGAGATTATTCTTATATTCTTCTAATATTCTTTAACAAAATTTTATAAACACATTTCGTATTGCAGTACATTTTACAGTAAATTAAATTTGATTATTATTCAAAGGATGCAGACAAATAGAGGGAGTATGATCAATTTTTTGTCCGTCTTTCAGTTACATTAACTAAGCTGATAATTGTTGATAATTGTCTTCCTCATTTGTAACACCCTGCGATCGAGCAGAAACAAACAATTGCATGGACGACGAATCGAGCAAGAATTTTACATAAACACTTCCCGTTCCGCCGATTGTCACGTGGCTCGTCATGGTTGCACAGTGACGGGCGTATCAAAGATTCTTGCCTAATTAACAACCCACTCATGCACCGTAAATTGAATCATCTTATCTTCTGTTCCGACACTATTTCCGCTTCCGTAGGCCGCATCCCCATCGGCTCGCAATAGGTGTAGGGTATCGGGCGTCGTTTCTGCCGCGGGCACACGTTATATGGGGAAAGTGACGAAAGTGAACGACAGGAATAATGGACAGGTTTGGGTAGGGTGGCTTCCCGTTCAGTAGGGGCATTTGTTCCGCTGACAGTAACTTGTGCCCGTAATAAACATGCCGTGCCAGCGGATTGACTGATGATACCGTTCCCCGTTGGATGTTATTGGTTGGCTCTATAACATTTGCCAGTATTCAATATCTCGACAGCGGTCTGTAATTATTCCCGTGGTGCGTCGCCTCTCTCTCTCTCTCTCTCTATGCCTTTTTCTTTCTCTCTAGCTTCTGTTGCCACAGTTTTTTTTTTTTAATTTCGACACAGTGTAAATTTATTTTCGTGAACCGTGCAGGAAGTCGCGGCTCACAAGAAATGGATGTTTACCACCTGGCTAAACGCTGCACTAAAAATGGCCCCCGAAAACTGAATAGAATTTTATTTTCGTCTCGCGGTGCAGTAAATTGGTCCAATTAATGATTTGTAGAGTATGACGTAAGAACGATCCGATAATATTTTTACAGGTACCTGTGAATGTGCAGAAGTTTCTAAAATATCTAATTATTAGTAATTATTCAATTGCAGAGTTTATACCTGTACATAGTAGGTTTTGCAACATGTAGTTTTCTATGTAATATAAAACAATTTACATTGTGCCAGGATAATGTCATCTAATGGTACCTGAAAAAGGTACCATCAACTTTTCAATTTATTGTAGAAAGAAATTTTGTAATTATATAATCGATCTTCGCAAGATTTAAAAGCCACATCTTGACTCATCAGTACTGTTTTATAAATCTAGACGTATCAGCACAAGAATCTCATAAATCATGATTTTGTCTTTACCATTTCTGACGTTCCAGACTCTTTCAAACTCAGCATAGTAAGATATTTTAAAAAAGAGCAACGAGATTCGTCATCTGGAGCACGCAGCCGTGGAAACTCTGTTTGCCCGCGAGAATGCATAGTGCAGAACGCATTCTGGATTAAATCCAGAATAAAAATAAATTCTGTTTCACTCGTAGAGTAAAACTCTCTTACGCGCATTTATTAATAAATTCTTGAACGTGTAGCGCACTTCATATCGAGAAAGCGGCACATTTTACTCTGCGTCATTCTGTCTTAATGCTTACCACGAATAAGAAAATACTAGTTCCAATGAGGAACGAATCGCAGCAACAAGACTGCGTTCGAACAGATACGTAAGTCGACTGAATATTCTGTCGCGGCGCGTGAATAAAGACGGAACATTCGAAACCGGTCGTTTGACGACAGTATTCACAAAAAGCAAACAGGGCAGATTGGGTCTCGCGATTGCAAAACAGAAAATCCGAAACCGGTGATTCGGCAACATTGATGGAAGTTCGAAGTTCCGACAAACAAAGGCCGCAAATTTTCTCCAATAATTACGACCGAAAAATCCGAAACCGGTCGTGCCACGTGATCGATTGATTGGTGACGAAAACAAAGAGAAGGGATAGAGGTTCTTGGTGCAACTTGCGGGACAAAGTCCGGATAAATCTTCCGAGCCACTTTGTGTGCTAGGGAAGATCGACAATCGAAAAAAAGAGAGAGAAAGGAGAGAGAGAGAGAGAGAGAGAGAGAGAGCGCTGGTCTCGGTAGAACAATTTCTCGTCTAATCTCCGCAGGTTAGTTTCTTTATTACAGTTTTCCCGCGGCGCCCAGGTAAACAGGGATTAATCCGCAAGGGGTGTTTTAGCCCGATGCGACGCGAGCCACTTTTATCTAGTTTGCCCGCGAGCTGTAACCTTTCGAAAAAATCCACCACCGAAGGAGCTTCCTTGTGAACCGGCACACGGCAACCGCAGCGTTTCCGCAGCCGTAGGTCGTCAGCGCGCCGCGGTTCCCGCCGCTCGATGTAAATCATTCGCGGCTGATTTATGGGGGCGGGCAGCGCGCGCGCGCGCTCGCGGATTATGTCGCGGCTCTGGTTGTTCGAAATTTTATTTAGCCGGGATTGAATGGATCGCGCGCGAGTTACTACGGCGGACGGAGGGGTTAAAGGGAGGTGTGTAGGAGAAGGGCCCCGGGAATCTGGAGAAAGCCAGCCACGGGAACACCCTCGGGCGTGATCGTCATTATCATAATTCTTTCTCAATGTCGGCTAACGAAGGTGACACTGAATGCGTGGAGGAGCACCCGTGCGCGTTCGCGCATCGGAGCCAAACAACGGGCCGTCCCTGAACAGGTGGGGGAGGGGGGGGGGTGGTTGCCGCGGGAGGCGGACGGGACCACCTGGCGGTGTATCCTCTCTGTGCACGGACCAGCCGCGGGGTGCAACTTAATGAGCTTCCTGTGTTGGTTCCGCTTGTACCGTATAACCTGCGCCTCTCGCTCTTTCCTCCTCGTCCTTCCTATTTTCCAGGCCTCGCAAACCCCTTTTCTGCAGACCCTGTCGCCTGATACCAGCGACCGGCGAAATCTGACGCGCGGCAACCGGTTGCTCGCAAGACAACCGATCTGCGAAACGGCGATTCCGCGAACCAGACAATTCTGCCAACCGTGGAGCATCAACTATCTTGTCTTTGCGTCACAGTTATCTTTGCTCCACAGTTTCTGTCACGAAGCGAAACTCTTGTAACTGGACTGCGGATTTTATGCGATTATCGTAGAAATGATTAGGAAAAATAGGGAAATATAAGATGTTCGAAAATATCTTCTCTACATTCTATTGAAATGATTGAACGAAGAGATTTTATCTCATTTTTGTTTGTTAGAATTAAGGTAGACAGTTTTTATTTTGCATATAGATCCGTGCTCTAGTTAGAGCCGAAACGAGGGCAAATTGCAGCCAATAATCAAGCCGTTAACATTTGGCTTGAAACGATTTTGGTTATTAATTGGTCATTATAAATGACTAGAATATTCTTGGTTATGATAATCATTATAAATGGCAGAAATAGATTTTGGTTAGAAATAACCATTAAAGTACTGCAGTCTAATTATTGCCATTACTGGAATGTGCATTTGTAAACCGGTAAACATTGTAATTGTTGGTTTACTTTAATTATTTTTTACATTATTTTTAAGCATTTTCATAGTACATAGATAAGGGTTGTTTTCACCCTGTGCTTTTTTTAACTCTTGAAGCGGAATGCGAATCGAAATTGCGAAAAGGCAATTTTCCAAAGCTTAATTATTCTATAATAACAAAAAAATTTACGGCCAAACGACGGTGAAGTGTTAATAACAGTCGAATGAAATGAGTGAAACCAATTGATTTAATTATTAGTGATAGGTCGGTAAAAGCAACCGATATTTGATTACCAAAATGTAGTATGCATTGAAACGAAAGGTAAATGCTGATATTCAAAAAATGGATCAAAATAACGAGTCTCTAGAAGAATATCGGTACAATAGAATAGTCGTGAATGAAATTCTCGCCTATTTGTACGATAAACCCAGTTGCGCGTGTGAGCCGATTTAGATCGAACAATTTCAGTATCAAACAGCTCTGTCTAAAAATGTACACGTAAGAGATACCTACCATGGAGGATCCTATTGTAATGCAAGTTTGCCCGTTGCTATTTGCGCCAACCGAATCGCACCAGTTAGATGGATGTTTCTCACACCTTTTGTTTACAACGAACGGTGCAGAGAAATTGCAAAACGTGATGCTTTACACGTTTACATTGTTCAACGATGGACGAGATCTTTTTGTTCCGTTAGAGACTGGGCTCGGGGGCTTATTTTTTCATTCTTCCTTTGTTACAAGCTTTGCTTGTAACGGAAGCTCAAACGAGGTTTCACGAAGCTTGAGTTTCAGACTGATTATCAACTTGCTGGCTTAATTACGGTGGACGCGGTTCCGGATTTATGGATTCGGCGAACCGGATGGTTCCATTGATTATTGGATACTTATCCATTGGGGTGTTGTCTTGGATATTATGGTGGTAATTGTTTACAGAAACGTATTCAAATCCGCGAATATTTATCGTTGTTCCTTTCTATTTCATCGAACGCAGATTTCGTTTATTACAAAGATCAATGAATATATTTTTGGAAAAATTATTGTTACACTATCTTCGTAGAAGTTACCATTTTCAATGTCCCCCTAATCTGTTAGACGTCCGAATAAAAATCGCCAGCATCGATTCCAACGAACAGGAAGTAAATAGTAATTTCTTTTTATTTCTCCCCTCGAAATCTTTCTCTTCCTCCGAACTTCTTTCATTCCCCTGTTCCCTGAATTCTTTCTTCGTTTGAATTTCCTAAACTCGTTCAGTCCTCCACCGCCTTCGCTCTTTCTTCCTCTGAATTTCCCGAACTCCTTCCCTCTGTTTGATAAATTTCCAAGGATCAGTCTTGTTTCTTCTCCCTCCAATTGCGTAAAGTCTGACGCTGTAATTAAGTGCCTAGTATTCGAACGTTCGCGTCTGCTCCGAGAATCCACTGCGCGTTCCAATTTGCGAAATAGAATTTCCAAATTCCCCCGATAATTGCGCTAACGCACGATAGAATTTTTCCAAGGCACAACATCCTCGCGATCTTTCTGCTTCGGACGTCTTTATTATTTCTGAAAATAGTTTTTTTGGTTCCAAAGTTTCCGTCACGATTAGGCGATCATTTCCAAAATGCCGGTAGAAGTAAACTGGCACCGTTCGCGGCGTTTCGCTATTTATTATTCAGCGATCCTCGCTCTCTACAGAATGCCCGGCTATCCGGCCCTTTGAAAATTCCGCTTTGAAGGGACAGCCCATGCGAGAGTAATCGCGGCGCTGCTCAGACGTACTGTCCCCGTCTATGGCGCCATCGCCGCGAATTTTCCGACATGGATTCTCCCCGGCAATTATTGGTGGATTCCGCTGGTACGACTTGGTCGCTCCGCCAGTGCATTACGCTCTCGAGCGGCGGAGCCACGCCGATAATTCGCTGCGCACTTGACATATTATTGTATTAGGACCCATAATGGCCTATTTCCGTGTTGCCACGGTTGATGTTCACGGGATCGATTCACCCACGGCGCGCCGAGCTTACACCGTGCCGAACAAACTCTCGCTGACTTTCTTCCGATTGTCTCTGCGACAGGCTCTGCGGGGAATGCCATTAGCGTGCTTCGTTCATGAGCCTGTTAGTTAACTCGTCCTTTGTGTCTCGCATCAAAAGTCGCGGGACCGTGAAGAAGCGGTATGTATATCGTTTCAATTCCGCGCACACGACGAAAATTAAAAGACACGAGACTTCATACTTTTCTCTCACTTTCAATTAGCGACGACAATGGTTTCTTCAATTACCCGACGCGAAAGACCTTTCCTTAGAGCGATTTCGTTTAGTCTAAATCTCGGTTGGTCAAAGAATATTTCAATAGAATTATTTGAAATTGTAGCACACAGAATTTATAGCTTCTCTTTGACCACATTTCTGTCATATATTTCAAAAGGATGCGATGTTTTTGGTACAGTCATCTAGATTATTTGTCTGCAACCCCTTTTTTGTTGACGTGTCAAAATCAAGACTATTAAGCCCTCTTGCAGCGAATAATGAGAGAAATTTTAGCGAGAAAACAACTGCAATGTGCTTTTAAATTTTAGACGTACAAATTCAAAATTACGATTCTAATTATTATAAAAATAAATATACCTTCAAGTAGGTCACTCGGTGTCCCACACGGCTCATAGATTGTCAACTATGCAGATTCGCGAAACGCAAGCAATCGCGCGCATTAACAAGATAACGTCACGTAAGCATAACAAAAGCGAGCAGCGTTTTTATTTCGCTCTTCCAGCGAGACAAAGGAAAACTCGTTCTGACATTTTTCAAATAACGGGAAATCGTTGAATGATCCTGCAGCGTACCACCAGCGGTCCGCAGGAAAAGCGTGGTTAACGCGTACAATTAGAGATCGTATAATCGCGAAAATCTTGAAAATCGAACGGAGCAACGAAGAGGGAGGACAGGAGTGGTGCCAAGCTGAAACATTCGGTATTCGAGCTTATAGACTGGCGAAGAAAGCGCAACGAATAATTGGATGGCCGGAAATAATCGAAGACAATGGCTTCCGGTGGGGGTTTTTTCATCGGGAGTATAGGTATCCGGATAGTGGTTGCTGCCCATTTCAATTCAAGGGTTACGGGCGCCGACGCGGGATCGAATCCCGAAACATACTGGCGGCAGAAGGAGCTCTTAGCACTGTCTGATTCTATTGCGGGCATGTCTCGGAATTGAATTCCGCGGGTGTACAGGGAAGTGCAGGCACGCGGCGCTGTTCGTGATCATACCACCGTATAAAAGAAAACACAATTCGCGTACTGGTCCGGGAGAGCGCGGCAGAGACGCGCCGCGAGATTGACACTACAGAATTAAAACTCGCGAGAGGAAGCCGAGAGACGTGCAGAGAGTGCGCTTACAACACCGAAACCGGAGACCCCAACTCGTGAGTGAACCAACGCTGCTTAAATCTGGAAGAGAAATTTCGTTTTCCCGTGCTTTCTACGCTCCTCTCCCCGTCCGCTCTTTATTTCTCTTTCTCTCGTACTTTTGAGCTGCGAGGGCACTCCGGCTCCTGAAGAACCATTTGGCACCTGGGGCCAACTGCACGTCGTATTAACAATTGTAGCACTGCACCCAAACATCCTCATTCGCGGTCGCGAATCTCACTTCTTAGGCTCTTGTCTCGCGATTTTATTATTAATGTTCAACGATGGAGGAAAAATAGATTTTTTAAATTGTAAATATTATATATTATAGAATATATAGGAACATAGACAGATCGTGATTAAATAAGAAAAATAATTCAGTGTTTTTATTTAGCTCAGAAAATCTCGACCACCTTAAACTAATAATTTTTTGCTTAGACCGCTAGTCACGTTAAAAGTGTCGGAGTATTTTAGATTCTTCAACGCTTATTAAACTGGTGATAAATTGCCTTTTATTCCTTGAAACCGACGACAGCAATTTACATTAAAATCGTCAATTTAATCACATCACAGCTAAATGGCATCTTAGAATATCATCTCCCAAAAAAAGCATCCTAAACCGATAGAAGCAAGTGGTATTGTTCCCGACCTTCGACGAGAGTCTAACCGCATCAGGGATAATTTTTCCTTAAAATCTCTGAGAATCGAATAAATCCTAGGATTAAACGGGAACGGAGGTTGAGGGACCAGCTTCGTTCCCCGAGTGCCATTGACATTCGAACGTCCCGAATCTCCATGCAATTGTTGAAAGGAGGTTGCGGATCGAAGTGCTCGTTATCATGCCCTCGCCTACGAACACGTCCGAAATTACTGCGGTCTCTTTTACTCACTCCTCTTAAAAGCTAATCCGCTACAGATCCATCGGGTCTTATTACCGCCTAAATCAGAGGAACACGCAGTTAGGGGCGCACTCGACGTATAAACGGTGGATGAATGCTGCGCCGCGTTGCTCGCGGAACGTGAAACAAGGGATTCGCGGTCTAGCAAAGTGGCTGGCGGCACAATGTGCCAGGCTATCGCCTCTCTAAGCCTCTTTGCGGATACGTCGGAGGTTTTTTCATGCCGGGGTTTGCGCACAGTCGAAGCCGGTTTTACGGCTATTTGCGGCGATGACCCGTTTCTACAACGCTTGATCCCCTAATCGTCGTCTAGTTCGACTCCGTCGGCGAATTAACATAACTATGGCAGAGTTTTCGGCCCGATCTCTAGCCGGCATTCGCCATTTGCGGAAGATACGGCGGCGGACACGTGGACACCCTTTGCATGGTTGCGACATTTTCAAACCTCGGCTAAATGACTCGAATATTATCTCAAATGTTGGAGGAACTTGTTTACTGTATAATGACTTTTTTTTAAGATCTTCTTATTAATTGAAATTGTAATGAAAGGTAAAATGCTCTGGGTTTTTTATCTGAACTTGTAATGAAAATTCAAGAAATGAGTTTCGGTAATTTATATCAGTTCAACATATAGGAGTTTGGTAATAATAACAACAATGTTTATTCGCTTAACGAAATGAACATTTCGTTACATAATACGAAAATACGATAACAATCAAACGGATCGCAAACAAGAAACGGGAAAAGAGAAGTGTTTTTGCTCCGAGTAGAAATTGTTTTCATCGATTGACGAGAAACAAGATAGAATTTGTCTACTTCCTTTTTAATGGATTAAAGATAATATACTGTTATTTGTAAAATCTTTTAATTTTCACAAAGATCTTTAAATTGCTTTGTTCCGTCTCGGAACAACAATTCAGAGAAAAAATATTCAACGCAGAAACTCTACGAGGGCGAAAAACGTCAAAGCCATAAATCGGTCGACGTCGCTCCTCTTCAGAAATTCTATCGGACGACCAACCGACCAATCGAACACCACACGGGCCTACAAGCGCCCTTCGCTCAATTGATCGTGATTGGCTCCTTACCAGAACACCAAAAATGTATAAATACAAGCCATTTTTTAGAAACAAGACAGTACAGTTTTAGAAGCAAGCAGACGAACAGTCAGGAGTGAGAGAAACGCAGAAGCAATCAAGGGTGATCGGCAGTGACGCAGCGACGATCAAACATCAACCAAGGGAACAACCACCAAGGACAACGACCAACAAGGCATCGCTAACACTCATCAATCCAGCATCCGAGCCGTCACAGCCGAAACATTTCCCATTTCGCATACTATTGAACCTCTAATAAATTGTTAAACCTACAACACCTCGTTGATTCCTCAACATCTCATACACACGCGCCTTCGAGTAATCTGCGGCAATCACGTACGCAGACTCGACGCAACATTTGGTCCTTCGAGCCGGATTTACGATCGATATCGTAAATCCAATCCAACATCCACGAAGCAGCCGAACGGACACAGCAGCCGTCGGAACAGTGGACTCAAAAATCAACGAGGAAATCTACCGGACCCAGCAGCCGGAGACAACCACGCAGCAGCCCTACGGACATCCTCAGAAGGAGTGCAGCCGTACGGACATTCGCAGAAGGAGCAGCAAACATCGCAACATTGCAGCTTGGGGTGAGTCAGTGGTCACAATCCTTTCAAACAACCATCCCTAGTAAGCTCAACCAAAATGACTAGCCAAATCAATACTGCTCATTTCAAATCTTTAATGTCGAAACGCAAGGTATGCAAGGGACAAGTTACACGAATAAGAAACGCTTTAGAATCACCGGGAGATAAGAACGAGAATGAACTCATGACTTACAAAGAAAAATTACAACGGGTGGTACTAGACTACGAAAACGTACAATTAGAAATAGAACTACTAGACGAACAGACAGACTATTGGAACGAACGCGAAGAATTTGAAACAAATTGCGGAGACGTTGCACGATTGATCGGTATCGGTTTAATTGCCCAACGAAACACGCAAACGAATAATAGTAATAGGACATTGCAATCACCTAGCAATACGGTGAGTGGGCAGACAAATTCGCTTCTTCCAAGGATACAAATCAAACCGTTCGATGGTAACCCATTAGAATGGCGAGAATTTTATAATACCTTCGAGTCACTGGTACACAATAATGAGAACATACCCGCGGTCGAGAAATTTCAATTTTTAAAAAATTCGCTACGGGGCGAAATAACCACGGTAATCGCCGGATTAGAAGCCACGGAAGAAGAATACTACGTAGCTTGGGAACTATTAAAAAAGAAATGCGATAGGCCACGCCAAATAGTACACGCGCACTTAAAAATATTATTAGAATTACCGGAATGTACGCGAGACAATCCATACGCGTTACGGTCACTAAACGAGCAAGCGCAAGTCCGCGTCAAGGCTCTCAAAGCACTGAAACAACCGGTAGAACATTGGGACGCATTTTTAGTTTATATAATAGCAAATAAATTAGATAGAAACACGCGGCGAATCTGGGACAGATCTCTGGAAAATGAAGAGATGCCCAAATTTGAAAAACTATCCGAATTTTTAGACAAGCAATCGCGTAGTGACGAAGGAGAAGGCTTCAAAAACAACGGATATCATGCGCAGCAGTTAGATAGACGGTCACGCACGACCTATAACAGTCCACCGCTTAAAAACAAAGTTCAAACGTACACCGTTGCAAATAACATCAAGTGTGTCGTTTGCGCAGAACAACACATCTTGCGCTATTGCCCGCGTTTTCTACAAGCCAATGCTCACGACAGAATTTCAATTGTAAATCAAAATAGGCTCTGTTGCAATTGTTTACAAGCAAATCATACGCCGAGCCAATGCAGATACGGGAATTGCCGTAAATGCAACCGGAGACACAACACATTACTACACATAGAAAGAAACGCACAATCTGAGGACACACACATAGACGCGATTGATAATACTAAAGGGGGAATACCCAGAGCACTATCCGTAATACATAACGCGGAGGTTCTTTTAGGCACAACAAAAATAAAAATAATCGACAATTACGGACGGGAACACATTTGTCGTGCATTGCTAGATGGGGGATCGGAAACACATTTCATAACGCGACGGTTAGCTGATAAATTAAAATTAAGAAAAGATAAAATCAATTTAGCATGCGAAGGCTTAGCAAAAAATCAAACCGTCGCGAAGCACATCGTAAAAACAACGATAAAATCTACAGACGATTCTTTCAACGCAACCGAAAAATTCTTTGTACTAGAATGCATAACGGGAACACTACCTGCACGCCGTTTCGACCCTACCACAATTAATATCCCGGCAGGTATTGAGCTCGCCGATCCCGACTTTTACATGCCAGGAGACGTCGACATACTATTAGGAAACACATTATTTTACGAGGTTTTAGAAAGCGGAAAATTGTACATAGACAATAGCGCGCTAATAGTACAAAATACACGGTTGGGGTGGATCATCACAGGGTCGGTGCCCAAACAAAATAAAAACATAAAACCCACGGTCAAATGTCACACCGTAACATTGAACGCGCAAATTAACCGATTCTCGGAAATCAAGGAGCTAGCCAATAAAACATTTTTCTCTAAAGTAGGAACGTTATGCGAAAAACATTTCACTTCGCGCGATCAATCGCGTTCAATTAACCATTCAACCAAAGGTTTAGTCAACCATTGTTCAATCTCAGGAATTCGCGCCCGAGATACGCGAGTTAAACAAAGGCGGAACACTCCACAAAGAAAGTCGCGTATTAAGTTTGAATCCTTTTATCAACCCATCGGGTTTACTACGGGTAGGTGGTAGATTAAAAAACACTCCTATACCATATTCACAAAACATCAAATATTACTACCTAAAAATCATCACGTTACGAAACTTATAATACAAAATGAACATTTAAGAAATTACCACTCCGGCGCGCTAGCAACATTAAATGCGGTGAGACAGCGGTACTGGCCGATCGATGGCAAAAGCACCACGCGAAGAACAATTTTACAATGCGTGACATGTAGCAAGGCAAATCCTAAGATACCTAATTATCATAGCCAACCGTCCAAAGTAGCGCGTCACCGGGACACAAGCATTAGAAACCATCGATAGCTATTAATGTGGATCGTTTTGGATAAAGGAAAGGAAGCTGCGCAATCATAATAAAGCGCGGAAATTCAAAAAAAATATATTTAGCAACAATGTCACAAATTTGTTAGGACTTAAGCTGCCATCAGACAAATACAAATATAGTAGAAACGTGATTAAGCAATGACGGAATAAAATGGCATTTCTCTCCACCGCGCTCCCCGCACTTTGGCGGACTTTGGGAAGCCGCGGTCAAATCTTTCAAAAAGCACCTATACAAGACGTTAGGACAGACACTACTGACGTACGAGCAATTCGACACCTTAATAATTGAAATCGAAGCTATCCTAAATTCCCGCCCCCTAACCCCTTTATCATCAGATCCAAACGACCTAATAGCCTTAACACCCGGACACTTCCTCATAGGTGATCCATTGACCACTATACCCGAGCAGGATGTGCGAGAAATACGCACTAATAGGTTGTCAACGTGGCAACACATACAACACATTAAACAGCATTTTTGGACTAGGTGGCAAAGGGAATATCTACAGGAACTACATACACGACACAAGTGGCATTTGGGAGATGCCAACGCATTCCAAGAAGGAATGTTAGTTTACGTGAGGGACGAACAAACGGCTCCATTACAATGGAAATTGGGCCGAATCATAGCAGTCCATCCAGGGGACGACGGAATTGTGAGAGTCGCCACAGTAAGAACAGCGAAGGGCACCTATAAAAGAGCCATTAAACAACTGTCGCCACTTCCCATGGGCGACGACTAACTAGGGACCAGTCTCAATTCATTTTCACATACATCCTACCACCAAATCAAACCACTATATCGAGTATGTTGATCGCAAGTCTCTCAACGGGGGGAGTATGTTCCGTCTCGGAACAACAATTCAGAGAAAAAATATTCAACGCAGAAACTCTACGAGGGCGAAAAACGTCAAAGCCATAAATCGGTCGACGTCGCTCCTCTTCAGAAATTCTATCGGACGACCAACCGACCAATCGAACACCACACGGGCCTACAAGCGCCCTTCGCTCAATTGATCGTGATTGGCTCCTTACCAGAACACCAAAAATGTATAAATACAAGCCATTTTTTAGAAACAAGACAGTACAGTTTTAGAAGCAAGCAGACGAACAGTCAGGAGTGAGAGAAACGCAGAAGCAATCAAGGGTGATCGGCAGTGACGCAGCGACGATCAAACATCAACCAAGGGAACAACCACCAAGGACAACGACCAACAAGGCATCGCTAACACTCATCAATCCAGCATCCGAGCCGTCACAGCCGAAACATTTCCCATTTCGCATACTATTGAACCTCTAATAAATTGTTAAACCTACAACACCTCGTTGATTCCTCAACATCTCATACACACGCGCCTTCGAGTAATCTGCGGCAATCACGTACGCAGACTCGACGCAACATGCTTTAAGCGCGATAATTGGACTACGGGTAACAAAAATGAGTAATTAGAATTTCAAACAGTAAACGAATTACGTGAATGTAAAAATATCTCTGTACCATTCTCAGATAACTAAAATTGTTAAGCAAAAAAAGGGAACAATTTCTGCCCGCCTATTGTCCGTTGCAATTCACAAAGAACGTTTTTATTTCGCATAATAGTCCGCAGGTCTGGTGTAACTCCTCGCCGCGATGAGAAAAGCGCCCATTGCGGAACGTGTTGGCCAAAAGTTAATTGCCCGGTTAACAGGTTAATGGAAAATGTCTGAGCCTACCCGAAGCCTTCCGCGCGTCGGGCCCCGTGCACGCGTAAAGCATTCGTTCTTCGCGACGTAATTGAAACATCAATTCTCGGGGGGAGGGGGGAGGGGCGTCTTCCTTACGGCTGTACCGCGCGCATTGTGTTTTCGCGTCGCGAGCCGCGAAGGTAGGGCGAGTAGCATCTGGCCTCGAAACGAAACTCCGCGACGCTAATCCGCGGAGGATTGCCGGGAAGATAGTTCGCGCGGCGGGGAGTCCGAAGCCAAGGGGGGTGGGGAGAGCCGAACAAAGTCCGAATTGTCGGAAAACGCGCGTGCACGGTAATACCGCGGGACGTAGTTGCGCGTCGATCTCGCTTTGAAGCGATCGTTACGCGGATACCCCGGCGTGATAATTAAGAAGGGAACAACCGTTTTGTGAAAGCATTCGCCGACCTCCCACCGATGCTGCTCGAGCACTTAGCCCGACGGTGTGTCGTTTCTTTTATTTTCATTTTAATTAAGGAAGAGGTATTAACTTTTTGGTTTACCGGGTTTTTACCTTCTTGCGCCGCGCCGCGCCGCGCCTCGCGAAAAGCTAACACTGAAAACTCGAACAGCACTTTGTCTCGTAATTATTTTCTCCATTTTTACTTTAATTAAGGAAGACGCGCGCAACTTCTTCTCTACTCTATTCTCTCTCTCTTCTCTCTCTCTCTCTCTCTCTCTCTCTCTCTCTCACTCTTTTTTTTTTATGCCGAAGGCTCTTTTGTGCCGCGGAGAGACACGCTCGCGTAAAAAACGCGAACTCTGAAAAACTCGAACGACATTCGGTCTGCTAATTAGTTTTCGCCGTTACTGCGCGAACAGGCTTCCGCGTCGATTCTGACGCTCCCATCCGGCGAGCGAACACTGTTTCTGGATCTGTTAATATTTTTCTGCTGATCTTTTCGGTCGGGATAAGTCGATGCTGAAACTTGCTGCCTGTTCTCTCGTCTGGACGTAATTCAACCGTGGAACTTCGTCGCACAAATTAATGCCATCGATGAATTAGCACAGCAATTAACGCTGCTAGGTACATTTCAATCGTAACTTGACTCTGACAAACTTTTCAGGGACGTCCTAATTTTTTCACGCGACTGGGCGAATTTGTATCTTAATTGTGACAGAGATAGGTAGGTTAACATTGAAACAGAAAATTAACACGCTAAGTAATTTAATCGTAAAAGTAATTTAATTAACCTTTTACGGTCGCGTGTCGACTCTCAGCCATCATTTATTTACTTTTTTTTATTTTCACATAAAATTAAAACATATTGTCGCGTTCTCTTCGTTCAGCGAAAATTAACTCCGACCATCGTGACACCTATACATAAATTTAATACGACTGCAAAAGGTTAAAAGGAGTAGATCAAATATAACATAGCAAGAATGTTTAAACAATGTGAAATTATTACCGCATTGCCGTCGACTCTGTACAATGATTTATAAAATACATGTCTACGTAATTCTGAAAATTTGCATCAGTGTTCTTGTTATCAAAATTCAATATTATTGACTGCATTATCTCAACTTGTACAGCGTCCTTTATTATGATTTTAGATCACAATAATCGTCAGGCAGGTAAAAATTAAATGCCAGTATAAAAATACAACGCCTCGTTGAAGGGGACATTAAATTCGTTGGAAGAATCGCACTTTGATCTAACGAGGAAAGATCTTTAACGTTATAACTCACGATTCGCGAGAGATAGAAAGAAAGTTTACTGACAAAAGTTGTTTTAATTAGATCTATTGTTCCTTCGTAAAAACTTTCTTTTTCCACCTCTCCATCGTCCGCAAGTTCCAACACGAAATCGACGAATATGCGGATTTTCTATAATCCTCTACATACCCGCAAACTTTGGCGATCATTTCAATTTTGCGGCTTGTAGATCTTTCTTGTTCAGATCCAGAGCTTTAAAATTTGAAGATTAGAACAGCAGACATTTTGCCTAGATTTTGCTAGAGACGGGATCAAGCACGTGTATTACCAGTAGATGCGAATCTAGATGGATAGTGGAGCATGAACGTTATTCAAACATATGCATATGGCTGCCACTTTCTACCACTGTATTTCTACATTCGCGGAATTCGTTCTATATATGTGAGCGGGTTAGAATAATGGGTTAGTATCACCGTTAGAATTATGCTATTCAGCGAATATTGGTAAACCCGTCGAAAATGAATTGTTTTCTTTGTATTCAAAATTGTCAGAACTTTACCCTCTGATATTGCAGCTTTCATCCCTAAGAAAACCCACGAGGATATGGTAATGAGATTTGCGCGAGCAAAGTTACCGAGACAAACCAACCGAGTAGTAAAAGTTAAAATACTTACAAATTTTAAAGAATTGCAAGGCTCAAAATCTCAATAAATTAAAAAGAACGAGATCGGTGATTTTGACCAAAAATTTGGTATAAACATCGACAACACGAATCCAACGACATCGATTCCGGATAACGAATATCAGCGCCGTTCTGGTAGCGATTCGGAATTAAGACGGTCTGTTCCGTGGCGAATAGCTGCCGAGCTATTTAGCTTTTAATGTCGCGAAGAAACGGCTGAACTCAATTATGCCGGCTCCACGCGAAACAATTGGCCGGGGCCGAGGAGCTAGCGAGCACACGCCCGCGTTTGTTAAGCAATAATTTCGTGCTCGCAACATTAGGTGCTGTGTTATGTAGAATGCGCGGCAGCTCAGGGCACAGAAATAGCTTGACGAAAATTATGTCCGCGGGAGAATTCTTGCGGTTATTGTTGACTGTTTCGCCGGAACAGATATTGTTACGCCCGCCGTCCTAACCTGTGGAACAATGCGCGTACCGTCCGTTCGGCCGCCCCCAGACCGGACGATTCCCTGCGGCGATCGCCCGACCGTACGAAACAATCAATTTCGAAAGTTCGAAAAGTTCCGTCGAAATCCTCGAAAGAATTTCGTGGCAGGGGCCGCGAGATGTACGTTACCGCGGAACGGTCGTCGTCGCCGTTCTGCGACGACGTTTTATGCGCGATATCTCTCATGCCCTAACAATGCCAGCCGCGGGACTCGGTCGTTGCTTTTGTATCAAACCGCCGGATAGAACGCATAATTTCACCCGCGCCAAGGCGCGCGCTTTTGATTTCGCGACAGCTACGGGCGAGATGGACTCAAATCGTTAGTTATTAACGCCGTGAATTCTCCGACGATTTCGTGTTCGTTGCCGCTGCAGCCGCACGAAACCTTAAGCATAAATCTTGTCCTACGCGCCACTTTAGAAGCAGTCACTTGTTACTAGGGGTAAGGGTTCCGATCATTTAGGTGGAACGGAACACGGTCACTTTCGTTTATTCGAACGATAATCGCAATGGTAAGACAAAGAATCATAAACGACATTTTACTGTAACGTTTGATGTTATAGTAACCCTTTGCACTCGGAGCCATTTTAACTGTGTGTCTAAAATAATTTCCCTGGCTTGCAGTATTTCTATTCTATTCCCATTATTTTATTTCTATTTTAGTAATGCCTCAAAGTTGCTACTCAAGGGTAAAGGGTTAATAGAATAAAACTGTTTAAGTACAATATTAGTTCACTGTATATTCTAAAAAAAAATTATTAGAAGATAATAGCGTGTTAAAAAAATTCTGCTAGATTCCCAAAACCACGGTCTTTTAAATCATTCTAGTTTTATTAACAAATTTCTGATGGAGTCTCTAGAAAAAATTTCGAAAGATCACTTACAATTTTTGTTGTAACTTCGTATGTTAAAAAGGAGACTTCTAGCAAAATCTTCATAATTCCAATAAAAATGAATATTTTCAAATAATTCTGATTTACAATATGGAACATCATTCCAAAATTTTAACAGATTCTTTTTAAAAAATAAATAGAAAATAATGAAAGAGCAATATCTGTGTGATAAATAGTTCGTAATTTCGAACCAGAAGGTTCGAATCTAAGCTAAAGGTCACAGTTAACTGAGAGAACCGCGAGTTAACGTGCACACCTAATATATATATATATATATATATAAAATTGGAGAGTCGGGTTTAATGATCTAGCAGTAGCGCCGTTGACCCTTGTCCCCGGCACAGTTGCTGTTGCGTCGTTTTCCACTCGGTAATTGCAACAAAGTCGAATCATATTATTTTACTCTGCAGTTAATGCTTGGAAGAGAGAGAGAGGCTGCAACTGCCGCGTCGTCTCTTGAAGAAACACTCGAGCGTCTCACTACAAACTCGATTGAAAACTTAGAAAGCTTAATATTCTGGTTAATTACAGATCTCGAGGAGCGTGCGGACTATTCCGCCGTGAAACGGTGAACTTTTCTTAAGAAAAATTCTCTCTCTTGCTCTTGACAAAAAGTCGCCCTTAAATGGAAACGGTGTACAAACGATGGAACTGGTTCTTAAACGGAACTGCAATCAAATATTGATACTTGTAGCGCTGGAAGAAGGCTATACGGTTACTTTGCAAAAAACTTCTTACAATTTCAGCAGTGTCTTACCTGAGACTGCTGTTAATTGAGGATTGACACAGTTTCGCACAATCGTTTAAATGGAAGCAGTGGACAAATCGGTCAGTGAGTCGGTCATTAAGTTAACTCGTAAATCAGTCGGTAAATAGGTTAGTAGATCAATTAATAATTCAGTCAGTAAATCAGTCGATAAATCAGTCAGTAAATCAGTCAGTAAATAAGTAAGTAAATCAGTCAGTAAATAAGTAAGTACAGTAAGTAGAAGCGAGCTGCAGCAAGAGGAAAACGTCGTACGAATTTGCGATTGAAAGGAACTTTTCCTGGTTGGTACAAAGCCGAGCTCAAAGCATACCGCAGGACATGTTTCAAGCCGATGCGCGATGTAATGAAATTTACGAGTCTATTGAGGCTCCCCACTGTCAAGCAGCGACATTTCCTTCGAAAACTTGTTGCGCTAAATTCCCACGACATTACCCCGCGTACACCAAACCGCGTGCGAATTTAACAAGTTCCTAATATAATTCTTCGATTAAACCACTCGGATTTCTACATTCGGTGTACCGCGTTACACAGGCGTCGCCATAATTATTCGATCGTCTTGGTAATTCCCGCGGCTGTCTTTAAATTCTGGAAAGCAGCGAATAACGCACGGGAGCGTGTGATATGCAACGATCTAATTTCGTATAACAAGTTTCGAGGAGTTAATACTCGGGGAGTTAGTATTCGCAAACATCGAATCCCGCGAAGCAAGAAAACCTGTTCATCAGTCCACTATTATCATGCTCAAACTCGTCTCCCAACAGTAATGCCAATTCCAATGCATAGAGACCGGGCGCGCACCGGTACAGAAGATTCAAAGACATAAGCAGGGCCAGTCTCATCTCCATAAAACCATGGTTTTACTAAAAAAATTTTACGGTACCAGTCAGCCGTACAAAGATATCGTCGCAGAAATCTCGGAGAAGGGTTCGTAAAAGCTGCAGCACTCTTCGAAAGCAGCCCGCGGGGTTCTCGAAGTCGTTGCACAAAGGTTCCGCCGCGTAAAAGAAAGACGAGAGGAGATAGATGGAACCGGTGATGTCTCTCGGATCACCTGTATCGAAGATCTCTCTCTCTCTCTCTCTCTTTCGGATCACCTGTATCGAAGACCTCTCTCGGATCACCTGCGCCGGTGAACGCGGCCCAGGAAATAGCCATTCGGCGGGATCTTCCGGGCGTGTATCTTGGATGCTCGCACAGGGTAGCAGTGGGAGAGGGGGGGGCGGGGGGGGGGGGGGGGTAGCCACCGCCGAACGGCAAATTGACTATCGATGCGCGCGGACTGCCACTCGGAATAATAGCCGCAGTTAGGTTTGCACGGCGCGGCTGGAGCCTGGCCGCGCGCGCGTTCCAGCTTACACCATCCGCGGAACGATGGAACTTAAGGATTGTGGTCGAAACTGTCTGTAAAGTTGGCTCCACCTTGACTTCGCTTTCCTCGAGCTTTCTAGAGCACCGCCGGCTGCACTACCACCGACGCTGTCCCCGCTATTACCATCGCCGACAACCTAGCAATCGCCGGGGCCGACAGTCCCCGGTAGTTCGACTGCCGTTCTCGAATTTCGCGACGATTCTCCCTCTGTGCCAGCATTTAGGACGAAAGCTGCCCGAAAGCGACGTAGCAAATAACTCAAAATTTCTTGCCTTTGTTCGAAAATATTGTGCGACACGCGCAGACCTTTCTGCCACCCCGCGCGAAAAGTATTATTCGAACACCTTTCGAAACGCAGTAACTTTTTCCATTGATTTTACTCGACTAATTGATTAGGTTACAATGATTGAACTACGGTCTCTTTTTATAGATATTACTTTGAATGACAGAACAAAATAAAAGACTCTTTCGCAAACTTTTTCTCGAAATGCAAATTTAAAAAACCCGTTTGCTAGATCTCGGTAACCTATCTGCATGCTGAAAATTTTGTTTAAATCTGTTGGCGCATAGTCAAGCTGCATAGAAAGTTAAACTGCCACATCGATCTCATAATTCTCGACGGAGTGTCTTCGTAAAAATTCTGGCTGTTGGTTCGAGCGAGTATAGATGCTAGGTATTAGTCTAACAGGTTTCCTGGTAATCTTTCAATTAATTCCTAAAAGTTACATATTTTCTACTGTTACGCTATCGACTATAAAGCTTGATGACATGTATTGACGGTACTGTCAATATTTATCGACAAATCCGAGTGATATCGAGCACTTTGAAATATTGACAATGTATTATTGAACGCCCGATGTCATCCGCAGATTAATAATGCAATTTATGTTTGTTAATATACACGCACTCGTAGCTAGCGTTCGCAGTCTGATTGTCATCAAACACCAAATAATATATGTTTTGCAACAAATATGCTGCGAAATAGGCACGACAGATACGACGGCGCGTCTGCGTTTTGCATAAGAATGCAAAACAGCAATTGCATTTTGTTTTTATACAGTATAACTTCTTTATTACAAAAAATATAAATAAAATAAATTTAATATATTCAATAAAAATGTATTAATATTGTGGCTCCTTGTTAGAGTCCAAAGGGTTAAAATCACCAGGGCGAATAGAGCAGTTATCGAGCGGCTCGATTTTTCGCAAGTACATGTATTGGTACAATGTCTTTTTTACGTCTAATGTTGCAATGTTTTCGAGCACTATATATCTTGAAAACGAAGACGCCGAGGGATCTCGAAGCCGCAGAGCATCGCAGAATCGAATTCACGACCACTCCGCGTCGGGCAACGCTTCCGTTCCGAACAATTCCGCGCGTCATACGACGTAAACTTTTTTCCCATTGACCGGACGGCCCTTAATGGCTTATAGAAAGTTTTACGAGATCCTCGCGCGGAATTTCAAGCGTCCCGGACACGCTCCGAGGACCGGCCGAGCTTTTAACGCGCGCACCGCCATTTTAATCGATGATAAAGTCGTCGAGGACTTTTCGACCGCCGCCGAGTGCTGGACACGTGAACGATCGACGTTCGAACGGTACAATTTATAACCGTCTCGGTCGCACAGTGGAACCCGGCGAACTTTCCCGTGAACGGAAAAATTCTTTAACGAAAGGAAAACTGTGTCGGTCGAGATTTATCGCTGCGGATCGTTACAAGTCGCTCGCCGCTTGGGAGCTCGGACGCGATCATAGAGAACAGTGGGCACGAGTTCTCCGAACGTATTCATTCTCTCTAGTAATTTTTCAACAGTCATTGCGAGCCTTTCATTCGGAGGATCGTGACATGACACCATACAAATTTCTGTTCGGATATGTTCAAAGTCGAATGTAAAATTTCAGTTTGCTAGATCGTTTTACTGGTATTAATTCCAGTAATCTGTTAACAAGTGGACTGATCATTTTTATGTAAAATAATAAGTTCATCTATATGCAGTCTACTGTTTTAACAAAAATATACATTTAATTTGTTAATTTCCATTAAAATTGTGTTTAGAATAAAACAATTTCGAACGGCACGCGCAATCGTTCTAAATGCACTTAAGAAATCAGATTTACAAACCAATATAAAAGATAATAATTTTCACCAAGTCATATTGAAGCTTGAAACAACAGAAACGACACTTAAAGATTGATAAGGTATAGCAAGGTGAACCGAGTAGACTCGTCCCAGATGCAATGAATAACCGAAAAACCGTTCTCCAGGAATACAGAGCGTCATTAAGCACAGCAATCGCCGCCGCGATTCGAAATAAAATGGAAATCCTGGAGCCGCGTAAATATTTCCGTCGCATTCAGCGCCGCCGTTCCGAGGCGGCTTAAGGAATCTTTTTAATTTGCCGAACACGCTGTCGGCATCGAATGATCATGTAATCGTTCGCCGGTGGAAATGAGAGAGGCCGGGAGGGGGGCTGAACGGGCCGAGCGATCAATTTAAACGCGGTCGTCGCGAGATATCTCGTCAAAAATGAAATATTATCGTGCCGGCTATTAGTTTACGACGACGGCCGTGGCCGTATGGTAGCGTTGGACGAAGATAAAATTGCTTTCGAGTGGCCCTTACGGATCGGGGGTCGCGGCGGAAAATTTAATAAAGCGAGAATTTTCTCTGTGCAAGTTAGGAGAGCGCGACGGCCGTGGTACGCGGCGCGGCACCCTTTTCGGCTGGAGACACGCTCGGCTCCGCTCGGCGCCGCTCGCCGGGAGACCGAGCCGATGCTAATTAGTAGTTGCCGCGCGAGAGACACGGTACGAGCCTGTGAAAAATCTCACCGACCCGCATCGACGCGTCCCGTTTCGTTAACGAGCCGGCCAGGGGGCCGTCGACAGGTACGCCACCGGTTCTGCTCTCTTCCGTTTCCCAGAATGCAACAGTTCCGAGTTTGATCCGTGAATGGGCCGATGCACAATCGCCACCCTACCTTGGCTAAATGAAAAATTATTTCTGGACACCGTGGTCCGTACACCGGCAGGCAAAAGGATCTACCCTACGAAGACGCTTTGATCCTCGGCCTCACCCGGATCACTTCGACGCAAAGGATCAGTCGTGTAATACATTTGACGTTTTTGCGGCCAAACTGTTTCATGGGGTTCGCTCTGCTATTACAATTACTACAGGGAACCGAGCGCGGTTCTAATGTCTTTATTTTAATGCTTTTATGGAGAACTAAAAACAGTCATTTTATATTACTTCGTAAAACTAACAGAAAAAGGCAAAGCACAATGTATAATATGAAAGATTTTTTCTCATTATTCAGTACCGAATAATGTTCCTGATATTCTCCTTTATTCTTCACCTTGCTATCGTCACAATCGTCCCCGATTACATGTCCCGACTTTACTTATTAATTCTTACCTGAAAACTCGCGTCTAAAATATCCTCCGAAAAGTCCTGCTGTCAGATCGGCCATTTGTTCCACATTACTCTCGTAATCCTGAATAGAACGCCCCATAAAAATTGTTGTCACCGAACAAAGCCGTGTGCAAATGTTCTCTACCTTCAACCATCCCCCTGCAAATTAACTGCCGAGTATTACTCCGAAAACTCGCGTCTGAAGTATCCTCGGCAAAGTGACCGACCGCCGCTCGCACAATTCCCGATAGAGTGTCTCATAAAAATCATTGTTGTCGCACCGTACATTTACAAAGCACGCGCGCGAGTTTCCATCAACTTACGGTCGTCATCCACGGACGAATTCCCAAACGCGGCGCCGAAAATGATTCCCGCGAACGTAACGCCGCGCGTCGTTCGAACATAAAATTCGGTTAGGCGAGCCGAGTACGGTGTTGACACGGGTGATACGTGCTTCGCGTGGGGTATTTGTATTTCACGGGAGATCTCGCGACAGTTTGGAAGCCGGTGGCGAGGAAACGGGACGACGGGGATGTTTAACGACGAGCGTGCAAGCACCGGCGGTCAAGATGCACCGGTGTCGCGCAACCCCTAATCTTGCCCGGGACTCGCGATGTTCCTACCAGATTCAATTATGACACCCGGGGTCGGATTCGCCGCGGCGAATACATAGCGTCGCAAATTCTCCGGGAGCTCGGAGATCCTTCGGTTCAACAGGAAAACGGAAGTTATCCCACCGCACCGCCGCGCGGAGAAGCTTGCGGTCGTTACCGGCGGATCGGTGCGGGCTGAAAATATTTGCACGCCGAACGAAATCGGATGAAACCACTCCCGGGCACCGCGTCCACAGTGACGCCGAGATCCTTGTTCGGGATGTGACGGACAATTCTTGCTTCGCGCTACGACAAACCGGATAAGTATGAACCGTGTTTGCGGTATTCGCGACGCATAGTTTCGCGGGATCTTTGATTGCTCGGCAATGAAACGGAAGATTACTGAATTGGAAAATGAATATGTTACTTCACCGAGTTTTATTCCTGTTTGTTCGATGATCTTTGTGCGAAAATTTCCTTAATAGAATCTGGATTAGTGTAAGCTCCATGCTGATATAATTTTTCATTTTCGAGTCAATGTAACTTGGAATTTGTATCTATATTTGGATAGCGGAATAATTTTTTCCTGGATTCGGATATCAATTTTCACGCTCATCTACTACAATTTTCTAATTTTATTAAGATTCGTAAAAGGTGAGAATATGGAAAAGGTAGTCGATGCCGTATAAGTCGACTTTTCAATCTGAGTTCAATAAAATAAAAGAGTTATGTGTAATTGTCGAGTTTCGACGCAGCAGTCGGAATATTAATTTGAAATAAAAGCTGAATTTTATCGCGTACAAATGTGCGGTCTTTTTAAAGAAGCATTCATTTTTAATGGATCCAGAGATATCGTTGTCTTACGAGCGCGTGGATGAATTTTTAATTACCTCCTTCCGTGACTGGCGAACAACGTTTATTAGCCTCCTTCGTGTTTTATCTTTGCCCGGAGTGAAATTTGTCCCAGTTTGTTCCGCAACATTTTCAGGACGGACGTCCGTGCATGCGAGGCTGGCCGGAGTGGCTCGCATAAAAATATTTTCCGACTCCGCTAACTGTTTGACTTCGTCGAAATAATTTCCATTAGCGACTGTACATGCTTGCGACGAGAGGGGCGGGGATCGGGTGACTGTGCAAACAACAAATGAAAAAACAAGGAATCGCGCGATTGTACAAACTCAATAGAATGCTCTATTGGAATGCGGTGAGCTTCCGGACAAAGCAAATTAATTTGCTCTTTCATGAAGAAGACTTGAAACGCGGGACCGTCGCCGAAGGTAGGACAACTAATTCACGCGAGTTTGCCGGCTCGATATAATATTTGATTTTTCAATATATTGGACCGCCAGGGAACTACCTTTGAATGAAAAATGAAAATTGTCAAACAAACCGGAATAAAACGTAATATTTAATTATTTTGCCCGTGGTGCGCGGCGGTGCGAGCCGACCAGCTATATTTCAATAAAATCAGGTTAATTACGATTGCCGGGAAGTTCGATCATTATCTGGCGACACGGAACTTTTTGTTCCAACGAACAATACCTATTTTCTCTATTGTGTATCCTGGCAAAGGAAGGTATTGAGACGCTGCGAAGGTAAATATTTAACATCGGATCTCATTCCTTAATGCACGATCGTGTCGCGATCGGTATCGGCGCGTTTACGTAGAATTTCTGGAGAATGTGTTAATGTCAGAATATGAATGAGATAGAACGATAAATAATTAACCTCTTAAAAATCCTTCTTTGAGAATGGATACGGCGATGGGGGACCAGTTTTGACGGAGATTATTAACGTTGTTCAGAGTCCATATAATGATCCATCAACCAGACTATTTCTTCGATGTCCGTGGATATCGCGCTAAATTGACACAAAAGACGGATGAGAATTGACAGATCGATTTCTTCGGGCATGTATTATTACAAAAATCACTACAGAATTTATATTGTCAGTTTCTGACAATTAACCAGTTAATTGTTTTCCACCTGTCATAAAGAAAAATTAGTACATTGCATAATAAATCTTTGTGCTATAATCGTGTCTTTTAAATCAACGCTTTGCACTCGAATGCACTCGCCGATGCACTCTCGTGCAACAATTACACATTTCGCAGTATTTTTTCACAGTATTTTTTCACAGTATTACAAAAAAAGGATAATGTAAAAATAATTTTGAAGCGCGATATAACAATTTTCAGCCTCGACGTCACCGCTCGAGTATAAAAGGATGTAAAAAATAATATACATGCAGCTAATTCGAAAAACTCGGGAAAAATCCGCGACGGGGATCGACTTCGAAATGATTTCATATTTTCCGTCGATTTTCGAAGATTCCCGCTGGTATCCCGATCATAAATCAGAGACTTATCCGAAGTTGTCGAAAACCCGGTTCGAAACAGATCCTTGGACCGTCTTCGGAGGATTAACTAAGAGAACCGCATCTGTACGGCGGCGAACCGCTATTCTCGCGGCTAGGCGATAGATATTGCACGGAGCGTGTCCACGAGATTGATAATCCAAGGAAAATCCTGCTCGGCTGTATGCGTCTGGCAACAACGCGGAGGCAGCTGGGTCCGAATCGCCTTCGGTAATTCTATCAATCTTGTTTGACTTACTTCGGCGTCGACCTTGATCGTCTCCCGCCATCTCTCTCCCTCTCTTTTTCCCTCTTTCTCTCTCTCTCTCTCTCTCTATGTCCCTTTCTCTCCGTCTCTTTCTCTCCACGTTCCTCGTTGTATAGCATTGTACGGCTCCAGCCAGTGTCGCAGCCGTGGCGATCGCGTGCCTCATTTCCCCCGATTCAATTTACGATGTGACGGAAGTGCATAAGTGAATTTGCCCCCATCCGGTCTGCCTGTAATATTTTCCGTGCTACTCCCCCGACCGATATCCGTGACCGGCGAACGCGCCCCGGCGAGAGAGAATCGTTCCGAAAGTTGAATGGAAGGAGGTCCGGGGCTCGGAAGTAGCAATTTTATTTTCGACCGTGATCGCGCAGAGACTATCGCCTATACCTGCGAGAATCGTTGCACTAAAATCCTGGCCGCAGCCTCGCCACCGTAGGCGTGTTCGAACAGCAAGCTTTCGAATTTCATGGAGTTGCCTGTAAGCCGTAATTTCGCGGAACGAGGAATTTCGATCGTACACGGAAACGGATATTTACGTTATAAAAATTCGCTGACGTGTACTTTCGTCGAAATCATCGTGTCCATTCTTCCGAAGTTTCCTGTCGGTATTAATTGCTTTTCGCCGCGCTTACGGCGACATCGGACCGTTAAGGGTTAATATAAAATTGATACAGTTGAAAGCAGACATTCTACGGGCGTAGGTTTTTAATATCTCGATTGCTGGTATTTTTGATCTCCGGCAGAGTTAAAAGGGGAATTTACAGATCTGGTTACTTACTTTGTTGGTCGACTCGATTCATTCATTCGTTTTCGTTCGGAACTGTGGCAATTCGACGTCGATGAACAAATCGAGTTCCAGGAATATTCGTGGCGGACAATGGCGAAATTATTTCACCGTCCGCACACGCTATCGCGGTAACAACGCCGTTCCGCGATTTTTCCATCGAGCCCCGATTCCTCCGATTTCCATTTGCAGTCATCTTGCGCGTTTGAAGTGCCCCCCTCCCCCCTCCGCCAGGTAGAACAGAGCGGGAGCACCTCTGAAAGATTACTCACCGTGCCAGCGGGAATCTATAGCGGATCGCGGAATCGAGTTGCTTTGGAACTCGTCGGCGGGGCTGCCGACTAATTACCGAACTTTCCATTATTAATTCGGACGATGACCGTTAGTCGGGTTAATCCTGGACGGGGGTAGCCGCCCCGCTGCGATAGAAGAGATCGACGGGCGCCGATGCTCCGACACCGTGGATCGGTTCGGATCCGGTTTTATCGGCGGATCCTTGTGCCGATTACCGTGCCCGCGTAGACAAAAGCGGGCCAATCGAGGAAGTCATGACTTCGTAACAACACTAAAATGAAAATATCTCCTTAACTAATCGCTTTCCGATATCGGCGAGCTAATACCCTCTCGCAGAGAATATATTAAGCCTCGTCGATTCGCGCGGGAAAGAACATACGATTCCATTTAATTAAAAATATTTATGATCTGCATTCCTCTTCTACACGTTTCCTCCACGCTTTTACTGTCGTCTATGGAAAGATCTCGTGACTAACGAAACGTGCCTTTGACGAGATTAGTCGATTTTATGTATAAATATCGTTTGTTACGTTTAATAATTAGACTGCGGATTTGATGCGTTTGTAGCAAGAATTAGTAGCCGTCGTTTTAAATTGTTAAGATATAAGAAGAGTTTTACAATCTCGTTAAAGTATTTTTATAAAAATTATTAAAAGGTGATGTCTATTTAATAGTATTCAATGCTATTATTTTTCGATCTAATGTATTCTATATTTTCGACCTATTTTTCGACGTAGAATCAGTTAAACTGGAGAAATTAAATTTTGGCCACGGAACGCTGCTTTGCCAGACCACTGTGCGAAGGAAGAGAGCAGGGGAGCGAAGAGAAAGGGTAGAGACAGGGAAAGAGGATATAGATAGAAAGAGAGAGAGAGAGAGGGAGAGGAAAGGGAGGGACGTACTCATGGCCACGGGATGTCTACTTATCGGATTCGGGTCTGAACTCTGCGAGAAGTTGTTGCTACCAGTTCTCGGACTCATCGATAGTCGATCTCGGCATTTGCCTGCTTTTCGGCGCGTTAACGAGCACGAGAAAGCGGGAACCGCGGGCGTAAAAGGAACTGCGAATGGAAACGAAAAGAGAGAGACAGAGACAGACAGAGAGAGAGAGAGTGGGGGAGAGAGAGAGTGGAAGAAGGAGCCAGAGGAGAGACAGGAGATTCAGAGTGGAAACTGCAGTTGCACTTTCCCAGATCACTCGAGGCCGAGGAATGAATATGCCGAAGAAGTTTCGCCGTGTCACACTTGCAGCCCCGGATAAGGGGGTAAAAATTCCTCTTAGTTAAGTGCTATACACCGGGCTGTAGAGACGTTCGTAAATTCATTTAGGCCAATTTCGTCAGCCCCGGGGGCTGTTTGACATGTACAGGTTGTGCCGGTGCAGCCCGGCGGGAAATGAATTTCCCCGCGTAAAAACCCCGACGAAAATATAGCGTTCGGGGGGCCGCCGCGTGCTTTCGCGGAGCCGGTTCGTTTACAGGAAAATTGAATTTGGAAACTCGTCCGACGCTACCGTCCCTTTCGGATGCGATTCCTGACGTGTCTGACTGCGGCGAGCTGTTTCTACTCGCGGAAAGTAGCGCGACTCTGTCGCGAGCACGGCGACGCGGATCTGCTTCGCGTTCTGTCGAATGGTTTCCAGGGGAATTGCGAAGATCATTGTTGTTCCGTGAACAATTTTTCGGAGAATTGATGAACATAGCAATTCGATATATTTTTTAATGAGTAGCGAAGGAGACTTGTTAAATTTTAATCGATTTATAGCTTGACAATAAGTGGATATTTGTTAATTTGTTATTTCTTAGTGAACTGATATTGAATTTTGTGGTTTGAAAAACAATTTGCGATTTTAATTAGGTCTGTTATAATCAGGTACTGTATACTATTTTATTAGCTTCGAATGACTTGCTTAAGACTTTCATTTTTGAAAGACGACATTTAGAATATTATTTATCTTTTAGTTACGATAACATTTTTTTATTACTATACCAATTTAATAAGATGCGACAAATTGGTTTTGAAGAACGGTGTACATTTTGCTGGAACTTTTTCTGGAAATCTATAGCTGCCTTCAAAGTCTATTATAAAACGTGTTTAAATGTTTTCTTTTCAGTCTAGACAGGCTTTTGCTGATTCGGTGGTCAAAATAATGGAGCGAAAATGTCTCGGCAATTATTCGGACAATTTTGAGAAGTTCGTTTCGTAGGTATCCATTTATATACCAGTCGAAAACAGCAGGTTGAATGAAAACTTAAACTAGATAAATGGTGGACGTATAATACAATATTACATAGAACCACTTACGTAAAAATATTTTAACAAAGGGCCGGAAATGACGTTATACCAATAATAAAGTTACGTCAAAAAAATAGGGAAAATCTTCGCTAGAAAATTGCGTTGTACTCTCACGAAGCGTAATCATCGTTCAATTTTAAAGAAAATTTTAAAAAAATATAATAATTAGAAAATATGGTGCTGCGGTTACCGATCATTATTGTACACGATGACAATAGTTTTCTCTTCCAAATAACCAATATAGATGAAAATTATGTTTTGTTATAAACAACTGTTACTTCGTTAGAGATACTGACGTTATAACGTAATGGCTATTTGTAACCAAAAACCATTTTCGTCAATTATAATGCAATGCATTACAATTTTTGTCTTTGATAACTGTTATTTGTAACAAAAAGCAATTTCCATCATCTATAATGGTTATATAGAACCAAAAGCATAATGTTAATGGTAACGAAACATATAACGCCAATGTCAACCATAATTATTTGAAACAAAATTATAACAATTATTTTTTCAGTTGCTTCAGTCCAAGTTAATTAATAAAAGAAAAGACGAAATTACTTTTCGAGCAATCGAATAATACTAACCGAGACGATAACCGTGACGCGTAAAGAATCATTTCCAGCGCGTAGCAGTTTTTCCAAAATCTCGTACCTTATATACGAATAATATCGGAGGATAAACAAAAGCGTACACATCTGCCTCGCCACAGCATTTAATTTCAATTTTAAAAGCAAATTTCGCAAACGTTGTATATCGCTTTGTACAGTGCTGCACGCCGGCTGATGGAAACCCGAAAAGCTGCGAAAAAGAGCGTGGTGACATCGTTTCCCCGCAAAATGAACAGTCGGTAGACTTCGTGACACAGTCAATGCTCGGGGCCGCGGAATTCTGTAAAAATTATGTCAGAGGTACCCACCAGAGTTTTCCCCCAGCCTCTTTCAATTCCAAATAGGCTTTCGAAGGAATCGATACAGCTCGTTCGGCCGCAATCGCTGAAACAATATTTTCACGTCTCCGGACAGCAAATCGAATTCGAAAGAATCGGCACACGACTCTCTATGGTTTTTGCCGTGGTGCCGTCTCTCTCTCTCTCTCTCTCTCTCTCTTTCTCTCTCTCTCCGCGACCGGTGTCCTCGGTGACAGTGTTCGGCGTTGAACCCCTTTACGGGTGTCACGGAACGCCGCGTCGCCGGGCCGTTTCATTTCGGGATCGCGTGCGCCTCCGCGCAGACGGTGCTAAAATCGATCGCGATAGCTACTTAAGTCGTATTAACCAAATGCCTGATTCGCAGGGCGGTTTCAATGTGGTATTTAGCTGGCGGCGCAGCAAGTGTACCATGTAAACTGGCCTAATGGAGGTACGTATGGTAACGCCGACGGAGGAACGCCGGCATTATCCATTGGGAGCTACTCGAATTGCAGTCGAATCGAATTACCAGTTAGTAACACTTTGTCACGGGTTTTGCGGACAGCGCGCCGCGGCTCGGTTGCTGGCCTTTGACCCTTTGCTAATTTCCTCGGAAGATTCACCGTGCGTGTGCCGACACCCTGGACAGACGGGCGAGACTATGGGGATTAATTGTGACGACCGATACACCGTCGCCACGGTTTTACACGCATTTTATTTACACTCCGAGCGAGTATTGCCTTTCTCAACCTGACACGCGGAGCTTGGAATTATTCCGTTGTTGGCGAAGCCCTTGGTTCAGTATTTTGCCATTAAAAAAGGGACCTCTGAGAGCATAAGATTTCAAAGTTATAAGAAAAATCTGTGAAAGTTATAAAATGCGTCGTTAACAATACGGAAACCGTCGAAATAACGGGTTACTAATTTTTTAAATTACAATTATTCAAGTTATAAAGATACGTTTACAAGCAATTTATTTAATATATTTTACTTGTCGCAAATAGTATCAAAATTATTGTCCAATTTATAAACTTACATTGAGGAGATAGAAGTTCTTATTTTTATCGCGTAACAGATAATATTGTACTCGTATAGCTGTATCATGCTTGATAAATTACGTTTGCGCTCTGAAATTAACGATGGAGCAGAAAACGGGACAATCATTTCGTTGGGAATAATTGATGCGAATAGGACAATTATTTCGACGCGGAGAGAGAGAGAGAGAGAGAGAGAGTAATATAATACAGCTGCTTTCAGTGCTCCGTAAGTCTAGCGTTAAATAATAGACTTACTTAACGGAATCCGGCAACTTCTCGCGAAGCCATTATTTAAAAGGGAATGATCAAGTTTCTTTCGAATGAACCGTTGAATTTATAAGGCTGCCGATAGTTAAATTGTTACCGAAACTTTCAATTACAGGCCGGATTATAAATAATTAACAGCGGAGCTTGGTATCGATACACCCTGTATAAACCCGTCTGTTTCCGATCGATATCTTGAAGACTAAGTAGTAGAGGTTTATCCTCTGTGTTTGAACAGCGTCTTCCGCCGTGAACAATCACACTATACATTATAAGTGCATGTAATAATCACGAATGCGATACCTATAATCCGACTACGGAATTTTAAGTAAAATAAATATTGTTTAATATAGCCGTGAAAAACATAAGTTAGTTGAAAATACGTTTCTTCTTTTCTTAATTAACAAAATAATGTCGACATTATTAACCCCTTATACCGTACTTTGACATTAACGTTCTGCCCTTTTTAAGAAATTGTGAAAATTGTCACAAGAATTGATCTCACATGCATAAATTGTACTAAGTACTGTACTACAGTTAGTATAATTTTGATCAAGTATTATAGTACAGTTGGTCAAAATAACAATTTCGGATCTAAGCTTAAAATGGCTTCGAGTGCAAAGGGTTAATAATTATAACGAGCCGAGACTAATGTAACAATATCCTGAAACTTTTCTGACGACCTTGGAATTTTATATTTAATTTATATATTTTTGTCGTAAATATATAAAATCCTTAGACCAAATATAATATATAATGTAATGAATACAAACATATGATAAATGTTTTACGACCACAATCGCACACGCGCGAAGTGGACGATCCTGTAGTTTACATAAGAATAGATACGGGGATGGAAGAGGGGAGGGGCGCGGAAGCGGAGAAACAACATTCGGGCGGAGGTGAAAGAATTCAAATATCTAAGATATTTATGCGTGACGAACGACGGTAGGGGCGCTCGCATAAAAGAAATGTGCGAGAAGGAAAGAATGGTGATGGGTCCTTGAAGATTTAGGAACAACTTTGAAAGCAGAACGATGATCTTTGGAAGTTTAGCGATGAGTATTCTACTATACACTGCGGAAGTATAGGTTTGGTCGGGGCGGAGCTTGTAAATCTTCGACATAGAAATGGGAAATGTATGCCATCTTTTAAACACTAAAAAACAATTGAAATAAACGTTTTACTGCCACATGCGAAGAGATAAATTAATTTGGTTGAACGTTGCTCTTTAACCCCTTCAGCAGGTTCGACCTACACGCGTGCGTCAAGGACACCATATTGCTTGCCATACATGTATAAAAAGTATTTCGTGCTTCGTTCGTACACGTTCATAATTCGAAAATTGGCGAAAACTTTTCGTTTCACGCAGGACTAAGTATATTACGATAGAAATAATTGAATTTCCACGAATTTCATTACCGTCTTGAGAGGTTAGAGTCATAAAATAGAATAATATCCGGGAAGCCCGCAACTTCGTTGCGCTAAATTGTTTTAATATCTCGCAGAAGGGAGAGAACGCGCGAAAGAGAAAGAAATAGAGAGAGAGAGAGAGAGAGAGAGAGATACACGTTGCGCTTCATAAATTATTCATTGGCGTAAGGAGGCGTACAAATGTATCCACGACGCACCTTATCAAAAATAAACTCGCTGTTCGCTATTCATATTTATTCAAAGAATGGAAAATAGTAACGGGGAGATACGATAGCCGCGGACGTGTTCAAAATTCCGTGGCCGACAAACGGATCAAGGGATTCCCGGTATACGTGTTTGCATTAGCGAAGATACCGATGAGTTCAAACAGTTTCGAGTGCAAAGTGTTATGGAAACCCGGAAAAATACCGGAAGGGGGCGGCGTAGTGATCTGAGCGGTATCGCTTTCGCCGCGGTTTGAAAAGCGGGCAAAACGGCCGGCGCTATATTTGCGTGGGCGGGCGGAAGGGTAGGGAAGATTTGGGGTAAAAAATCGAGCCGCCAATCGCATGGACCGACACGGAAACGGATACGTTTCTTGTCGCGTAGAAAGATTCCGAGGGAGGGGGGGTGTTTATTTAGGCAGGGGTTTCTCGTCGGCGCAAAAACCAGCGCGACTCGGAGGGGTAAATCCGGTGAGAAGATTAGCTGAATGCTAAGGAACCCGAGGAACCCGGCGCGAGCTAAGGAGCTTTCTCTCGCCCTCCTCGAAGGAATTCGACGGGAACGACCCGGGAAGCATGAGCAGTTTTTAAACAGAAATTCCTCGTTTACTATATAATCCAGGGACGCGGATCCGCCGTACCGTATGCATACGGAATAAATCTATTACGGTTGTCATTCGAGGACCTTCGATAACTGTGATCTTCAATCTATTTTTAGTCATTCGTAGCTCGTAGCAACACTGTTATAATCAATAGACCGCGTATCCTTATTCGAGATAAAGACTGTAAGTTATTTATAAAATACGTAAGTTGGATAAAAATGTCTTCCCCCTTGTAATAATAATTATTAAAATAATAATAATGTAATAATATCCTTGAAAGACCTAATAAACTCTGTTATAAGCAGAGTCAATTTACAACACAGGATCAGCTACTAGATTCTGCATGTAGAAGTACACAGTCTACATTGTACACGATTTCGAGACACTCCACGTTCTTTGAAAACGGTTCCGCGAACTCTAAAATATTCAAAGACGATTTTCTCGACAACGAAATCTCAAACGAATAAATTGTATTCCTTATCTTCGACTTGTTTTTCCATGTAGAATCGACCCTTTTCCATTCTACCGATGCTGAGATAGCCTGTACAAATGGAAATTAATTAATGGAAATAATTATTACGGTAACGTAACTACATTTGTTCTCGCGCTATGTTCCTTTATACATTTTTCTCTCTTATCTCTCTGTTTCGCCCTCGTTATTTCGATTCGGCTGCTGCTCACGCTCACACTCTACACCGTAATGTAATGCTCGCCACGCTGATGCTCGCTCGCATACCCAGATAAACGCTCGCAACACTCGCGCCGCCTTGGCGATCATGCTTTCAAAACCGATACCGCAATGGCAACGCGAATAAAAATTCGTATTTGACGAAATACATTTCAGTAATTTCGTGGCGCATCTGAGGCATCTCCGCGCGCAGGCAGCGTGTTAAAGACTGCGCGGAGATTGCAAACTCCTCGCTTAGAGGTAGAGCCTCCGTCTCGGAAAACAGTCTGCGACTGCCACTTAATAACAGCCTACTATAAGGTCGCCCTTATACGGCAAGGATTCGCGCGTGCAGCACCTGTGAGAGGCGTCGCGATTCGCAAAGCGGCGAGCGCTCCACCGGTAGTAGACACAGAGAGACCCCCGCGCGCGTTCCCTGTGTACGCGCGCGCCCCGGTACCAGAAAGACAGTGGTGGAATCGCGGAAGAAGGTGGAAAACTCGTAAGTAATAGCACCGACAGCAAACCTGGTGAAATGAACGGATATACGAACCCGTGCACCGACTCCTATTTCCTCCCGCGCCTTCAGTAGTCTGTCGGCCGGCGTTCCTACGGGCAACGCGCGACGGCTGCGGAGAGCGCGAGCACACGGGCTGCTCGCCGGGGCAACGCCGAGGAAACGTCGGGAAGACGGAAGGGCGAGGGGACGGGGACAGAGGGACGCGAAAAGGGAAAGGAAAGACGAGCCCTTCTGCGCGCGGAAAGAACCGAAGCTGCTACCTCTTTTATTTTTTTTTTTCTTATTTGGACCTCTCGCATCCCCCGCGTTCCTTTCGCCGACACGTCTTCTCGCAGTCTTCGGATAGAGGAGCGTTCCCGTTGCGCCACGGCAACCGAGCGTCGGTTAAGCTCCGACGTTTAAGACCTCCCAAACTGGCTACGAAGCTTTCCAGACGCGCCTTGTGCGCCGAAGGAACTGGACGCTGCCGAGCGTGCGATATTTTCCCGGGGTAAAAAGCCCCGGCGATCCGCCGGCCGCGGAAATTGGGCGGCAGACAATCGGAATAAAGGCCACTTCTGCCGCGCAATCATTGTAGATAATAACGAAGAAGGTAACTGCGAAGCTCGCCGGAGTTTCTCGGCGAGGGAGAAAGTTTATGTTAACGAGTGCGTGAGGAGTACTCGCAGTACTTTCGGAGTCGCGGCGCGGGAAAAAAAATGGGGACAGCGAACGCGCGCTGGTCGCCGGGGAAAAAAGCGGATTTTTCTGATGTCGGAATGTAAATGGTACTCGGGGTCTGTGACACGGGGACTAAAAGGTGCCGGGGGTAATTGGGATGATGTAAATCGTTGGGTGAAATGGTTATTCATGGAGACTGTTACCGCTGGTCTCGACAACGTTTGCGTAGACGCTGCGCTTTATTATTTGCGAACGACGTGGATGATTTTATTTCGTCTTACGTCTGTGTCATTCGTCTTCAAGGAAGAGATTTAATAACCCTTTGCGGTCGTGCTGGTCGAAATTAAGTTTCGTTGTGCGAACAGTAATATATAATATACACGATTAAGATGGAAAAATAAAATGTATTAATTCTTTTTTAAATTTTAGATATATCTAACACGATAATATGTTTTAATTTCATGTAAAATAAAAACAGTTATATTTATTGAATTTATCGTATTAAATGCATCGTATCTTCGTATAAAATATGACAAATATACCGTAAGCAGTGATATTGCAATTTTATATAATTATGTTAACTACGTATTACGATTTTAAGTAATCATATTTTCATTTAACGTTTTAAAACTGAGACAATAAGCTAACTCGATGGTTCGTGAAAGGTCGAATCGACGATACGATTAATTGCGAGCACTATTCAATCCTCGTTCCGCAATTCGGTAAACAGAAATTGAAATATCAGCGAACGTACCCGGGTTCTCTCGTGAGCCAATGAGCCGAGGAGTGGAAACCACGTTTCTCATCCAGACGCTGAAAATCGTCGGAAGAGTAGGTAAGCTAATTGCCTGGCCCATTGAACGCCGGAATCGACGTCGGACAGAGTCCGCGACGGATATTTCTGTGCGCGACGCTTGGTCACGTGTCCGCCTGTTCAAATCAGGGGGCGACTGTGCGCTCATTCACAGCCGCTTATTAAAGTATTGATATGAAACCGGTAATTATGCATAGAGAGTATAATTTCACGGTGACATTCGAACGCGGGCCGGGATTTATGGTCTGAATCAAAGACGCCTTTTGGTAGGCGAGCCACGTCTAGTCTCTCCTGCGAGAGCGATCCGGCGGAACGAGCTCATTCGTCCCTCAGAGAAGCACTCGTTGCCTGTTATTCTCACGGTTCATACGGCCGCGCGACTCTCGGACAGCCCCGCGCGCGTTCACAACACCATCTACGAGCCGCGCGTCGCGTCGTTTCGACGGACCCGGGAATGCATATAACCGCGCGCGTGCACGGTGCATGTGCGTGTACGTGCATGTGCGGATACGCATCCGCCAGTCCGCGCGGAAATTGGTGTTTCGATGTTTAATTCGCCGCGGGCCGGCTAATGACGGATATTCAAAAGATCACGCGACACTGTTCTGCATTTAATTATATTCCTGTTCCGGATAAATGGCCGCGCTCGGCTCGCGCCCGCGCGGCCTTTTATCGGCCGCGATTCACTTTGCCCGATGATTGAGGCAATTATCCCGCCCCGTCAAAATAAACAAGATTGTTTAACCCCCGCGACGCCGTCCGCGGCGATTGTAATGGACGGTTTTAACCGTCGCGCTGTTTAAAAATCCGCTACGGATCGCCTCAGGCATTTCTTCTTGTATGCGCTAGTTTGGCGTTCGCCTGCGGTTCTTAAAGTCTTTCGAAATTAAGAATTATTCCGAAAGCTCACTCTAGTTTTCCTACATTATTTAATTTACGATTATCGAGAGTCTCAATATATAAAATTATGGGGAATTCGTTCGATAGTTTATTTATTATGATGATTTACGTAAACCCGAATCCTTAAAAATAATGGAGAAAAATAATCTACAAAAATCGCTAAATAACTGAATAAATATTATTATTATTATTCGTATAATAAAAACTTAATGTTAATTTACTTATTGGAAAAGCAAGATTGCCGCTTTCTTATGCACCTAATAGTTTTTGGATACAAATAGACTGGACGATCTGTTCAATTGCGGAACTCAATTATGTTTATTATCATCGAACACTCAATTTTTATGCGCCGATGAAGAAGCAAAATTGCGGAGACTAGGATACAATGATGCGCATTTATGATGTGCAGCGAACGCAGTCGGTGGAATTAACTGCGAATTATTATGGGAAATTGTGGGGTGCGCAGCCGGTGACGCTGCCCGCCGATTTTCTGGGGTGGATATAGAAACGTGTATACGCCATCAATAAGCGTTCCGACTTTTATGTTTCATTTATTCGATCCGCACCGCACGTTTCGCCTCCTCGATACGGCGTTCGACGCGCGACGTATGCATTTGATGGTCGCCGACTGTAATCGACGCTCGGATCCGAACTGGTTAATGAATCATCAAATCGTCGTTTAAACGGGCAGCGTGAAAATTTTAGTCACAGGATAGATTTAACAGGCATTACAATGATCTGGTAGATTACCTGATAAAACCGTTCTACATTAATTTCAAATAATCAGTGGGGTTCTAAGGAAACTGCTAAATATATTTCATAGTTCCAATACCCTGCAGTCGACGCCATTTTAACTCGAAATCTGAAATAGTTTGTCTGACCTATATAGCGTTTCCATTTTGTATAACCCAATAGATTCGATACATACGATATTGAATTTCGTGTCTCGCACGACGATTAAATCTTCAAGTTTGTTCTTTTAAATAGAAACAATTTCGATGATTATCTCAAGTTATTTTGAACCGCCGTGGAAGAAATTTTTAACGACGCCTCGAAGTCGCCACTCGACTGCAAAGGATTAATAGGTTCTCTAATTTTTTTTCTGTCGCTTCTACTATTTCCTGTTTGATCTACTTTCTGACGGAAATGCTCAACGCCCGCGACACTTTATAACATAGTAATGATCACAAAAACTGGACACCCGAGCTGCACGAGCCCCGAAATGAATTTTCCTTCAAAAACTGCGCCCCGAATGGACAAATTTCTACGCTTTTTGATTTATGCATGCAAAATCGATTTCCCGTCGCTTGTATCGTATTTTCGATCCTATCATGCATACACGTAATGGACCGTAATATCTGAGCATAATTTCTGCTACACTTTAACATTTCACATAAATATGAAGATAGCGGGGAGACTGGGAAGATGGGAATAATTGAAACGAAAATTGAATAATTCCTAGCTTGAATGGAACTCTATTTTATTGCTTTCTTTTACGCTGTCGATTTTTATTTTTACCATTTTTCAACGATTCATTTTATCACTATATTTAGTCAACCGTTGATTTTTCATAGATTAATTTAGCAATCGACCAATTCAGTTGTTGATTTTTCAACGATTCAGTTCAGCTATTGATTAATTCAATTACTTATTTTTCGACGATTATTCTCAGTAATCAACTAAGGTAGTCGTCGATTTTTCAAAAAATAATTTCAGCAGTCGATTAATTCAACCGTTCATTTTTCAACAATTAATTCACCAATCAATTAACTCTGTTGTCGATTTTGTGACGATTAATGCCATAATCAACGACAGGTGATTACACTCAATCGTCGATTTTTCGACGACTAATGCCTTCAATCATTTAATCAAATTAAAAACTTTCATCGATCGTTGTCCTTACACAAATTTCCCAGAATCCCACATCCGAAGTTCCATCAATCTTACAATTGCATAATATATCGTAGAAAATTGATATTCCAGCGTACTCGTTTCCCAACGCCGCCACCCCGTATAAGCGCCGCATTCTGGAGCATCTGTTTGCGGATCCGCAACGTACGTGCTAAAGCGAACCCGTGTTATATTACAGGTTCAAGTTGTTCTATACACGTATACAGAGGTTCGCTGTGCCTCTAATGCGTGCAGCACCAACGCCATCAGTTTCGATTATTTGTATTAATAAACCGTCCGCTGTCCACGGACACTGTACTATACAGTTTTCGGCCGCGCGCACCCTTTTATCCGAAACCGTGTAATCGTAGAAAGCTTTTCGCTCCTGTCTCATCGGCGACGTCGCTCGCCTAACCTCCTTCGAAATATTGTAAAAACAATGCGAACGCCGGTAACAGAAACCGGTCCGCGGCGTAGCGCCGGAATAGTCGAGCGGCTCGCCTGCTCCGCTGGAAACACGATACGGTTCCACGGGGTTGTTTAACGGCGAATATGCGTATGCGGGTAATAACTATGGTTCGCGCGACGTTGTCGGCTGTATCTACCGGAGTATCCGACGGTCGCCGGCGAATTTTCGGAAACGAAAAGGCAGTCGACTATTTCGGAAAATTGGGCAAACTGTTCTTCGCGATGGGCCACGCTATTTTTGGTAGCGGAATCGGTTCGATGGCACTGGTAGGTCTTCACACTTGATCTCGATTGAATTTTGGAAACGGAGCACGCGGTTCCAATTTCGGACAATTGGCCAAGGTTCTCCGTTAAATTTGTGCAGGTTATCTTTGAGAGGTTCGCGACGGAATAGTTTTATGGGGATCGTAGGTTTCGACACTTTACCGGGATACAACGTTTTGAGGGCTTCGTATAATTACTTGGTGCTCCCGGTGATCAATCTTGATCGAATCTTCGCTGCTATATTATGTAGAATCGTGCTACCATATGCGACTTCGTAACTCGCTTGGGGCAGTGGAGAAATACTTGATTGCTGGATGGTGTGTAGAATAGGCTTGGAATTAGAATTACGAAGTAACTGAATTATATTGTAATTAAATCGTGTTGTAATTCTAGTACATTATAATTCAAATACATTATACCTCAAGTATATTATAATTCAATGAATTACGAAATACCAAGACATTAGATTACATTAATTACGAATCACGATATAATTGAATAAAATTTACGAATTGGGATGCACGTGAATTTTTATGGATCGACTCACGATCGCGATTTGAAAAATAATAAATTAATCGAAAGAGAAACATTAAAATGCGTTTCACTTTTTGAACATTCTGCGGGCTGTAATTCGAAGAACTGTAATTTCAGTAATATTCTATTTCAACGATACCGTATTTCAATTGCATTACATTTCAATTACGCCCGTGACGAAAATAATTAGCCAAAAGGTTTGAATTATGTAATTGAATTATAAAGTAGTTGAATTAACACGTAACTGAAACACGATGTAATTAAATTGCGACATCGAGTTACAGTGTGATCGAATTAGCACAACTGTATTACATACCACGTAATTATTGCATTAACGCCTTATCTATAAAACAAGTAATCATCGTCCGTCCGGCTTGATATACGGCCGTAAAGGGTTAAGAGGAGAGACACTTATTATTGAAGATCATAGCTGGGTCTGTTTTGGAGAACTCCAGCGGATCGGAAGGCAGTGCTCGAGCCAATTTTCTCTACTTGTCTTACCGAATCAGACTAGTATCCCGGAGTGTAGGCTCGCAGGAAACGGTGGGATGAAGGTAGCAAAGGGAGAGTAATCTGAGCGTGGAGAGAAGGGAAGATAGAAAGAGAGAGAGAGGGAGATGGAGAGAGAGAGAGAGAGAGGATCGGAGCCGAGAAATTCGCGACGTCTGGAGGAACGAGGCTAGGGGGAGGGTCAAGCTGAATCGCGTGAATATTAACTCGACAGTTGGTCGCCACATAAACGCCAACCGTTGATATATCCTATCCTCACCCTCCCGTGGCCAGCACCGCAATAATACTCGAATGGTGGGTGCCTCCTCCTCCGCCTCCTCCTCCGCCGCCTCTTCCCTCAGCCCGGCCGCCCTCTTCCCTTTTCAGTTTCTACCCTCTATCCGAGAGTATCCTCGATGACTCCCCACTCTGTCGGCCGCACGCGCGACTACGTGGCAATGAACACACACATACGTACACACACAGAGAGGGGCGCACACGTATCCCGAAACGTTTCTATGCACTTACAGCTCGGTCAAATGAAAATTTTACTCGTGCCGAAGGCTGGCCCTTTATGACTTCGGGCTAGGTTCTCTTTGCATTGCCGAAAATTGCGCTGCGGCTGTCGTATTTAACTTAAATAACCCGCGCGACCCACGGAACGCCACGTGGGAAACGGATGATTTATCAAATCGGCCTCTACCGAGTCCTACCCTGCCCTGCCCTGCCCTTCCCCCGCCGTCCCGCACTCGAGACGGGAGGGCAACAAGGCGTTTAGAGAACTTTTTACGAGAGATCTATCCGGCTGGATGGACGCAATCGGTCCGGTCGAATGTTTTCCGTGGTTTTCGGACATCTGGGCATCCGCAGAAATCGCCGGACCGTGGCGAAGTTAGGCGAACTTCCGGCCGCGTTACGTCGCCCATAGTATTTTATCAAATTAAGATAACAGCGGTTATGTTTTCTAAGTTTGGACAGTTATTTCTGTACTCGGTCTTTCACTATCGCACCGAGTTCCATCTGTTGCCATTTGCTCCGCTCTCCTTGGTTTGTCTGTTCGATAGTCATCGCTGGATCGCGGACTTTATGCATTCGACCTACTCGAATTGTTAGGGAGATAAAGTTAAGTTACTCCTGTTTGTTGTAGATAATTTATATTTTCGAAATTTGTAACACAAAGTCCCGTTAAAATATTCAAATAAATGCGTAAATGAAAATAAAATTTTATTCGGATTTCAGATAAAAGACAAAAGATAAAAGAACTATAAAGATAGAATTTATTCGAACAGGAATTCATTCGAATGAGAATTTATTGGTACAGGAATTCATTCGAATGAGAGTTTATTCGTACAGGAATTCATTCGAATGAGAATTTATTCGCGCAGAGATTCATACGGAGAATAATCGATTTGAATGAAATTGATAGAATATAAAATTTCTTTTTCCATAGTTTAGTTATTTATCTATTTCATGAAAATTGAACAGATTTAGAAAAAGTACCTAAAACAATACCTTGGAAAAATGAATAAGAAAACTTAGAATTCTGAGTATACTCCTATAGTTAGATGACATTAAAAACCGAATCTAAAAGGTTAAAATTTACCATAGAAAATATTAGTTAAATTCCTTTGTATTTTAAAAGTTCCACTAAGGTTTAGTTTATTCGATTTATTGCGATAAAACTGGATCTCAAAACCTAGTTAAAAATCAGTGCCAAGGTTATGCAATCAACATCTAACCAATACGTAACCAACGCGACACTCTGTTAAATTAATATCTCTTTGCAATTGTTGCAACAAACTTTTCTTTCGCGCAAACATACGCAGCCCGGAGATTACGTTCGCGGTTCTGCGAGAGGCTGAAGTTGCTTGAGCTAATCCGAGCTCGTGTCGTCGTTACAGAAATCCTGACTGCTGTAACGACAAAGTTTTCTCCCGTAATTGACCGCGTAGACACTGGCCAGTTGGTCTTCCCATACGTTTCTGTCGAATTCAATCGGGCTTCCGCAGCAAGCATATTTTGCGGAGGTCGTTGCGGAAGTCTTTGAAGCAGTTCGACGCAATTACGAGCGCCTCTCAAAATGTTGCGCATTGTATAACAATCTCCATAAATACCGGCGCATAGCGCATGCGATGCAGCGTAAATCTTCTTAGTTGTGTGGTTGTAATAAATAGGGAAGATTCAACCCCCAAGCTACTTAATAATCACCACTAGACTAAGGATTTGTATGTATTCGTGGTGCACGCAATTTCCAAGGTACAAGAAACGGCGCATGCAGGTCAAAGTTAGCAGTGTCGTATTTTCATCGCGAAGAGCATTTTAGTCAGTGAAATTTTCTAATTTACGATTATCCAAATCGTAAAGATACAACACTTACGTGTTATTCGTTCAATATAATACGTTACTTGCGGCGAATGTTACAATAATACTCGATCAAAATCGGATTAAACGTTCTATTGTTTCTTTTTACGAACTAATATAGAACAGCTGCTTTTAGTGCTCCGTAAATCTAACGTTGCGTTAGTACACAGTTTATCCTGCCGCTACTTTCCTCCGCGCAGCGAGAAAAATCCTTGAATTACGGTGGCTCTTGATAGTTTTCCAACCGCAGTAAAAATGGTTGTAATTTGCGCGAGCATTCCGTCACCTACGATATTATGTAACCACAATTACACGAACGCTGAAACATTTGCGCGGACACCAATGGGGTTGACCTAAACAGCGTCGACCAATATTTTGACGCTCGAGCGTAGCGACAAATTCCTAACGATTAATTTCGATCCGATATTTATCGGCATCGGTAAAAATTTATGCGGTCAGCGAAAACCGAAAGAAATATTTGCATTATACGTAATATCTCGGACGCATCGAATCTCCATATTTATATTACATAATTAATTGCTGTTCCCGTTAACGTTTTAAGCCGTACGATGGCCTCGCAGCCGCTGCCGTGGCAATGCTTTCTCCCTCTCTCTCTCTCTCTCTCTCCCACTCTCTTTTTCTCCCTTTTCTTCTCTCTCTCTCTTTCCGCCATCGGCCGCATTATGACATTCATGTTTTCGCATTACGCAGAAACTTTTAGCGGTATCGATCGGAACTTTTCGCTTACTTTTAACTTTTCACTTAACTATTACAACGCGGGACATTTAAATGGCTTCGGAGTTAATGCGTTAGAACGAAAAAAGAAGGCGAAGAAGGGAACGCGCGGAAGCGTGAGGGGAGAGAGAGAGAGAGAGAGAGAGAGAGAGCAGCAAGTTATAATACACTTTCAGCCTTAATTAAGTGTCGGCTCAGAACGGGCCGCCGAACTAGTCTAATTATTTCTAATATACTTAGAAATACAAAGAACCTATAGATTCGAAGCGTTTCAGAAGTTCGAACGTTCGCTGTTGCTCGAACGCAGCGCGCGATGATCGTGTAATTTATCGACGAATTTTACAATATCTCTTCGCAAAGAGCATCGAATAATATTTTCGAAAACTCTAGTTACCATATGGATGACTTAGGAGTCCATTAAAATCGAGATAAATATGCATTTTGCAAATTAGCTGCAAGAAATAATTTCATCCACTAACAATGCAAAGCAGAATTTTTGCTACGATTAAATACAAACAATATTTCTTTTACAATATTTTTTATTTCTTTTAGTCATACCGTGATGTACAACTGGTGCTGCCTATTCCTTATTTATGAAAATGTCTTTGCACCGCGCAACTGTTTTCGAAAGAAAAGCGTGGCAACTGTCGCGTCAAACTATAGCACAGATATTACAGCAAGAGGCTGAAAGCGTCGGAAACTAAAGGAAACGTAATTTCTGTTGCAGTACGTATGGCGTATGGCCGACTCTATGGCATGGCATCGCGGGACATTGTTCTTTGCTTCTTTCTCGCCGGCTTCGTTTATTCAAGTTTCGGTAAGAGTCAAATGATATTTCCTTTTCACGGGGCTCGAGTACTCCTCGCCCGATTACCAAACCCGAGGGAGGAAACAGGAGGTAGGTAGGTAGGTGGGGTACCAGGCGGACGGAGGCGGGGAGGGGGAGGGGGAGGGTGGTTGCACAGTCCGAGGAGAGGGACCCGGCAGAAGTTTCAATTGGCCGCAATACGAAGCGAAAGTTACAAGTTTTTAATCCCTACAAAATGATGGGAACGAATCTCACCGTTGTATCCGTAATAGCATCTCGCCGTACTTTTTCTTCGGTCTCCTGCTCCGCCGCCGTCCGCCCCCACTCTGCGGCCCCTTTCTCTTTCTCACTCTTATTCCCTCCTATCCCTGTCCGTTCGCGTTTCTTTGCTCCACTTTTCGGTAAGAATCAAATAAAATGCCTTCTAAAAGCACTATCGGGAGTCCTCGGGTTCCCGTAAAAGCATTCCCGCGAACCAGGCGAGCCAGAAATTACGTGTACATCCGAACGTTGCGATTGTCCCCCCCCCCCCCCCCCCCCCCCGCTCGGAGGCAAATGAAAAAGCAAATTTCGCTCGTTAGCCGCGCCAACAAACTCGTACAGGCTGATTCGATCGCGGACTTCCCGACGCTCTGCGCTTTCTCCGAGTAATTCTCCGGGAAAATTCGCCGCGCTGATTATTCTCTATGAACGCGTCTGCGAGGCGGACGCGTGCATGGGGTGGGGTGGGGGAGGACTACGGATTCGAAACAAGCTACGATGCGTGTCGGTGTCAATCAGCGCAGAATGTGAACGGTAATTCTAAGTGCAAACTTCTTGAACGTGTCGTGAAATATTTCGACCGGAATCTTATGGGATTGTTCAGTATCGATGTGTAATTGAACGATTGTACGCTTGCAATTCGGTCGTCTATAAAACTATCATGTTGCCATTAAATCCTTTGCGATCGTACGTCTGTTCTCAGTCACCGTAGCTATTTATTTATTTCTTTATTTTTACGTAAAATTAAAATATATTATTGTGTTACATATATCTATACTTAAAAAGAGAATTAATAAATGTTTTTACTCGTAATTCATGTTACATATTATGTGTTACTATTCATTTAAATTCAATACGATTTTCCTGATATTGCCCTACTCTTTCACGTTATTTTTATTACATTTTATATATATTATATATAATACAAAATTATATGATGTACATTATTCAGTAACAAATATGCAACGTTCCGAGATTGCAACAGGTAATAGTGCTCGTAGCAATCGTTAAAAAATTTACAAGGTTCCACAAGACTTCCCCCGGTGTTCATAAAACTAGAAAATTAATATCCGCAGTGTAATGGGCCCGGCAAATAAAATCGGCGCACCGAAACAGAAACTATTTACGACCCCGCGGCATCCTAATTCGTTCTCGCCTCCCCGCGCGCTCGCTGTACGAATAAAGTGAAGAAGGGACATGAGCGCGGGGCGGGTCTATGAATAATACTCTCGGGCCGCCGCACAAAAGAGGGGCAACGCGCGAAAAAAAGTAACCGGGCGCAATATTTTTCTTCGGCGTTTTAATATTAGACGGGCGACAGGAGTTCAGCCGGTCATAAATCTCGCGACCGTGGATTTGAATCGGCCTGTACGAGGCGTCGATAAAAGCGTCGCGGCGCGCCGGTTCAATTTATTCGAGCCGAGCGTCGGATCGCGCGGGACAATTATTATTTAATAAGGCGCGGGAGCTCGCGACGGACCGGGTGACACGGTTAATAAACACCCCGGTTGCGAGGGACCCTTTCTTCCTTATCCTCTCTTTTTCTGTGTATCTCTCTCTCTCTCTCTCTCCCTCTCTCGCCCCTCTCTCGTTATTTTTCTCGTTCGATCCCGGGTCATTTTTTCCAACGGCCACGCGTGCCACGCGGCAAAAAGCGCGTCATCGATAAGGAATTGAAAGAAACTGAATGGCCGACGGGGAAAAGAATTATTGCCGCTGCAGGTCCGGCCGCGCGCCGCTCCCATGAATCTATGCGCCCGCGATATGCATGACGAACTAGATTAAGCCGATCGGTAAAAGAGATGTAAAGATTAAGAGAAATCAATATCGGCCCGGAAGGATGGACGTACTCTGCCGGCGAAACAGAGACAGAACGAGAACGACAGAGGGAGAAAGAGAGCGAGAGAGGGAGAAAGAGAGAGAGAGGATTCCTCGAATCGTAGATTCCGAACATAGATTTTAGGGGATACCATTTGTCCGACCACAGGGTACAAAGCTGAACTTTGCTACAATCGTTGAGCCGAACGACTGAACGAACTATCCCGCAGTTTTGGTATTGTAATTTTTCGACGCGGCTCGCGACAAATGGCAATGCAATCGCGACGCAACGGAAATGGGGAGTTTATGCGCGTGATTCTATTGCTGCAGCCAATGTGCATCGATATCCGTTGCTTTGACAAACTTTTCCAAGATAAAAACGATTTGTTCTGTGTAGTCAAGTGAATAAATAATGTACGAATTCCTTTCGTACGCGCAGATTTTTAGATTACGCTGCTTTATCGTCGCGCAACTTGCTAGTGAATTCGAGACCGTGTAGATCAATTTTCTGCTCCTGCAATCGTCTAATCAAGTCAAGTGGATTATAAAGTTTGCACTGCTACGTTATACGGTTCGTATCTCGAGCTGCGCGTCACTGTACGCAGACGTGATTCGAAATTGTTGTATTTGTACTGTTTCTAATTCGTTGTACCTGCACAGTGACGAGAAATTATTGTACCTGTACAGTGTAGAAAAATTGCTATATCCGTGCTGGTTATAAATTGTTATATATGTACAGTCTCTAAATTGTCATATCTACACAGTCTCTAAATTGTCATATCTGTACAGTGTCTAAATTGTCATATCTACACAGTCTCTAAATTGTCATATCTACACAGTCTCTAAATTGTCATATCTGTACAGTGTCTAAATTATCGTGTCTGTATACTGCCAAAATTATTATACCACGTACAGTTCCCGATTTATTTGATACATTTTTGCATCGGCTCGCAACCCCATTTGCAAAGACTCCGCGCGTGACAGTCGCTTTGATTATCTATTTCGGAGATCAAAGTTGCCGAGTGCCGCTCCGCTTTCGAATCTTAAAACGTCGGCCTGAAAAATAAAGCGAACGAAAGCACCGAAAGACTAGAATTTCACCGTCCTTCGGATCTCTTCATCGATCACGCTGCGGAACTATGGTTTAAACGGATGGACGAATGATGAATGATGAATGAAAGCTTACGAAACTTCGGGCTCTAACATGAAACTGAAATTAGGTGTACACGAGCATGATTACCGGGCCGTGAATCTTTCTAAAAACTTCGTTTCACACACCCGAAAACTGGGGCGAGGGAATCGTTTTTTCGAAGGGTATAGGACATTCCTTTCGTTTTACCAAAAATTATAAATCGACGATGCGTAGCTTTGATTCCATGTCAGAAATCTTTATTTGTGTATAGGAGTTAGGCATATTTTATTCGGGTAACAAATACAATTTTATTCGTAGAATTTGTACGAAATATCGGATATTAATTTAATACAATTTTGTTCGAGGAATTCATTGGGTATATTGTTCGAATGCTATTCGGATAAAATTATATTTGAAGAATGCAATTCGAAATACTATTCCGGTAAAATCGTGATCGAAGTAATAAATTTTTGGAATAAAATTTCGTTCGAACGATGAATGGCCAGCTCCGTTACGTGTCGCGGGCGAGATTGAAAGGAAACAGTTCATTATCAATATCGAGAGAGATTAAAACAATGAGCAAAATACAGGCGGCCGCCCGAAGGCATGTCCAACGCCGAGCGAAGGCTATTAATAAACCAAACTCCCTCGGGATCCAAAACAATGAGGCGGAAGTTACGCGTGGCACAAAATTTCTTTCGGCCAACATCTCCGACGATTGTGCCCGGTCGCATTCAGCTTTGCGCCCTGTGGTGTAGTTTCGCGATGGGGGGAGAGAGAGAGAGAGCGCGAGCTAATTAGATGTAAAGTTGCCGGATCGTTAATTACACGATCGTTAATTATGCCGAGCCAGGTCAAGCGATGCCAAAGTCCGAGCTCGAGCCCGAATTTCTAGCACTCCTGGAGAACCACACGGTCATTCAAGGTCGCAACGTCTCCTTCACCTGCGTCGTTAATGATCTTCAATCCTACAAGGTAATTGCATCCGCGAGTCGTTCTGTGTAATTAGCGGAGTCGATTAAGGGCGAGAGAGCGTCCCGGTCGAAATTCATACCGATACCGAGACCGCCCGCGAAACGACGGATCCGCGGCACGCCGGCGAAATATGTTCGCGGGGGGAACCGGTGAAGTCTGCGCCGTTCGCGCAGAGGTTTTACGTACGCGCGCAGTCATTGTAAAAACTTACTGGCCTAATATTACCCGAGTTTACCGCGATACGCGCGCCGGTCGTATACAACGGTCGTTACCAGAGAAACGTAGATACGCACGTGACTTACTGGTCGTACCAGAATCACAGGCTTTGTACGGGTATACGATTCTGCTTTTGACGAACAGTTCCTTCGTTCAGTTTCTTAAACATTTCCTGTAGAAACGAGAAAGTCTAAGTATGAGTATGTAAAATCACTGTGGTCACCGCCTCGAAAATACTGCACGCAGAAACAAGAAGATAAAGAAATCTAAGAAGTCACATTTTTAAGTTTTAAAATAAAATTCTCCCATCGCGCAAACACAAAATAATAATGAATAATTTGTTCATTCATTCCATGAAATCTTCGTTCACCTATTCTCCTATTTTACAATAAAATGAAGAAACCTGGATGTTACGTGTCCCAGTACGACGATATAAAATCAACAGCCGCTTCCCGAAATCACTGCACTGAGAAACAAGATAATAAAGGAGCGCGAAAGGTCAAACTCTAAAGAAAATTGTCGCAAAATAATCACGACGAAACAAAGTCCTCTCAGTGTCATCGCCTAGTACAAGAGAACGAACGATTGTCTATCGTCTTGTCAGCAATCAGTCAACTGTACGCGGCACTCGACGCTCCGCGAACTAGTTGGAAGCCCCTAAATCGTCAAAGATGAAACTTCCACGAAAGCATTGTCGCTGGGAACGACGCAATCAGTACTTTCGGAACGGCCCGGTCTTTCTGAGCAGCCAGTAGCCAGATTGCTAAGACATTTACCGTGAACGCGCGGGCATCAGCTGAAAACAATGCCAAAACGAGATCATCGTTTCTCAGGTAAATCACGTAACACACCGATGATCTCGCGACTTTGGTGGAGCAGTAGCAGTAGTAGTAGCAACGGAAGAAGAAGAAGAAGAAAAAGAAGAAGAAGAAGCAGCAGCAAAAGCAGTAGCAGCAGGTAGAGGGGTGTGTGCCGATAATGATAAAGTCTGTACGTGTGTCAGCATGTGTCAGTATCCGCGGCTGCGTATAGATGTGGGGCTTTCCACGGCCGGCAGTTCTGTCCAGAGCCCCTTGTGGGACAGAGCTGCCGAGTAATTCACTTTCGAGAAGAAGTCCAAGTTTGATTGCGCGCCCGAATCGACAATCGCTTCTATCGCGAGATGAAACGTTCTTGGCGCGTGTTCAGAGGATTTCGTCCTCGTGGATTCCGAGAATGGAACACGCTATGGACAGGGTATACATATATATATAGAGAGAGAGAGAGAGCGGCGCGAACAAGTAGAAAAGAAGTGGGTAGCGGTGGAAGAACAGAGACGCGGGGGAAGAAGTGGAAAAAGTGGTAGGCAACGGGGACGACGACGGTGAATGTTACGCCCCGGGAGTATCCGGCCCGGATCGAGAGAAAAGACGCCGCCGAAAGAACGGGTAGAAATCAGAGCCGCTAATGTGGAGTACAACATGAATGGGCCTGATTTTTACCGATGCCGCATCGGCTTCCTCGCGACTTTCTCTGCCACGTTATTTGCAACCCCTGCTCCCACCTCAAACACAATTTTAAATCTTTCAGGGCTGGAAAAAGCAGGAACACTTTCTGATACCTGAGAGACATGATCTTGATGATCCTAGTCGTTTGTTCCGAGCCAAGTTCGGATTTTCTTGGAATTATTTTAAATATTTTAAATATCGTTTGTGGACAATTTGCAAGGCATTTGCTTTCGTATTTCAGATTGATGCCGCTGTCAGCCGTCATCAATGTTGTTATTTGTGATCTCAGAGACCTTATATAATTAAGACATATTCGTTATCTTGTGAAAATTATTATGTAATTATTTAATTATGAAAATTGAAGCTAAAATTATTTGGTAAAAGTTCGATAAATAGTATGTGGCATAAAAGTTACATGAACCTATAGAGAGGGTGAAATTATTTGGAAATTTTAGTACATTGAGATCATGCTTAAATGAATATTAGGGAATGTTAAAATGATAAGTATTTAATGTTTTAACCGACGAAGATGATAATACAGGGTTGTTAAACAAAGTTTTTGGACGCAGTTAAATTATTTCTTGATACAGTATATATAATCCCTTTTTTGAACGACGAATTTTAATGTTGCACTTGCTTTGCCATTTACGAAAATTATTCTTTATCCGCAACATATTAATTTGACTCTTAACTATTGCTTTACTGTACTCACATCAACTGTTTTCCCTTCCAATCAGTTCAAATGCCCAGCGACGTTTCAACGGCACGCGTAAATCCCGCCGAATTATTAACAAAAAATTCTGCCACGCTATTCGACTTTTCGAGCGAACGTTTATCAACGAACAATGATCATTTCTCACCGTCGAAGCGTAGTAAATAACAGAACACCGAATAGTAATTATGATCAAGTTTCCCTCCCCCCCGAAAACTCGTGCGCCGATGGAATCACGAAAAATCGCGATAAATTTTCCCCGCGGTATATAATCGCGAAGAATTATTTCTTTGCTTGATCGAAGTTTTATTGAAATCGGGGAATTTTCGAGGCTCTTCTTGTCAGTCACAGGCCGGTCGTTGGACCCGACCTTTCGACGCTGTTGTATGGCAGCGTTTCCCAAACCATGTCCCACGCGCTATGACTTCGAAAATAATATCTCGAGGCTTCTCGAACTCCTCGCACTAAAAATTCATCGATATTCGAACGACCATGATTTTAAAATAAAAAATCGCACGACAATGAACCGAAAGTTAAGAATAATTTGAATGTAAACATTTTTGGTTACATTTATACGAAATAACTTTTGTTAAGAGCTTCTGAAATTGGATTGAAATTTTCAATTAATATTTCCTACTTATTTTCAGTTTCATTAATTAAACGACCTATATATTAACCGGCGTAATTCAAAAATCAAGAAAATTATAGAAAAATCTACTTTAAGCCTTATTTTAAGCTTACTTAAATTGAATTTACCATTACTATTATTACTATTTTTTTAAATAAAATACTGGCCTTGCGATTTTTAAGACATTAGCCGTATGAACAACTGCGGCTATAAAATAAATATATAAGTATTACAAATAAAATAAAATAAATAGTAAATAATAATAATAATAACAAAGGAAAATAAATGATAATAGTAATATCTATGTCCTAAAAAAAGAACAATAACGAATATTAAGTTAAGAGAATTTTTCGGGTTGATATTCTGCGTTCAACGTGTTAAAGATTTTCAAAGTAATACTTTATGCTAATGATCCTTAAAAAAAAAATAATGAAAAGCGTCGCTCGAAATTATGCGTATTTGCAAAGTAGTCGGCCGTAGAAGTTTGGGAAACGCTGTTGTCGAGCACGGTGTCCGGCGTCGATTGTTCGGCGGGAAAAATTTGTTCGGCCAACAGGTAGAGAGTGATTCTGTCGGCAGGCACGCCGAGCAGTCTATCAGCGTTATTTATGCACACCTTAAATTCTATTGGTTCGGGCCACGGCCGGTAACCCTGCACAAGCCCCGGCGCCTCCTGCCACCCCCTCCCCCCTCCCGGCCCCTCCGACACCCCCCCGCGCGTTTCGCGTCATTCGAGAGCTTTTGTTCGCGAATTAAACGCCCTTTCAACCGTTCAATGGAACCGTCGTTTGATATACGACAGATCGAGCACGCAGCAAGTATGCACCCGCAAACGAGACCGATCGCAGCTAACGTGGCCGGATTGCAATTTGATTCCCGGAATCCAATAACAGTGTTCATTGACATGTGCTCGCGATCCCGGCGCTAGTAAATAATTACGTTTTGCGCGGAGTAGCGGCGGGATGAACTCTCAGATTCGCGGTAACGAAGAGTATCGTCGCCGCGCGACGCGACCACGGGGTTTCATGGTGTTTCCATGGGATCGACGTGACGCGGCGGCTGTTGCAGGTAGACTCTATGTATTTTCTACCGGCGTTGTTGCTGGTGGAAAATTTGCATGGGCTTAGTTTGATTTGGACATTTCGCGGTTTTTAGGAAGTCGACGATTTTCGTGCTGCTGCATCTTTGTGAAAAATAATTGTATTATGATCAATCATCATTCGCTCTATTGTAATCTGTTTTTATAGGTAACAATAACTATAGACACATTTTCGTTCAGAAATGGTAAAAATGTAAGATTTTATAACAAACGGTGGGAAATTCTTTTTGTATTTAATGTCTTACTCATTTTTGTTCCATAAAACGAGTAAAAAGATCGTGGATTACATTTATGGTTGTCTAAAGGTGAAGCTTCGCTCTTTAGATCTATAAGAATAAAATTAAAAATCATTCAATCAGGAAAACAATTTTTCAGTAGTTTTATAGACATTCCATGGCTCACTTTTCGAGAAAAAACGTGTCTTCCACGTCCCCTATTTTATCCTTCACTGTACTATGCAAAAAAAATCCGGAGAAAAAATGAATTATTTTCTAAAAAAAGAGTAGACGCTTCATGCGATAAAATAAGTGCAGATTCATTCTTCTACGTTTATTTTTCAAGAAACTATAGCAGATCTCGAGAATTGATTTCATTTATCAGAATACTTTATTAAAGCCCCTTCCGTAAAGGTAGACCGGCTCCGGTTAAACGAGCTATAAAATTAGCGGAAAGAATTATTGCGACTGTAATATACCTGCCCACAGGAGCACGAGAGTCGCCATTTACATTTTAAGACTTAACCTCCGTTATATCTCTTGTCGTACGAAAAATTACATTACGATGCCGGAAAGATAACCACCGCCGGCAGGAAGTCACGTATACACGTGATGCCGGCTGATAAGCGACGGCTAACGAAATCACGCACACGTGACAGCGGCCGTCACCGTTAAGGATTGCTTTATTTATCTGGGATTCGTAGAACTTTCCGGAAAGTTTTCGTAATTGAAATACCCCGCTGCAGCAACGCGCGAATCCAGTTTTACCGAACGGCTACTCGCCGCACGCCGTCGTTGTTTCGCTAGAATTAAAAGAACATTAAATTGAAACCGTAAAAAAGACCTTACGTCTCTACGAAAGTAGAAACTTGATGCTTTAAGACGAGTGTAAGCAGACTCTCGGAGGATTATTTTACACCAAGTTGCAGCAGTCTGAAGTTCGACAATTTTTCGTAATATAATACACCTTTAATTATTTGGAGGAAAATATTATTTCTATAATATAAAATTCAAATATATAAAATTCTCGGCTCTTTAAAATGAGCACAAATAAAAGACTGTAAGATTTTTTTTACACCAAGTTAGAGCCGTTCAAAGCTCGGCAATTCTTCATAATTTGGTTTTCTTTCAATCACGTGCGGTAGGTTATGTTCGAAAATTGTTCCTTGTTTGCCGCAACGATCCTGCCACTGTATTCTCCAAATATCTCGCCAGCTCCAGCAGCGAGCCCCTCAATTGCTCGCAAACGATTTGCTCAGCTTTCTTTCGCCCGTGTTCGCGACTTATTGCAATCGTTACAAGCGACGCTGTATTTTCTCTTAACAGGTGTTCGAGCGTTTGTTAACCCTCGAGCGATTACGAGGCGGAGCCATCCGGGTACCTTTTTCGTTTCCCAAAGTCGTATCGGTCGTAGTAGATTATTCCGGAGGCGGCTCCGTGTCTCCGGTATCCACCCACGCATCGCCATTCCTCTGTTTATCGCTTCCCAGCCCGGCAATCGTGTTACACGTTTCATCGGGGGGAGGGGGGGAGGGAGGGAGGGAGGGTAACAGTTATTTGGGTGAAATCCTTTTGCCGGGGGGAAATGTCTGGAAGCTTTTTGCGTGCAGTTCTCAAAAGGTGCTGCTAATGAGAGCCTCGGCAATAACGATATCAGCCCCGGGAATTAGTTTCCCTTTATTTCTCGCTGTCGCTTCCGCTCGTTTATGCTCTAACGCTTCATTTGTCCATCCAACGGAGTCATTTGGAAATTAACAATGCAATTGTTCTTCTACGGAACTCGGAACTTTTTGATGATGCAATACCATGAAATATTCCACCTGCAGAAATTATACGGGATGCCTTTTATGGGGATGGATCGGGAAGGAAAAGCTTCGGAAGAAGCTTACGCAGTTGCTATTTTCGAGTGACGCAAATAATTAATGAGAGAAGGTGGGAGGCAATTTTGAAAGAATCGAAACGGAAGATGTTCGTTTCGCGTAATTATTCTGCAGAACTTTGAGTGCGTTATTCTGACAACTATTCCTCTTCGATTTGCTGTGAGATATCTCAATATTGGATGAAATAGAAATGAAAACGAGAATCGAAATAAAATAGAAATAAAATAGAAATGAAATAGAAATAAAGCAAAATAAAACATAGAAATTAAATAGAAATAAAATAGAAATAAAATAGAAATAAAGCAGAATGGTGTAAAGACGTACAAAAATTTTCTTTTTATACAGAAGCGACCGAATGCGAATGTTTCTCATCGGGCGACAACAGCAACGAAAGAATTTGTCTTGATGGCCAGCGGAAGCAAACTCGCGAACGTTTCTGTGTCCACAGAGGTTTGTGCACCTCGACTATTTAGCTTCCGAATAAAGAACTTTCCGATTCACGGAACGATTACGCAGAGGGATTGAAAGTCGCGTAAAAACAGGGGCGAGCACGTTAAAGGCGCAACTCGGCCGTATCACGGGGATTGACGCGACCGATGGAAGATTAATTGTAGTGTAAAGGAATATATTCGGACAGTTTTGCCAAAAGGACTATTCGGAAATTTGCCTTTCAAACGTACCCGCTCACAAAAGCCATTCAACGTCTATCTGAAACATTTTTCGGTATCGTCGCCGGCTTTGAAATGCACCGGGGATTACTTAAATTGGTAACACTGTGTGCGAACTGTGTTTTATGTTAGGACGCGAAACCCGTACGATCAGAGGGCGCCAAAGAAGCCTCGGATTCGCAATCATTTATCTTGTAACGCGACGCGAAAATATAAATTGTTTGCGGTAACTATAAGATGCAGGAAATATGCAGACATTTAAAGATTGTTAAATAATTTCTGTTAGTAATTTGAGACCGGTTTTATTAGAGGATTTTTATAGAAAACAGAAATGCATCAATTACAACAAATGGAAATTAAATAGCAACTTCCTTCTTTCTTCGATAATTTTAATAGATTGAAAACAATGTATTGGCAGTTTGATAGTTTTTCATCCTTTATACCATTTTATATTATACCTAGCCAATTCTGCCATAAACGCGTAAAACGCGTATTTCTAGTTATTAGCATTCATTCCCTGTCCCAATCAATGAGTCACTTGATTGCGTCCTAGTATCCATGTCGGGCATAAATCATTGTGCATTTACGCGGATTACAATAAAATTATAGCGACGTCAATTTTATTCGTCCCGCGGTGCTCCTTGTTTCGAAACGTTACGTACAGCTTCCCCTGTACCGATTTTGTCGATATCATTAATTTACGTTCTTCCGTAATAACATAATATTCCAGGACCGAACGATAAACAAACACGAATAATTATCCGCGAACCATTTCAGTGTCATTTGCAAACACGTGTTTTTCACGAAACAAAAATTCTCTGCTTTGATTGCAACGAGCAGGAATTAAATAAACGTTTATTTGCATATTGAACGTCTTTTATAAGTTGAAAATAATGTTAACGGCGTTGTTTCATTAATCGTTTGCATTTACTGTTTTATATTCTACCTTCAAGTCCAGTCGTTATTTTCGAAAATTAATTTGGCTGCGAAATTCGCTTCGTTTGTGAATTATCTTGACTTTAACCTTTGAACCCTTGTGGCGCTGTGGGCGTTCCAAAATAAAATTTTAATGATATTATTTATTATTGTGTTATATTATATTCTGTTGTTCTATATTATATTATATTATATTAAATTATATAATATTATATTAAATTATATTATATTAAATTATATTATATTATACTGTATTATACTATATTATATTGTGTTATACTATAATATTATTTTCAAAGTATCATCAAACCAACATTACATATAAATTATTAATATACATCATATGTTATAGAATTGAGAATTTCGAGAAGTCAAGCCATTGCTTTTCCATGGTTGAGTCCTGAAAGAAATGATAATCGATGGATGAGCAAGGCCGTGCGGTTTCCGTGTTGAGGCAAACGGCACGATTGCATACGAAACGAGCATAATGCACGGAACACGTCGAGATCCTGGTTCCAAATTCCGTCAGCGAAGGCGCGACGTTGTTTTTTCAGCGGGAAGTGACGGAAAGTGAAGCATGAGGGATTAAAATATGCTGTAACGCCGAGGCTCCTTCGTTTCGGGTTTGCCTTCTTACCCTTGTTATGCGGTGTAACGTTTACGTTACACGCTTTAACGGAGTTGTTTGCGCTGGATCTCATGAATACAGAAGGATAAAGCGAAGTCGCAGAGGGAATTTTACGCGGTGAAACGCATTGCGCCCCGTATGTCACTCGACGTACAATTCGCACATATGTACGTAGATAATTCAGGTTCATCTCGCCGCTCGGCGCGGCCCCGGACGAACGTGGGGCCGTTCGATGCTTAGGCTCGGGCAGTTATTGTACTTACGTTCTACCGGAATATCTTCTGAAAGCGTTCGCAAATGCAAATGTTCCTGTAAACAGAAGACAAAGTAGACTATTTGCTACCGGATTGTGGACTTTTCATTCTGTTTTGCGAGCAGAAGCCTGCAGATGCATCCGGAGCTTCTTGATCGGAAATATGAAAGTATTCTATTTGACAGATGTTTTTCCAACCCTCATCCGTACGTTGCGACAATTTGCCGTATTTTTGTATGGTTAAGTTACCAGCGCGGTCGATGTCAATGTTGAAATTAACGTAACTCGAGCATGAAGTTATCAAGCCGAGGTAATTGTGTGCATGATACCGAAGAAAATAGTGTACGAATTTTTCAGTCTGATAATTTTTCGACGACAGAATTTCCGTCCGTGAAAAAATCTACGTTGGAAAATTAATTTATGCATAATTAGATTCGGCGTAGGAAATAATATAAAAAGATATATGTTCTCAAAATTCTGGCGGTAAAATCACCGGCATTTGGTTTTAATCTTGTATTAGCTTTTGACAAGGTTTTATTTCGCAGGGGGGGAAACGTGCTAACGAAATTGTCCATTATTCAGTCGTAACGATTCTTTCAGGTTTGCATCCAAGGAATAAACTAAGTCGGAAGAACGAGAGACTGATGAGGCAGTCGAAAGCATTCGTGATGCAAATAATTTAGCGAGTAACGCCGGCGGTTATAGGTCGTAGAAAGCAAACCCATTGTAATTCATGCCGGCTCATTTTCTACACATTCCCAATTTTATTTTCCAAAGTAATGACCCCGGCGAGCCATCTGGAGCTCCTTGTACCAAGGATAAATTCGCCTATATTTGCTACAAATAAAATTTTAATGGCGCCATTTGTTTCGTCCTCTTTGAAATATAGGGGGACGCGTTTTTCACGTTTCTGCGGCGATACAATCTCAAGTAGAACCTATTTGCATTCATGATCATTTCAATTATGCGTTCGCGCTGACGTTCCTGCGGAATTTAACAAAATTCTTGATTGAATTGGTTAAATTTAATTGCTTCGTTAACAAAAACCGAGAGCTGCTTCGCAGAGCTATCTTTCGGAGGTTATGCTTTCGGCATTCCTCATCTATACGTTTGAAACAACAACACATCTATTATTTGAAACAAGACTTTCTCGTTTCGCTGAAAACTAACAAGGGAGATTTATTTTAAATGCTATTTATTTCGGCATCGATCTAAATTAAAGGTTTCTTTTTTAAGATGACCTCACAGCCTGCACGATTTCTGTCAAATGGGAAAACTTCAAAAAGTGCTTCAAACTAGAGCATATAATTTAAATATCGACGATTAAATATTTCCATTTTTATGAAAATTGTCAAAATGACAGTCGTTTGTATTTGACTTATTGAATTTATACGAAAAATAGATACAATTTTTATTTTTAATTTTATTAAAAATAGATACAAAATTTTAAAACAATCGATTGGAAAAACCCCGTTTAAAATCTCCAACTTCTAATCAGTCATATCTGGGCTACAACAGGCTTCTTACCTCCAAAAATAATTCATTTTCGCAGCTTTCAAAATTTTTTAAAAATTTCAAATTAACGTAGCCCTTTAAACATAAAATGATGATAGCGTTTCGTATAAATTTCTCCATCGATTCGGCTTTGTTCCATATTGGACACGCGGCGGTCGCCGCGATCGTCGAGCGTATCAACCAGGTTTCTGATAGCAAGTTACGCCAGACTTCACCGTGCTCCATTACCTATTACGCGGGGGAGGAAACGTGTCGCGGACAGACGATGGAGCAGGCGGCGACTCGCCCCCCCCCATAACTAATAGCCGAATACCCGAATTCTAAATCCGTTATTATCGGTCGTCGGTGTAAGTAATGCGGGCGCGAGAGACCCGCGGTTTATAATCAGCTGCTGAAACGGCGGAACCAGCCGCGCCGTGTGTGTCCACCCTACCGATTCTATTATACAGGTTGCCTGGATAAAGTCGGACTCCAGAGCTATTCTGGCCATTCATACGCACATGGTCACACACAACCCACGGCTGTCTGTCACTCACAACGGACATAACACGTGGAAACTGCACGTGACCAACGTCCAACCGAACGACTCTGGCACGTACATGTGTCAAGTTAATACGGAGCCCATGAGGAGTCAGGTTAGTATAATGCGTGTCAGATAACTGCAAAATTCTGTCCCTGTTCGTGACAATAAGGTCGTCCCGGGGAATCGTTTTACCTTCTACCTTCTCTCTATCTATCTATCTCTCTCTCTCTCTGTGTGCGCGCAATCGTTATTGTTTCCGGGTTTTTTTTCCTCGGTATTGTCATCGATGAACGCTCGTCCGCGCCCCCCCCCCCCCGGGAAGGGGGGGGGGGGGATTTTAAAACTGTTTATCGACGCCCGGACCGATGCTTTCTGCCGGAAAGACGTTCGCTGCGACGCGACGTATCGAGTGGGCGAAAGTAATTAAACGCCGACGCTCGAACGGAAACTTTCAATGAAACGCGCGGAATCCATAGATGACGTCGTGAACTTCCCTGCACCGCGGAGCGCGCGAACTTTACGCGAGATTCGATTGACCCGCGAACCGTGACTCACTTTACGACGCAAACATTTGTTAATCCTTTGCGGCTCTGTACTCGATGATGATTTTTTAATTTGTTTGATTCGGTGAAAATGTCGGACACGATCGCGCCGGCTGTTGATTTACGAGCCACGAGTTTCGTCGCGGAACGTGTTTGGAATTATTCATATTTCTCGGTGGAACTTTAGGGAAATGTACCTTAGGATGTACAATGAATTAGAGACCTCGCGACTCGTTTTTCGATTTACTGATTTTCAATAACTATAAAAATAGTTGCGAGGTTTGTATAATCGCATTTTCTCTTCGGTAATTGTCCATTTTTGTTTCCAAGCCGGCGGACAAGTAGTAGAATCTATTGTTTATTATAAAATCATTAAGTTTAATAGCGTTTGAAAGAGATTCATGAAAATGGGTTACAATGTGCAACAATTAATGTAAGTAAAATTTTCAATGGAACTTCTTCTAATTGATCGACTGTCACGTTCATTATTATTAATACTTTTCCATGAACTTTTTGCGATAGTATACTTCAAGATATATACTACAAAGTAATAATAAAAATATTTCTCAAAAGTCTCAACACCATTTGAAAAGTGAAATATAATGTCCAACAATCAATATTATATAAAATCTAAAATTCTTTCCAAAATGTTTGCAATTATTAATTTTTCATATTATACAGTTTATTATAAAGTTCATAAATATAATAATTATAAATTTTTCAAAATGTCCAAAGCGAATCCCCAAAAATGTCCAACGTTCGACAATCAATATCACGGAAAATCTACGTGCGTTTATGTTTCGAACGATTAACATTCTGCAATCGAGCCTGAGTAAAATACACAATAACACGGTCGCGAACACGTTAGAAAAAGTATCGATAACGTTCGCCAGTGGACGGGCTAAAAATGATCCGCGGCCGCGGCGCGCAATCGAAATGCTTTGAACGATTGAAATCACGCGTGTTCCATCACGGTCGCGTCGTTCCGCGCTGCAACAATGCCGTAGAGGCGGCGGAAATATGACCGCCGAAAGTATTCGCGATAGCATCGCTTAATTGAATGTTGCAAAAAATTTCGGCGGAAGGTCTCGCCCGGAGGGAGGGAGAGAGGGAGGGGGAGAAAAAATAGAGCGAACGGGAACGGAAATAGAACGGAGGGGGAGGTCGACGGTTGTATTCGCAATTGCGGGGTGGAGTCCATATTTTTTCGTCGCGGTAAACCCAGATTAAAGGGAAGTCTCAGCGGTGAGCAGTCGCATTCGTTGAGTTTCGAATCCTAGGGTTAAGCTTGATTTAAATGTCCCAGGGTATACACGGTGTGCGCGCGCGCGCGGTCCGGCGCGCGGCGGCTTCCGGTGGCCGGATCTTTTACGCCGCCGGACAAATGGTACTATACGGCGGTTGGTAACGATCTTTTCCACAGACGGGTCACATGAAGGTAGTGATACCGCCCGATATCATGGATTTGGACGACTCGACCGATCTCCTAACGGCCGAGGAGAACAGCGATCTGCGATTACGGTGCCGAGCCACCGGCACGCCGGAACCAGTGGTCACCTGGCGCCGCGAAGATGGCAGAAATATTACCCTGCGGACCGAGCAAGGTGTTCAACGAGGTACTATCGTTCGAATCCCCTTCGTCGACTCGCTCGAGAAAGGGAGTCGCGAGTCGTGATTCACCGTCGAATCGTGATACAAATTGTGGAGCAGAGCGGACTGCCGTCGAACATGATACAGTGGAACTTTGATTACAAGAATCTCTAATCTTGATTTAATGTTCGGACGGGTTATAGATATAGAGGTCGTTTCGAGCTGATCTATATGCAGCAGTATTGGTTTCGGGAACTGTTAGAAATTTGATATAGGGTGGACGTCCTTATCGTGTCTGTGTTCATTTTTGTAAAAATAAATTTTGATATCTCTTCTTGAATCTAACATGTTAATAGGTAAATATAAGTAAAAATATATAGATCATCGATTTATATATAATACTTTGTTTTTTCTATACGTTTTTAATCAGAGAGCTTAAAAATTGGGACAATTACCCTATCACTTCAATCGACTAATTTTTGGAACTATTGACTGATTACTTGTGCGTCTTTTATTAGTTTGAATAATCGAAGTTCTGCTGTAGCTAGACTGTGGATTTTTGTGCAATGATTCTCTATACCAGTTTCAAAAACTAATGGGAGGTTCATGAAGAGTTGTTTCATCTTTCAGTAAGTATGTTAGAAGAATCTCAAAGTACTATGTTCAAATTATCATGATTGTGTAAACTCTTATTCTTGGTTATATGAGCACAGAATCTGCAGTCTAATAATGATATAGTTTTGTAGTTCGTTGATTTTATTTATTCTTGATTTTTCAAACTTGAAAGACAGTATCCCTGTCTGTTTGTTTTTTAATTCTTAATGTATTGACTCACCGAGTTTTTTTTCGAATTTCCAAGATATTCCAAATAATAGAGTTTCTGAAATATTGGATAATTAAATTTTTAAATTGTAAATTGTTTAATTTTCGATCACTTGAACTTTTCATTTTTTGTTCATTGAAACTATCGGTAATTATAATTCTTGAATTTTTAAATTTACGATTATTTGTATTCTCCACATTTTTCATTCAATTTCATTGAAATTTTTCGAACGCTTCGAACTTTTACGTTCAACAATTCTCGAACACTCTGAACTTTTAAATATCTTTCAGCATTGCACTCTTCTATTTTCACGCAGGAAGTTTTCCACGCGATTTAACAATGTCGATGCTAACCGCAATCATCTCTCTGCTATCGTCGCTACCGGTTCCAGTGTTGACACACAGGCGGATGACGAAGACGTAGAAGTAGCAGGCGCATTAGTCAAGCCCGTGCTTCAATTGCACGCGTGCTTGGCAGACTTTCAGAGCCAATTATCCCGCAAAACGTAGAATCGCGTAAAGAAAAAAAAAGAAAGAAAAGAAAGGAAAAAGGAACGGATGAATTACAGATCGGACCCGTTAATTTATCGCTCCACTTTGAATATGCTTCCCTGGGAAACGAGAAATCGCGTTTTCCACGGACCCAGTTTCGAATTCTTCCAATCCCCCGTAATCCTCAAACATAAACCATCCTCGTATCCACTTTCCGAACACTATGAACTCCACGCGTCGAAATATTGCGTCACCCATGCTACCCTATTTCGACAGAAAACGGAATGCCACACGCGCGCCGAAAAGATGAAAAATTTCCTGCAGATTTGAAAGTCGACTAGAAACGTATCCCTTTAACCCCTTACCGTACTTTGACCCTTTACGGTCCGCATAGATTTCGCGACTCGCTCATCCGCTTCGTACCGTTTATTTTGTATTTTGTCCAATTCTTAATTTTGGCTGATTTCATTATGAAAAGTATTTCTCTTCTATTCGTCATTATCGTTCCAGTTAAATGACATTGCTTATTAAGTAATTTTTGGCCATGTATGATGCTAGTATACGTATAATCTATCGGTGAACACTCGACTTCGTATCTGTGTCGAGTCACACTCGACATAGGACTTTAAAATTGGAATAAAATTCGAATCCCTTGTTATTAATATTTAAGCATTCGAATAAATTCAGGCACGTAATAAATATTAACGTTCTGTCCCTTCTAAGAAATTATATCAATTAAAAAATTCCTAATCACAGTAACTGTAAAGAAAATGGTACGGCAAGGGGTTAAACCCCTCCATAACGCCGCCTTTCTAGCCACGTACAATTTCTCTCTCTCTACTCAAACTTCATCCTGAACAACGAAAAAAAAAAAAATACAAAAACCCTGCAATCTTGGTCCCTTGTTCTCACAATACAGCAATAGTTTCTCCACACGTTCCTCCACAAACTCACCGAAAGCTTTAAGACGTCGAAGTCGACGAGTTTCTCGATTTTTATCCGCGGGACGCGACATCGACCGTAAAACGATCGCCGAAAACTCACGAATTGGCTGTTCCCCCCGAATGCCGGGCGAGAAATTCGCGAGGGAGCCGCTGCTCGATCCGCGGGAAATCGGAATTGGATGTACATACATGCATCGGAATCAGTACAGAAAAGGAACACGGGGCCGCTGATCGGTCATTTATTCGGTGCCAACCGAAACCCAAACAAGTATGATGGATTCGCGAGTTAAGGATACGCCGGGGTTTCGGTAAAAGCGACGCGTCGAGAGAAAAGCGAGGGAGGAGAGACCGCGGGAGAGAGTGAGAGAGAGAGGGGGGGAGTGAGAGAGAAAGAGAGAGAAAGACTGGTAGAGGGAAAGAGAGAGAGAGAGGAGAGAAAGAAGAGAGGAAAAAAAGGATCGTGACCCTGTTGGGTCCACCGCGTTCCGCTGGAAAATCAGCCACCCGATTAGCCTTTCTAACGGTGAGTGATGGATGTTGACTTTACATATATTTCCTCTTCGCCGGCCCCATCGATTCGCATACCCGATTGCAATATTCGCTGTGTACACTGCATCGCGAAAGTGTGTACCACTCGGTATCTATATCGCGCCAACGATCCGCCGATCTTCTCAGCGAACGTATCCCTCTCTCTCTCTCTCTCTCTCTGTCTCTCGCTCTCCCTTTCTCTCTCTCTCTCTCTCTCTCTCTCTCTCTCGTCGGTTGTTTCGGATCCTTTAATGAGCAGATCCATCCACGTCATTTCACCGGGCCGCATTTGCCCTCGCCGAGAGCGTAATCAAGATCTGAATATTAAAACAGGAATACATTTAAACCGGTACCATACGATCGGGTAAATCGTTTCGAAAACTTTTCGACGGCTGACGACCGGATAATTCCGATGAAATCGACGGCGAACCGAGAGACGGTCGCCGATCGAACCCCGAATCGAGTCTGCTCTTTTCTGGTTCGACTCTTTGTCAGTCAGGTGGTCTCTTTATGGCGCCGCGAATCTTTTTCCGTCGCGATTGTGTTTGCCACGAATGGAATTCTCGAGGTATCGCTTACTTTGTCGGACTTAATATTCCTAAATCTCTAGGAGGAGTTCGTTGAATTTATAAATAATAATACTATATAATATAATGTATATTATAATGATATATTAAATTATAATATTTAATATTAATATATTAGATAATAATACCTGATACTAATATATTAAATAATAATATTTGATATTAATGTATTAAATAGTAATATTTGATATTAATATATTAAATAATAATAACTGATACTGATACATTAAATAATAAAATCTAATACTAATACATTAAATAATGATACATAACGACCATAAATGACATAATAATACATTAATAATACGTTAAACCAATCTCCATTTTGCAGATAATTATCTACTATTATTTACGCGTTGTAGTTTAGTATTTAACAATCAAAGTGTCAGCTGTCAACCCCAGAAATTTTCACGATAACAAAATCAATAAGTTAGTAAAATCGAAACTAGAAAGTTAAGTTTTACCCATTAACTCTTTCGAATTCCAAAAAGCATCATTTATTTTATTCAGTACATTACAATAAAAATTAAATTAGTGTTATATTCTCTCCATTTTATGTACAAAGCTGTGACCGTAACAAATCGAATTAATTTGTCATTACGAAGTTTATGAGTTTTGCGTGCTCCTGCTCGAAATGTTCCAAAATTAAGAATTGGTTTAAACACATCATTTCAAACAGAATGTATGAACATTGCTCTCTAATGAGAGATGTCAAAATGCATCGTGAATCGCTTCATCAATTTATTTATTAATTTAATGTCTCATTTCGACGTAATTTGGCTCCGATGCGAATGACGGGACAGATTATTCAACATCGCGCATTACCGTTTGTAGAAAAATGTTGCACGAGAATCGGATAGCATCGAAAAGAATTCAAGAAAAATAAAGATAAGAGCTCTCTCTCTTTGGGCGACGCGTTCTCCGATTGTAGAACGACCGTGCCATTGATCTTGTCTTTTGTATTCTCGTTCGATCAGATTTGGAACTGAAACAGAACCTGTTGCAGTTTCCCAAACTTCATCAACGAACGCGCGACTATGGTTGCCTCCTTAAACGGCTATCTTTGCCGTTACTCTCGGTCGGGAGTACTTTTATTACCGTTCGCGCTATCGTTGCGTTTAACAATTATGCAACAGACACTTTGCGATAAAATACTACTACCCCCTCCTCCGACTGTCGGAATATAAATTCTTGACTGCTCGACTGATAATACGCTCTCGTTAGTTCACGGCACAGTCTTTCATAAGCGTATTATCGTAAACAATCGCGTCGCAATTGTTTACGCTTTGTCCAGGCTGCGACTTCTTCGACGCGATTCCGCTCGCTTTGGAACGCGTCGTTGCAGAGCGCTGAAATTAATGTTAAATTAATACGGAGCTGAGATGAAAATAAAAATGTGGACGTTTACGGATAATCGGAAGTGTTGCTAATTTTTTAGATTACTCAATTATGACAAATATTCTCCATCTGCTGCGAAATATAATTTTATATTATGCATAAAAAGATGGTCGAGCAAAACACGCCACAATGTTTAAATTTTCTCATTATATAGCTCGCAAAAGAACAAATGTCAATATTAGATTAAATTTTAAATATTTAATAAATATACGGCTGATTAAATGAAAAGTACATATTATGGCGAAGCATACAACACTGTTTATACTGCAATATTGTTTTATTTAGTACGCAAGTATACGTATTTAGTGTACGCAAATGAGAAAGATATTGAGGATAAATAGAACGAGTTACAAATACGAAATGAAATTATGAAAGAATAAAATTAATATCTTTTCTGACATAAACATACCATGTTAAAGAGTTTTACTACCCCGAGGAATATATAACTATTAACTTTTCTCTGCAACTGTGCATGGGGCGTATTCTCCACGTGCGACGACTTTTTTCATTACATCGTCCATAATGATTAATGAACCAAAAATCCTCGTCTAATTCGTGAATAATTTCCGAGTGCTTTTCGCCGGAAGTTGTAGATTCTTCCGTGTGGTCCAATTTAATTCTGAAAATAAAACTGTCGAAACTTCCTCGACAGTGAAAAGGGTCAACGGGTGAAACAAGAACGGTAGAATTATTTAAACCAGAGAGCACCCTCTTACCCCGTTGAACGATTTTAAATTTTATCTTCGACTCGTAGCAACACCCGAGATAATAACAACACGTTTATAACATTATATAGCGACGACAGTGGGCGAAGGTAAGGTGATAAAATAATATAATAAGGTGATACCATGATCGCGCCAGTGAACCGCTGAATAAGGGTTGAGAGGACCGTTACTTTCAGAGGCACGCGAAGGCGGTCATAGGGAAACCATAGAATTTCCGTAAGGCGTAAAACAGAAGTAACTTAACGAAACGCGTATTTCACGCAGTGAAAACGTACGAGGGGGAGCAGCTTCACCTGACGGGCATTCTACGGCAGGAAATGGGCTCGTACCTTTGCATCGCGTCGAACAGGGTGCCGCCGACGGTCAGCAAACGCTATTACGTCAATGTTCGTTGTAAGTGAACCACCACCCCCCGGCCGCGGGAACGGTGAATGCAACTTACATGATTAATCATTTAGTTTTCTCTCGGCCCGCAGTCAAACCGCTGATTAAAGTCTCGAACCAATTAGTAGCGGCACCTGCTAACAGCGACGTCGTTCTTCACTGCTACGTCGAGTCCTCGCCGAAAGCATTGAACACTTGGTACAGGGACAACGGTAAGTGTCGAAGGCCCACTTGTGGTGGCCACCACAGTATTTATTTCGTTTCGGATCCGATAATTTATTTAAACGATTTTCGTTGATTTCTTTCGTAGAATATTTCACGTTATTATTTTGCACAGGGTGGAATTTCGAGATATTGTTGTAAGTAGATTGCGGATTTTATGTGTATATGATAAAAATTAATAGGTCAAGTATGACATTGTAAAGCCATTGGAAGAATTTGACGATATTGTTACATTATTTTCAATTTACTGTAATTGTTAAAGGAAGAGAAACATTTTTATTTAATTCATATTTACTTATGATTAACCATTTTTATTTTGCATACAGATCCGCTGTATGATTATGCTATAATTACAAACAGTAATGGCTGCTACATTTATTGTACCTGGACGACGTTTACCAAAATTCGTAAAAATTTATTCAATTCATTTTTTCAAAATTTTTTTTGTACCGTTTCTGTTTAAAGCAGAACGATCAGAAAAGGCGAAATAAAAGATCACATGCCTTCACGATTAAATGTCAGATAAAAAACGAAAAACCATTTGCTGGACCGATTTTTGTATTCGACCTGTTCGTTGAAATTCACCAACACGTAGGAGATTTAAAAGAGGTAATTGCCGCGATGAACGTTAATTCCACGGTATCTCTGAAAGATCAACATTTGCGCCCAGTGTGTGTGTGTGTGTGTGTATTTCTGAACATCGTCGAGTTCGTTTGTTTTCTATATAAACGTAACTTTGAGAGGAGGGATCATCGTGCTCTCGGACGCAGCTAGCTGCTATAACGAGCAACAATCTCTCTGTCAAGTGAAGCAGCAAGTGTTCTTAGTCGATAGCAAGGATCGCGGGGCACGATATCGAGTGCTAGGGACTGCTGTTTCTCAACGTCGGCGTACGATTTCCTGTGTAATCGCTGTGTCACAGACACCCAGCCCACGCGCCATCTCCCCCCACCCACCCTCACAACAGCCCCCGTATCGTTGCCGTGCGACCGTCTTTCGCGGATCAACCCCGGCGAGAGTACCGCGCTAATGCAACGCCCGCGCGATGTTTCAGGTGTAAAGTTATTGTCGGACGAGAAACACGATCTGTCCGAGGTGCCGTTGAACGATTACGCGTATCAATTAAAGCTGACCATCAAGCGGCTCGGCGTCGAGGACTTCGGCGGCTACACCTGCACGGCGGACAACCTGCTCGGGAAAGCCGAGGGCAAGATTAGGCTTCAAGGTAACGACTGTTTCATTGTCTTCCGTTGTCGGGTTGATGGGAATTTAGCTGGCTCGGATATTCCGCGGGATGAAATGGCTGCTCTGTGTCCGAATCGGTTTTCAAGGTGTCTGAATCGACGATCGTTGAATACGTTCGCGTTTCGATGAGCATACGTTCTTTCAGGTGTGCAATCAAATCGGTAATTAACGGACTGCGGATTCGATGGGAGGAACGAGTAGATGCGATTTGACCAAATAAATATTATTTTATTATAATTAACTGTTTTTTACTACTTGTCAAGTTAGTCTTGCTATAATATCTATAATAAGCATTTTTAATTTCCATTTATGCGCTCGTCTTAGCATATATTTTTATCTGTAAAGAAATCGGTGCGAACTCGTCATCGGTCGAACAGTGTTCCTTGTCGGGTGGACTTTCGGGCTCGTTGCACCGTAAAATACCCTTGCCGCTCGCTGATCTAGATAAATACGGATCTTACGTGTCGCTCCCGGAGCTTACCCCATTTTTTTCGGCGCCGGCCGGGGAGATGAGCCGGCGGGACACTTGCGCCAGTTCTCCATTCAGCCGTCGAACTCTACGATTCTACCGAGTGTTTACTAACGTTTCTGTTATCGCAGAGCTGACTCTGCCGAGGACCTTAGCGCCGATCCGGCACACGGAGTACATCGACAAGCACGGGTCAAAGAAACAGACCGACAGAAGGGTTAAATTGCACTCGTTCGGTCGGGACGGCACGCTGTCGAAAAGCAGCGGTAATATGGGTCACTCGACACCGATGCTGAGGAGGAACAATTCGAACGCTTTGACGGACCCGAGCGCGAAAAGGTCCAAACTTTCCTCGTCCTCCTCTTCGTCCTCTTCGTCCTCCTCCTCTTCCGCCTCCTCCTCCTCGTCGTACCCGGCGTCCGTGCCCGTGCCCGCGCATTTCCCGCCGACTCAATTAAATGCCCAGAACAGCGTAACCTCGTCGCAGCATTGTCGATTAAATTACCTAGGATTAATGTTCGCTTTCATAGTGATCGTCGTCTGTAGCTCATAAAGCCGATTGTCTCGAGCGTGTTGACTCGGCGCGCCCGGAACTCACGGCTGACTGTCAGCCGCGCGAACACACGGTGCCACCCATCGGTTCCACACTTTTACCGCGAAACTAACCTTCGTCAACTTCTGAACATTGTACTTTGGAGACGATTGTCTTCTGGGCGAGGCGCGTTGTGCTACTGTGCGATACACTGCCGTCAAATATTGATTAACATTATTAATAACTATTACCAGAGACGTTACTATTAGATAGCGAATTTTATGTACTTACAATAAAAATTAATAGGCAAATTCGAAACCTTAGAATTGTTGTTATCGTTAAACGAGGAAAGACGTTCTCGTCTATTTTGTACAGTTAACGTAATGAATTTTTATTGTGCAATAAAATCAGTCCAGGTGTTATACTAACAACATTTTTGCTTCGAATTGCCAATTCCTATGTTACAGGATTTATTATAGTGACAATATTTTATTATACTACGAACATTTTATTACACTTTTAATTTTTATTTTATTACACAAAATTTCAAGTTTTCGTATTTTTGTTATTTTATTTATCAGCTAAGAATCGTTGAAAGTTGATGGTTCGTCCAAAGATCGTTCTTTTTGCACTTCTTATTCAGGATAATTTTTATTCAACAATTTTTATGAAAAATCGTCGTCTCAATGAAGCGTTGAATTATTTCTGTGATCGTTTTCCTATATTACTATAATATTATATTACTACAGATTATTAAAAATAATTAATAAAATGTAAATTGGTGTCGAAACGTTTTCAATTTTGGTTTCCGTGGTTTCGGTGGTTTCCTGCGCGCCTAGTCAACGCGGAAAGTACAAATTATACTGTAGAGAGGGACGAAAAAAGAGAGAAAGAGTACGCGAGAGAGACTGAGAGAGAACGAGAATGAGTGAGAGAGCGAGCGAGCGAGAGAACGAGCGAGAGAGAAAGGGAGTGCAGATAAAAACGATCGATTGCGTCCTAGGCTTCCGGTTCACGTTGATTTGACGCCACCCGCGATCCAGAATCGCCGGATTAAGTATGTTGTTGCGTTTCTAGATAGTCTGAATCCGCGACGGTTGTCCCTGTTTCACGACCGAAACAGAGACAGTCCTCTCACCGGACTGTTTCGGTGTTTTGGGATCGTGTCGCATCGTGTCGCACCGTTGCATCGTTCACGCGCTCGCGCGTGTGTGTGTGATATCGGGGATCCTCGTCGATATGGTATATCATTCTATGGTGTAAATAAAACGAACGGTTTTTATGACAATAAACTGTAGCTGTATACGACAAGGCCAGTAGAGTAATTAACATACACCCGGAAACACTAATGAATTCGCTCGCAATAAAGAAGCGTGGTTTTTTATCTGTTTCATTTTCAATTTCCCGTTGCCCGTTATCAGCCGCGGACGACGTTTACGCGTGTTTGTATTTTTATAGGCTCGGTTCGGAAATAGAAAATGCCCGCGGGTGCGAACGGACACTTGCCGTTTCGCTGTCGGCACGTTCGCCGCTGCCATTGCGGTGCGCCCGCTCACCATGATTCATCATCAGCCCCGGTAAATAGGCACTTGCTCCCAGTTGATTCGATAGCTCGCCGACTGCTGAATATTTCATGATATTTTCGAGTATTACATGTACGCGTTTCTATTAATGAGGAGTACGGTGCATCATTTACGACTGGGCCGATCGTTTTGAAACAAGAGTCGGCAAAGGTCACACGAAGCTGAACCATAAATTGTTTTGAAAACTATAGGGAACTGTAAATACGTAATGCTTCGGTTAAATTGATTTTTTAAATAAAATTATCATACAGTAATGTGGCATGTAATTAAAGTGCACGTATGGCTGCATTTAAGCAATTTTTATGGATCTTCTTCAACGTGTTTTCAATCTTTATTTAGCTGGATTCACTGTCCTTTTTTTCTCATTAACTTTTAGTCCACTTTCCGAATAGCTAGATAACATCTTTCGAATTCAGCAAAGACTGCTAAGTTGGTCAAATGTACGAACGAGATTCGTTCAAAATTGATACGAGGTCAAGAGGTAATTAGTACACGAGATAGAATTATTTTTAATTGTTCAGTCTTTTTATAAGATCGACAATGTTTTCAGGCCATTGTATATTTCCAGAACATCGTCGGTTCATTTCATTCTAGTCAAATTGTATTATCTAGTTGAATTACAAGTCGAACCTTTTAGAGTTGAACACATTGTCCAGTGCAATTAAACGTTTAAAAGAGCAGAAGACGCGGCTGATCTTTCAAAGATAATTATAACGTTATTTACCAAGGCATTGGAACATATTGTGAGGAACGTTTGCTAGGGATATCATGTTTCCGGTGATCACTATGGCAGACGACGTGTCAAGAACGCTGTCATAAATTGAAAAGAAAACATACGATTCGTTCAACACTTTGGTAAAAATCTTCATCGCGTTGTTTCTCGGTTGTTGTATAGATTAGTATCGCGTTGAATGCATATAGCTTAAGACGTGTGTAAAGTGGCGGTCGAAAGAGACTTCGAAACTACATGAAACATGAAATTTTTAACATAAACTCGATTATTAAACCCTTAGAAAGACTCGTGCATTTGCATACCATTTTTCTCTACTACATAAATGATTCGAAAACAGAAATAATTGTCACAAGTGATCTTCATAAATTTACAAATTTCTAGCGACATAAAACTATACTTTCTTTCGACCGCCACTATAGAAATCTGAGCAGCCCGATCGACCAGATTACATCACTCGAGTTTCATTCGGCGTCCGAGACCAATTCCTAGGCACGAACGGGATCGACGGATCCATCCCGGGCCTCGCGATCCGCGTTAATTCTTCGATCGTGGATGTGAATGTATCGTTTCTCGATGTCAACCGCTTGAGTTGTGTATTCGTGTATATATGTACGACAATAAACGTTGTTTTTACCACACCGACCAGCCGATTCTGATTCGACGCCATCCGCCGAAAAAAAGCCGTCCAATCTCCTCCCTGCTCCCGCGCCGTGTTAGTTAATGAAAATCATAATGGAAAGTGGCGGAGGGGGAAGGGGGAGAGTAGAAAGAAAAAGAAAAGCGAAAGAAGAAACTACGGTGCGCATCGGTGGCTTCTTTTAATTTCGCAGCGCGAACTAATTCCCTTATCGGGAACGGAAATCGTAACGCGGAACGAAGGATGCGGCCGCCCACGCGATTCGGTTGCTCATCGAGCGGAGGATATCAAGAGGCGTTCAGTTAATTAAACACTCGCGTCCGCGGCTGGCTTTCATCCGCCGCCGTCCCGGGTCTCGGCATCGCCATGGATCGCGCGTTATTATTTATTGTTCTCGGGCTGGTGTCGTTGGCGTGCGACGCAGCCGCCGCCAAGGCGAAGGGACCCTGCAAGACGGTCGCGGATCGCTCGACGGCGTCTTTGATCTTGCGATGCAGCCAGCTGACAAACGTGTCCGCGCTGGATCGGCAGAGCAGCAACCTGAAGGCCATTGAAATCACGGACTCGGAAATACCGAATTTGCCGGGGTAAAAGACAGGGGGGGGAACGAAATATGAGCTGCTTGATTTTCGATTATTTACGATATTTGATTCGCTGGAAGTGCGATCGAGTGGAGCGATCGAGCGGTTCAACGCCGCCACCTCGACTGTTGTCACTGTTCTAAATCGAGGAATTTTTTTTCTGCACTCAACAAATTTCTCATCCAGAAAAGCTTGAGAATCGTTCGCTTGATTCCATCGGTTCGATTAGAAAATATACTCGAAAGAACATTTCTTTGTCAAAATTACTTTCTATAAATTTCTATTAACAATGATTAATTAAACGATCGCGTTTAAAGGTCATTCATAATTAACTTTCGAAAAACTGAATTGCAAGAAAAGCTTCGTTTATTGGTTGGAAGAATCGTTATCGGTATATTAGAGAAAATTAATAAAGCAATGTCGTCTGTGATAATTTATTCTGTTACTGTATTATAAATACCGGGTACTATTTTCTATCCGCGTAAATGCTTTCCTTTAAATGCGTAATGACTGTCTATTTTCGAGGCTCCTCTGAATTTACATTCGCAAAAAATGCCAATTCTGTCGCGAGCGACGGTAATTCTTCGGTCGAGGAACATTTAAAAATTGAGGGACATCTATTTCGACTACTGCAGAGTTTTACGAGAAGCGTTCGATAATTCCGTGAATATTTGATGCGATTTTCCGGCTCTGTCGCAAACTATTACCATGGTTTCCGCGTCGCGTGGGGGAAACGAATTAGTAGAAATTGTAAGAAACGCGTGGGTCGCGCCTTTGTCGCAACAAATAAGCGTGACGTACCTTGTGCAGAACTTTATGGAACTCGCCCTATCGAAGAACCTAAAACGTTCGCATATTCTCTTATTAGCTTCGTTCCGCGCCACGCGGTCTCCACTTAGTCGTTTCGACCACGACGCGGTATTGTTTATGGCGGTTGCTTCATAATGGGGAAAGAATCATATTGGGATATTGTTTGATCGAATCTGGCAAGCTATTTCGCCAAAATAAAAAAGCATTTAATAGAAAAGCAGATAGCGTTCCTTGTACAAAAATCTTTGGTCAAATCTTTTTATGATTTCCGACTCGAACGTATTTCCTTTATTTATAAACCGAACGAAATTATCGACGTAGATAGTATTCAATCGCTACTATCTCATCGTAAGAGATCAGATAAATTGGTGCAAGTCGCAACTTGCACGGGTGTAACGGAATGTGTTAGTTGCAGATGCGTTTAGAGAATCCTAGAAAAACCATTGATTGCAAATAGCGTGATTAAAATGTAAAGTGTCGGATGTTAATGTCGTTCATTTGTAGGTTCACCTTTCGAAGATTCAGTCAAACATTGGTGAAGCTGGATCTCCATGGAATAGGCATACAAACGATCGACCAGTCGGCGTTTAGGGGCTTGACGAAGCTGGAAGAGCTGCTACTTTGGGGCAACAAATTGGTGGTGAGAAAAAAGAGAACGTTTTGGAATTTTTTATTGTACATTCACTATCGTTTGTTAATTACAGTCTCACTCACAGATATCTAGTTATTTTGAGTGAATGTGGAACTTATTAGTAATAGAATATTATAATATTATATTATAATATTATATCATAATAGTAATAGAGTATTATAATAGATTATACTGTAATAATATAATAATAATAGAATACTATAATAGATCATATTATATCATAATAGTAATGGAATATTACAATAAAATCATTTACAGTTTACATATAAATATACGAATGCTCTTACTCTTTCTATCATAACTAAAGAGAAGATTTACTAATTAATGAATTGAGAAAATTTAACTTATAATTGTTCCTTTAAATACTTCTCAGAGAACCGAATTAGCAAGCTTATAAATACATATTCACATTCTCTAAACATCGTGATAACGGTGCACAAAAATACACACAAATTATCTATAAATAATAACGATTATTCCAATGAGGAAAATAACATTTCAATTGAAAAGCCAGCAATAAAGAAATTCTCTGTGTAAAAGGTGCCAGTTCGATAAAATGTTACAGTGAAGAAACAGCGAACGAACGATATCAGTCTGACGCGAAATCATTCTGACATAAATATTATTTATAAACAAAATTGAAGGTGCTGGACGGAGCACTGTTCGCGGAGACGCCGAGACTGAAGGTTCTCGACGTGTCGTTCAACCAGATCCAGGTGATCCACTACCAGGTGTTCACGTTGCTGCCGAATCTGGAGAGCTTCTACTTCGACTACAATCAAATTAAATTCATCGACTACTCGATGTTCGCCTACCTAAAAAACCTTAAAAACGTCAAGTTCGAGAAGAACCCGCTAAACTGGGGGTGAGTCGCGCGCAACTTCTTTTTCCAATAATGTTAAACGAATCGCGAGAAAACGCCGGGGCCGCGAGGGGCGGACGAGGAGCCGGGGTTGGATCGAGAAGGGTGGCCGAGGAGGAACGGACCAGTAGGAGGAGGAGGAGGAGGAGGATGAGGAGGAGGGGGGCAGACAGGTTTCTCCTATTCTGAAAAGACTTTTATCGACTCCGCGCGACGAATGCGGCGCATTGCAATATTCAACGGGTACAGCGAGATCCTGATTAGCAGCCCCCGGGATACGATCCGGCAATTTACACCTGACGAGGATATTTTAATGTGGCGTTAACACTCTTCGCGCCCGGCAATCACGCCGTACCCCCCCCCCCCCCCCCCTTTTTATTTTAAACCCGCCGCCGCGCGCGGCCCCGATTCCGTGGTAGTCGCGCGCGTACACCGGCACGCTGCACGCCAAAAAAATTTCTGTTTTCCGGTGTCGAGACTTTTTCCGAATCGACGGGCCTTTTTTTTTTTTATTGATTACGAAAAGCTCGTTGCCCCCCCCCCCACCCCCCGGTGAACATTTTGAAAGAAGTTTCCTGCGAATATCCGCTTGATCGCGGAAATTACGGGACCGAAACGTGACTAAGCTGCGAGCTCTCGGAATCTTCGATATCGTTTTTTTTTTTCTTTTTTTTACGTCGAACATTTCATCGAAATAATTAGAATTTTTTCATTCGGATTTTTAGTAGACTTTTTTTTATCGCGATGCTTATTTATTGAATAGTTTTCCGCAAATAATACTTTGGGATATCGGTGAACGCGAATCGGTCGCGTAAATTGTGGCGTAACCCGCGAATCGATGAATATCTCTGCTTTAAATTTAAATCATGAGTGCAGAGATATCAGGAAATTATTTATAAATTATCAGCGATTGATTTCCTGAGACGAGCCATCTGCGATTGACCCCTGAGATTATCGGTTATCTTCGTTGGTCGATAACTTCGACCAGCATCTTTTTTAATTATTTATAAATGTGTCCACGATTATCCATGAAAAGTGTTACAATGTTTATCGAAAGGTATTACATATATAACTTATACTTATATTACATATTATAAGATTATTTAAATGGAGCTCAATACTGCAGTGTCCACTTAGGGGTGTGACGTAGAATCTTTATTATATTTCCTAAATTACAGTAAATTTTTTATAAAATATCTGCACGTACAACTTTATAGTACACGCTATGAAATAAGTTCCAAGAGAGTTTCATTAAAAGATATTGACAATTGTCAACGCAGTAGCCGATCAAAATGAAGGTTTTCCACTTCTTTAGAAAGCCTTCGCTTCGTCGACTATTGCAGATGTCATAATTATCGTACTCCCGGATTAAAAAAGTATAAGAAAAAGAAAATGTTATATATATAAGACGATCTATATTTTTTTTATTACGTTTGCCTATCAACATTTCAGATTCAGGGAGAGATGTTAATTGATGTTAAACGAAACTCTCATGAAACATACTTGAAAACACACCCCACAGAAGAGCCATAATGGCATTTTACGAAACGCTCGATACTATTTCGAAAATCGCCACGGAAATGATCGATCGTTTCTCATCGATATCAAAAATTCCTTTTCCATTCGTACCTTCATATTCGGTGGAATCATAGAGCAAGTTTCGCGGCAGTTAGGACGAAATCAAGCGTTTCGTGAAAAGCCAATGAACTCGCTTGGATAGCGTACGCGTAATTAAGAGAACATTAAGCAACGATTTGTCCGTGAGAGCGAAAGAGATACAAGCGAGACTCGTGTTTTTTTTTTTTTTTGGTACTCCAGGTACCGGGCCCACTTAACGTGGCAATTGGACAATCAGCGCGTGAAGTACACCGAAGAATGGGAGGACTGGGCGTGGATGAATGCCATGATCAAAGAATGCGCTGAGAAGGGGCACGGTGAAATACCGAAAGACACGGTCCTCGATTGCGTAGTCGGCGAATTGCTAGACTTCGCGCACGAAATATTTTCCACGGAGACGAGGCAACAAAAGAACGAATGTACCATTAAAGCGGGACGGGTGGCGAGGTGCATGAGACCCCGGAATGTTACCGGCAACGCCGATAACGAGACCATCAGGCGGATCCTCGAAAGCTACGTCGCTGTCTTAGTACCGACCACGAAGTCGCAAGGACGATTTTCAATGCGGTTCCTGCATTAATTGTAATAGGTAATACCGATAACTACGATTACGTGGCTATTAAACGCCAATAACACCATTTGCGGCAGCAGCTTCCGATGGTGATTATATTTTTATCAATTAACGCTACCTACCTTGACAGATTTTTCACAGCGATGCGCAATTTACTATGGTCTATAACAATTAAAAAATTCCTTTAAATTGTTGGTACTTAAAAGAAAGTGTAACAGCTTCTTGTTAGTGTTCTACAGAATTTGTTTATAGATTTAAATAGGTATGCGCAGTATTAAAATAACAATATCAACTTTGACAAAAAAGATTATAACATATTGTACAAAAGGGATGAGAAATGTTAGCACTGATTTATGGTAGTGTCGAATAATATGTGAGTGTTGTTGAGTAAACTATTAATTATACTGTTAATTATTTTGTCATATACCTTCCTTTTTTTTGTTACAATCTTTACATAACGATAGACAGCATAATTATACTATGTTTCGTTACGTTAATTCTGATTAAAAAAACAGTATTAACAAGTACTCTAATGCAGATAAACATTTGTTACGTTTTATTAAGATCGTCTATTATTTTATTAAGTTATTTTAAAGTTGACGAACGGAATCGGAGTGGCAATCGTAATAATTAACTGGCTCTGTTTAAAATTACATTATTGAATTTGATTTATGGACTGGGTTTCACATTAATTATAGCTAGATTTCATAAAATCTATTTATGGATTCCAAATTAATGGACTCCAAAAGTGTATTATAATAATTAATTTTCAATGGAATTCGTCTAAAAAAAAGGAAGAAGTTTAAGGAAAACGAGCGGAAGTTATTTGTAATTCAGCAGAGTGTATGAAAGGTCGTTTAAACGGAATTAAATCAAACAGTTGATGAAAATCGGTTCGTTTGAGCTTCCATTTAACTTGAAACTTATAATTAAACTATATTAAAGTTCATTTAACTTTTTGGCGAAGAACACTGTTTAGTAATTATTCCGACAAGAAAGAAGTACCTATGTAACGCACAGTTCCTTTACCATGTTATAATAATTGGAAACATCATTATTAAACGTGTGCAGCTTCGGGTCGCTGGGAAAGATTGCAAATTAAATAAACTAGCCGGAAGTTGGTCACGAAAAAGGAATTTATGAACAGTGTAATTTTATTCACGGTGTACACCTTAACCCATGTTAAATTTGCGAAGATAACGTTGACCGATTCAATCAACACACAGTCCAATGAAACCTGTCACGTGATTTTTCGTTTCAATTTGACTTTTCAAATATGTTCGTTTCTTGTCGTTCAAATGATAATTAGGGGATAGTTGAAAATGTCGAATGTTCACGAAGAAATGTTTGTGAAATAATGACGCTCTGCCCGGACGGTAAGATATGAACGTTTACCAAATGAAACTTCATTGTACGCTCGCTATCGCAATTACGCATCGTGAAAAAAAATCATTAAAACACCAGACTGCAGATGTCAATTAGTCGTGACGATATGCAGGCTCGAAGGGCCGCGTTTGCGAATGCGAGTTCCTTACTCGGAAACAATCGGATTTGTGAAGCAACGTCTCGCCGAATTGCTGAACGAAAAGCATCGAAATTGGAAACCGGATAGGATGAAGCTCTGGAACAGAGGTTTTTATTTGGACGACAATCGTACCATCTCCGATTACAATTTAACTTCGGAAGATCGAATAATGCTGCTACTTGACGACCGTTGTTCCTTCTAACGCAAGACAACACTGTCTAATATTCCTTCCCGTAAGAGTTTATGCGAATTTCAAGTCGTAATTCTGGCCTTCGCTCCCGTGTCATATAATTGCAGGAATTTTTGCTAAATTTCTAGAATAATGTTTCCACGTTTTCTCGTTTTTTAAACTATTAATTTATATTTTTATTGACGCATTTTTGTATATATGTATTGTTTACATTTGTTAGAAAATAAAACCGGCCAGTTGAGTTTTAGATATGATTGTTTGTTACAAATTCATTGTGAACTGTAGCGTTATACAGTGATTAAAAAAGAAACTAAACGTAAGACGCACGCGTACTTCGGATTCAAATGCGATTACAGTAATATAAACGAAACAATGATTCTTTAGATTTAATCTTTGGTCTCTCGTTTGAGTAACAATAATTATTAAAATGATTTTGATTGATTATTTTGATTGTCGGTATACTTGAAACGATAGAAATGTTGCTTCTTTGTTAATAAAATTGATAATTTAATGCCTTAAAGACTATATAAATATTGTTTAACGTAGAGAACCTGTGGTTGTCAGATTTTCTAAATTAGCTTTTAAAAATTCATTCTTTTCGAGCTTTCATTTCTGTAAAATTTTTCCCATAAATATCATAGTCAAAGGTTAATTTCATTGTGTAAAAAAGAGAAACAGCACGATATTTTTTTAATTGTTTCGCGCTACTTCTAATAACGAGCTTATACGTTCAAATTATCATTCTATATCTTGCTTACACGAATTCAATTTAGCGTAAGAAGTGTTCGGTTACATAAATCAAATTGTAAAATATCATTCCCGATCCTATTTTTGCCTCGGAATTTCGAAACAGATTAAAATGTATGGAATTCTATCAATATTCATCATGCTTTTGGGTCTCTACGTTATATAAATACTACCAATAATCTTTGGACGGTTAGCGATGGAAAATTGGTCGCTGATTTAATTATAATTAATGTAATTGCTCCAGTCAGCTGGTGATCCAGACCCAGAATTAAGTCCTAATTTTCGTAGTTCATGATACTGCTCTTCGTTCTGGCGCTCTGTTTAAAAAAAAAGAGAGAATAACGTACACAACATGTGGTTAATACTACGTGTATCTTCTTAACGAAGTAATAAAAATGTTTAGGGCATTGATCACACCGATGCTAATTATTTAAACGATTATTAAATATTGTACGATTATTAAAAACGAAACGTTTCGTCTGTTTCTTACAATTACTGAATTCAAAGTAAAATCGAAAGATAACTAAATAATCAAGCGTTAATCTGAAATTTGTTGTATGCGAATTTAGACAGAATATAGAATAAATAATAGCACTTAATGAAGTAAAATGGTACAAAAGAAAAATAATGATATATCATCGAAGCTGTTTGAATGTGGGAAGAAGATATAAACAAAAAAGTAAATAGATTTCGTTATGGAGGACGAAAAAATTCAATTTCGCAAGCACAACACGGGTTTCCCGAAGCAAGTCAAAACAAGCCAAGTATCATATTACACGCCTAAGCGTCCTCGTGAGTCACGACTTCGCCCTCGAAGCTCCTCCATTCTCAAAACAATACTTCAAACTACGAATATATCATGTTCGGCCACAACTAGTTTTAGTACCGTTATTACAAATAAAGACGTTTATAGTCATTATTACAACTGTGGCTAATTTTACTAGCAAGTAAAATTGATATGATAAAGCTATTAATAATTATTTAAGACTTAGTGAAATAGTTCTTCACTTACGGCAATTTTGGAATGTAATGCGCATGAAATTCTGCATCTTTGAACACGCGTCGATGATCGCGTTTTCCTTCGTGGTCATCACGTCGCCGTGGAACTCGAGAAGAAGCTGCGCATTTTTGAAAATTGTAATCTGTAAAATAAACGTAAGCAATAAATTATTATACAAACTTCCAACATTTTATTTTACCTTGGACCCTTGAATAATCTGCTAACTGCGACAGCAGCCATATTTAAACAAGACAAACTTCTGCTTACCTTGCAAACAAAATTCGGCGGAACACCAAGATGCAGGAAGTTGAACACGCAACGTGCGCCGAACTTGTCTTTAATAAAATTTTGCAAAACGCTCATGTGCACCACCGAGGCGTCTACTTCTTGATTACCATTGCAGTCTATCTTAATTTTTCGGTATTGCTTCTTCAGCGGAGCTTGTTTCTTCCGGTTGTGTTCATTATTATACGAATTCGTTTTAGCAAATGCTTCATTGATGCATCGCTGCCTTTCCAGCATCTTCGAGGCCCCGATCGGTTTCGCCCAACTAATTTCCCAGCCTTCGGACTGAGCGATGCCACCATCTTCTGACCAAGAAATATTTAACCAATAAGAAAGAACCGGTACGAGTTTAACGATCAAATGATTAATACACACTTGTCATAATGTTCATTACGATCTCTGCTGCTTTACGATTTTCATAGTGGATGAACGCGAAGTGATTAATCTTCTTCAGCTTCAGGATAGGGACCTTGGTCGTCTTCTGAAATATTTCTCGAATTTTCTGTTGCGTAATCTCGATCGACAAGTTCCGCACGAAAAGCGCCGTAACCTAAGAATTCCGATTTTTGCAAATGTAAAATACTGAATAATTTAATGTAGAGACAAAACAGTAATCATTTTAATTTTTGAGAAATTAATTATTACAATTACTGAAAGACACGCAATCTAAAATAATTCCTATCGCAAAGAGTTAATCCAACGATGGAAGACCTTCGAATAGTATTAATTGTATTTATATATATTTGTTCTGTATTGAATGCTGCTGTATTATTAAAATAATAATAAAATGTTACGAAAACTATGGATCATAGAAATATATTTATTACTTATTTGAAAAACCAGGTAGATATTACCGAGATAATACAAAAATCACGTACACCAGAATGAAAAATCTTACAGTTTTCATGATCTCCTCGTCAATAGGGTCTCCAGGTTCCGGATCAGCCCAATCGACCGCAATTTCATGCTCCCAGAGCGTAACTTTCCCCGGGATTAATTTTCGTCTAGCCATCGCGGCAGCCCTGTGATCTTTAAATTCGACGAAAATGAATCCACGGTTCTGGGTCTTGTCATGGGCGCTGGGGTACAGATAGACGTCGGTGATGCCGTCAAGGATCTTATTCAGCTCCTGCAGGAACTCCTCCTTGCCTTTGTTCTTCGGCACACCGCCGAAAAACAGCCGGCAATTGTCCACCGATTTGACGACGCCGATACGATGGCCGGGTCTGATCTCGAAACCGTCGAGCCGATTGCAAGCTCGTCTCGCGATTTTCGAATCCTCGAACAACGCGAACGCGTAACCGCGGGTGGACCCGGAAAAGTCGAGCATCAATCTAAGCTCGCTAAGCCGACCGATTTTCTCGAGGATCGGCATCAATTCGTCCTCGTAACAGTCGCGGGGCAGACGTCCGAGAAAAATCTCGGCACCTTTCACGCGTTCCTTCTCGCCGCGCACGATCTCGGGCGCCGTCAGACGTCGTTGACCATTTTCCTGCACCAGCTCGTATTTGGTTCTCTGCAGCATCTCCAGCAATCTTATGGTTAGCTGGCACTCGTTCGAGGTGGAAGAAGTCACAGACTTGTTAGATTCCATCGCGACGGAGCTTCGATCCTCACTCGCGCCCGCGAAACCGATAGACCGACTGCCGGGGTACCAAGAGCCGACTCGCGCTGCCCCCCTACCCGATTCGAGATTCTTCGGAATATGGGATGGTCTTTCCATCGAAAGACCGAACGCGGTTGCATGGTGTCGCTCTTGGTACTTTTGCGTGTGTTTTAAGGCTAAAAAGAGACAACGTCGAATGTTATGCTTGGAGAGAACACGAGCTGCGCCAGGGGCACGTGCAAGCCGTATCGGATTTTGTATCGTCCAGGAGGATACTGTGTCCTCTGTTCGAAGATGAGGGCAATTTTGTTTTCACAAAAACATGTGCATTTTTAGATCGTATAATTAAATTGTTTTTGAAAATAAAGTGTATGAATAGCGCGAATACAATTTTTAGATTATACTTTTCTGTATTGTAAATTGTAAAGAATATTCTTAGATGACATGTTTCTTAATTGTATATCATGAGAAATTGAATAAATTGCACGAACGTACCTGGAATGGTATGAATATAAAATATATACTGAAGTAAAATTGTCTTCGTTAGCGAATAAGTGCAAATTTAATTTCTATAAATCGTGAACGACTTTGCTTATATATTAATAATGTTATCGTGAAAAATGTTGAAAGTATGATTGAAATTGATGACATAAGAAGAAAACTTCGGGAAGTAACGTAGGGAAATGTGAAATTATAGTACGATTTGAGACGAATTAAAGGATTATATTTCTAGTGATATCTTAATATAGCAGACACGATCTTATTAACTATAAATTTCTTGCAATTACTTTTTGATCAGTTGCAACCATTCTCGTCGATTTAGTTGCAAAATTCATGTCTCTTATATACCGAGGCCAGGATAAAAAACATATTTAATGTACTTGTGTTAAAATTCTCTTATTTTACTCAATATTTTTAGTATGAATGATTTTATATTTAGGTTTCAAGTACGCCATTGAAATTATTTCCAAACCTTATTCTGCTTAACATAAACATGGGTTTTCTGCTTCAATTTAAAATCTCAAATATTACAGAATATTATCGGGAAGGCATTGGAATATTTATTATTATTATTTTAGCGAAGGCAATTAAATTAAAAAACATTGGCGCCAATGTGATGGAACTAGTTTAATAAATTTACCGACGAGCAAATAAATTTAGTGTATGGTGGCGCTACCTGTGACGATATGCTCAAACTGTTTATCAAAATCAACTGTTGATCATTTTGGTAATTAAGTTTAATTGTAGATATAATACTAAAGACGAGGTTTGAGATAGACTCAGGATTCATATAGACATTACATCTTGTAAGATTATTTGCCTTTGTTTTGAGGACCTAAAGCCCTCCTTACTATTTCGTGTCGCATTCAGCGTTACCGATAGTTCACGAAAGATAGCAAGAAGAGAGTATACTGTATATTTCATTTCTACTGCGAGTGCTGAATATTTTATGAATACCTTAGATACGTTGTTTTTATGTTGCATTCAAATGTAGTTCACTGGTTGACCGTTCTATTTAGCTAGAGTTCGCTATCGTATTAAACATTTTTACAGAGTCGATAATTCAGATTCCAAGATAAAAAAAGAATTGCAATGCTGTATAGATTCTAAGTATGTGTGCGAGTGTAGTTGGGATACCGTGTAAATAATAGGCATAGCGAGGTATCAGATCTATAGCTTGTCTGTAATAATAAATTGTATGTCAAGTTTACTCCTATACCTCATTTATAGTAGGTTTATTCGTATACCTCGTTTGTGCTATATCTGCTACTATACCTCGTCTGTGCGTATGCCTCATCTATGTTTATGCCTCATTTGTGCTTATACCTCATCTACATCTATACTTTATCTGTGCTTATACTTCATCTGTAGCTATACTTCGTCCATGCTTTGAACTTTCTTGGTTCTCAAGCAACTATTTTATAGATTTAAAAAAGCAGGACTGTTTACAGCGTCCTCTTCTGAAAAGCAATAAATCAGAACTTTCGAATAGCCCAACAAGTTTCTAACGGAAAATGATTTTGCAAAATCCACCACGCTTTGTATGATATGTACTTTAAAAGAAAAATATGCTTTGTATCTTTTATAAATTCGTACATTTTTAAAGATGTTTCTATGGCAACACTACAATGTCAATCTATCGTATGTTATTCAATCGAGTACGTAGAATATTTCGATGCAATTTCAAATTTTTATTTAACATTATCATAAGCATGTTTATCAAAAAAACAATTATTCAAACGTGTACGTCCAAAAATATATTCAACAGAGTTGTTTGCACAATTCAAATATAGATTATAGTATTATCGTATAGACGAGTCCGATCGTCCAGTTACAAACTAGAGAAAGTCAAAAGCGCTCCAAAATTTGCCAAAGTAGAGTTAACAACTAACCCTAGGAAATCACTGTATATCTATAACAAGATAGTCCTGTGCACCTGGCTCTCTGAAAATGTTCATAACCGCACGCAATATTCGTTGCTATAATAACCCTCTCGATGGTAGCGGAAGTTCGTCTTAACTTCCGTCCGACCGGAAACTGAATCCTTTGAATTGATTCAAAAGCTTGATTAGCACGTTGATTGCTGCCGGAAAATGCGCGCGCGCGCGCGCGAGCGACCGTGTGTATACGTGCACGCGTCTTTCACGGGGAATACAAGACAGCCGTTCGACCTCCTCCCTATTGAAGACACATTTCGCGCGATCGTATTCCATCGACAAATTGCTTTCGTTACGAATCGATGACACCGCGATTCGAATTGGAAACACACCGGACGAATTCATTTGCGTTGCCCCAGGCCGCAGCAGTTGTCACTTCGCGGCGGACTTGTCCAAATCAAATATTTTAAATTTAAATGAGTACCGCGCGCGCGCTTCGTGTGACGCCACCGATGTGTCGCGTCAGAAATTCAGAATAAGCGTCGAGGAATCGTGTAAATATTTTTTAAAAACGATACCAGTATTTCAGTAAATAAATAACAGAGGTTTTTCTCTAGAAATTAATTTTTTTGTAAAGCATATCTATATTTTTGATGGCTCAAATCAACCCTTTCGGTGATTAAATTTACTTTAATGGCTATTTGTAAATATAATATAAATTCCATTTTCTTTATGAACAATCAATCTGTGATAATGAATTATAGAATGTAATTTTTTTTTTTAATTTAATGTGAATGTCGTTGCAAATAATTTTATTATAAAGGAGGATTATAAATAGCGAAAATGGGAGTAAAATCTGCAAAAGAGTTGACGTCAAGCGCAAAAAAATGAAAGTGATCTATGAAAGGAGTAATGCGGAGTGTAGATGCAAGGTAATAAAAACAGGAGTTTTTTCCTACCGTTAATTGATAGCAGTTCTCGGTTTTAAATTATGCGCGCAGTTTGCGCGTTCATAAAGACGCATACATTTTTATTTCGAGCGACGAAAGTCCAATTTCTGTTTGCCGCGAGAAGCTCAATCAACTGCGCGATGTAAGTTTTCAGGGCGCAGGTGTTCCACGGCCGCCTATTGCAATTAAAAAGAAAATTAACGTCGCGCCCGAGTCGCAATTATACAAATCGCAATGAGATTCAAGCAGTCTTTGCTTGCTAAAGCTTCCGCGTAACGCTCGTATTTTTCGTCGCAACTTTAAATTGTGTTATCCCTGGTTCTGACTGGACTCGCAATTGTTCCGCTTCCTTCTTCTTCTTTTTTTCTCGCGCCGGTGTAACTCGCGTCGCGTGTTTATCTTTTAAATTACACGGTTCCGCGAATCCCGGCGTTACTAGCCGCGATTATTGTTCCCGTAACCGTGTTTTCGGTGCAATCGGCCGCGAGCGATCGGGTAAAAACGCGCCGTCTTAATTGAATTGCACGTTCGCAGATCCATCAGATTTTACGCGGTTAGAGCTGGCACCCGTGAAAGTTTCATGGAACATTTTCAGTATTTTTTAACTGATTTATTACGTTAATTAAGGAAATTAAATTTAAAGTTGCGACAATTATGACATTTGTATTTAATACGTTATTACGTTAGTTTTTAAAATTCTTTTGCCTTTTAGAACTGTAAATGTGTGATCTATTGAAATCGAAAATTTACGCGTTAAAAACATAAAAAGTGAATCAAATAAAAAAACATCAATGCCTTTAAGTTGTCTGCAGATGGATATATTTAAAAAAAGAAATTCAATCCACAGAGGATCAACGTTACGCCTATATTCGATTCGTCAGTTTTGAAAGAACCATGAACGAGCAAAAATAACAAGCTTTGCCACACGAATGCTCATTCTTTTATCTGTTAGCTTATCCCCTTAAACGTAAGACGGGGGGCTCTTATTTATTCGCGTGCAGTTGATTAAACGATCGGAAACTTCCGAGCGGAAGTGTAATTACAGAGCTCGTTTGAGATTTTCCTCCCGGGGGTTGCATCGGAATGAATAAATAAACAAATAAACGAAAAAGCGCCGGGGCGCCGCCGGAACTCTTTAAGTTTTCCTTAATAAAAAGTGGCGACGGCCGTGCTTTTAATCCTATTTGCCAGCAAAGTTCCGGCGATTTTTCGATTATAGTTGCAGAGTCTGTCGCCGTGGGGCGGTGGAAGAGACGGTGGGCTAGGAGCGGGGCGATATCGTTGTTTACCAGGAAAAGGTTAAGTAATAGAACATTGGCGAAGCAAGTACGTATATAAGATAAACGATCCATGGAAAAAAAGAAAACGCCAGATGAAACAGGTTTCCACGGAGTTGAAACGTTCAAACTTTTCCTCGGCATCAGCCGCCCGCGTTTTAATTCGCGTTCAACTATATTACCGTTTAAGAAAAAGGATTTATACTCTCGTCGGAAGTGCTTGTGAGGTACCGTTCGCTGAAATCGGTATCGTTATTACTGAACGCATAATCTGCGCGTTAATTTAAATCGAATTGCCGCGCGATAATGTATGCGTGAAATTGTTTATCGGTAAATCAATGCGAATGATATCCGCGTGTCTGCGTTCACGGCGCAGAAAATCGTTTCTTTCTGTACAGGTTATGTCAGGTTATGTACAGGTGAAACATGAACTCCAATGGTTATTTGACGCTGAGTGATTAGTGCTTTCTTTACAATTTCGTAGTTGTGCTAATTAATTGTCTTTTATTTGAGACAATTGAAATTAATGTAGCCAGAATATATTATTATTATTTCTGGAATACAAAACGGTTAAGTCGGCAGTTATTATGGTAAACTATACATAGTACTACATACTGTATATGTATAACTATACTGAGGCCACAATATTACTAATAAATATGTACAATACGATTTTATTAATTAAACGACATTGTGAGTATTTGTGGTATTAATATTCGGCACTATTCGTGTTAACATTTTGCCTGCCACCTCACTCATATATAAATGATAAAATTATTTGCCAGATTTGAAAATTAATAGTTTCGCTAATCTATTATGCTTTATAAGTATACTTTGCATTATGCAGTCCTAATTTTGATCTTCAAAACACAAGTATATTCAAAATAAATTAACACACAAGAATATTATATATAAATTGCTGCACATAAAACGTCTCTTCAATTTTAATATGATTAATTAAAATACTTCCGCTATGACAATTTTTCACGTCCATGTTGTCCGATAAAATACTAAAAGATAATTTATACAGTGTCAAGTTTGTGAACGCAGAATAATTATACAAAAGTATGATCTACAACGGAGAGATCGCGATTCGTCGCCGCGCGGTTCCGTTTGCCCCCAATTACGGTATCAAGTAATCGTTCCAAAGACGCGAAACTCCATACATAGAACTATACGACGCCGGGTCGATTAATCACCAGAGTTCCTTGACATTAATTCACCGCAAAACGCTGGTCCGGGAGGTTTGGCTCCGGGCACGCGCCCTCCTCGCGATCGGTCGCCAACAAATAATCGCAGAAACAAGGCAATCGTGGTGGTGCTGGGGGGGAGTCGGCCGGCCGCAAATGATCCCCGGATATGTGTGTTCTTGTTGCGGGCCCGGGCACCGAACAATTTGCATGGCCCGGCCGTGTCCTCGTGGCCGCGACAATAGATTTCGCTGGGCAAAAACCGTGCGGCCGTATCAGTTTCCAATAAAAACAATTCCGCCCTGAATTTATTCGAATGCCGGGTCCCCCGTCCGCTGTTTCGCCAATTGAACGTTTGCCTTTCGATGCCCCGAACACGGGGTGGCGGCGGCGGCGGCGACTTCCTCAAAGTCCTGCGAGGGTTAAATAATAGCATTCGAGCATTGGGAGCGGTGCCGGCGATACGATGATTGAAGAGCGGCTTCGGCACACGGTGCAATTATGCAGGGACTCTCTTCGAGGGTTTTGTTTAAAAGGGAAACTGCGGCCGGGAGTTCCCTTCCTCGAAGATTGAAGTTCCGCGGCTCGAATGTTCCAACTTGCTCGAGAGAACGGCTCTCTCTCTCTCTCTCTCTCTGTGTATTGACACGAAACTGTTGCTCCGCGGGTGAAACGGTAGTTTTCTGCTATTCATTTAGAAATGCCTCTCGGATTTCCATAGTGTTCGCCCATCGCCGTTGGTGGAATCGTTGTTCCGACTTTCGTGGAACTCGAAGACTCGGCTCGCAGATCGTCAGTTCCCGGAAGAATTCGTTGGCGAAGTTCCGAGTAACAAATACGAATCTTGTTACGAACTCGGCTTAAAGTTTTGTTGTATATTTAACGTTTGCACTCGAAGGCGTTTTAGAATTCGAAAGGGTTCTTTCGATTTGCAGTATTTCCAGTTTGTGTGACTTAGGTGCATTTTATATATTTAAATTAGTCAATATCACGCTTATAGCTGTTTCTAAAATATAAACAAACTTGATAATAATCAAATTATTTACAAAGGTTAAATAGCAATATTAAGAGGTTAGTCGGAGTGACCAGTCGATTGTAAAGGGTTAATAGAATTTGTATCAGTCCGAAGATGCTTGTTGCTTTCGACGCCGGTGATTCATTGTTGCACTGAACAATCCTCGTACTCGAAATAAATAATGTTTATGGAAAATAGCAAGCACCCGCATAACATACGGCATATTAATTGTCGTTAGACGAAGCGCAGGTACAAAGCAACTTTTCGCGGTACGCTCTACTCTCTGATCTTTTATTCAAAGCTCCGTTTATTATTCTGTGAACGTTAAAGGTGCATTATGCAGTTATGCAGCTGAAAACCACGGAACGCAAGTAAAAAGCAAAGTACGGACTGGTTAAATAAATTCTGCTCGTTACGCACGTCTCCTTTTGTGTATTAAAATTTAATAGCCCTTTAATGCCGCTTTAATACGATACCTCCCGCCTCGCTTCAGTCTCGTAAAGTGAAAACGAGACTTGCTTTGCCAGGTTGACCTACCGTTTAACAAGTAGTATTCGTACATTCCATCTGTAACCGTTACGAACAAAATATCAACGCTCAACAATCCGTAAAAACGCCGGTGAATTACGGGGACGTTATGCGTTTCGAAGATTCGCGCCGACAAAAAGATAACGCGGCCGTTTAAAATGGCGTTTGCTCTCGCGGTCGTGGACGAATAACAGCAACATTTGAACGCATCCCGGGTTAAACCGTGTCTGCCGGTTTAACGTTGAGCAAAGCACGTAAACATCGCCGGTGACCGCTGCGTCAAAATTGTGGCATACTTTCGTCGTCTCCCACCCCTTTGAGCGAGCACCGGACCAACGAAATGCTCGCGCGAAATTCTGGCAAAATCGCGGGCACGGTCGATTCGCAGTTATTTACAACTTGTTAAGGAACGCAAAAGAACATCGGTGGAAAAACGGCGCGGATCGGCTCGAGTGTGACAATCGATCGCAAAAGTGACCCGCAGTTTTCGGAGTCCCCATCGAATTCTATCGCGAGAGAAATTGCCGCGGAACTCGAAGCAAATACTGAAACACGGCGACGCGCGCGTCTGTCGCGAGGGGATACAAAAGCGTAAAAACGCGGTATATTTATGCGCGAAAGCACTGGCAATGGAGCAACGTAAAGAAGCTCGTTTACAATTTGCCGGGGAATAGAAGATAAGACTGGACGGGGCCTTTTGATGGATATCGTTATTATTTCTACGACTTGCGTAAAGAACGGAAGCAGGTGATTATGCTTCGCTCCACACATTTTTATGTTTAATATGCCTTAAGGAAGTGCCGTGTCTTTTTGCTGCAGCAATTTTTTATTATCATTCGGTCTTTCTGTTGACACGTCGAATATCGACAATGTACTGTAAAAAGTTTCGCGAAATCGCAGGAATTTAATTAAGGAAATTTTTAGGTTAGCACAGCAGATGGTATTTCAACTCTTTTGCGCTCTAAACGTGTTAGTAATAATCAGTTTGTTCGAGTTTACTGCGATAAAAATGTGTTTTAAGAATCTGTCAAAGATCAATGTTAATTATATCATAATTATGTATAATTGATTTATGAAATAGGATAAATGGTTTTTTTTTATCAGCAAAAATGATTGCTCTACATTAGTCCCCAATTTTTAAGAAACAAGGGACTTGAGCCTGGCCGATTGTGAACAAACGCCTCTCGCTTCCCATTTTGTTTTTATTCCAGACTTTTGATTATTATTGTTTCAATTACGGATTAACAAAAGACGTGATTAAGTGACACGAATTTATTTAAACATGATACACAATTCTATTATAACATACATGTTTGTTAAAGAAGTTGCTCTAAAACTTACAACCAAAAGTATTTTTATAACCTCAAAAACTGCAAAATAATAATAACAAATCAGTCATTACGACTCTTTCGCTAATTCTAGTGTCAACAAACGACCGTGGCAAATGACTGTACCGAAATAATTCCGAATTCCTGTTAAACAATACTTGCGCGTCAAAGCAATGGAATATGCCACTTAATATTCATTTTATTCATGCAGCGCGCTACCACTTTGTGACAAAGGTGCGGTTTTCCCGGTGATCAGCGGACGATCGTTCCCCGTAATAATAAGGTCAGTTTCCCCGGCGGGTTCCGAAGGGTTCGTCGTTGATCTCTTACGGCTGGAACGCGATTGCGTTAGCCCGATAGCGTCGCTAGTTTGCGGGCAAACGTCAAAAGTCAAACGGCGCGCCGCTGCGCCGGTAAGTTAATCGTGTAGCGAGGAGGATGCCGCTTGCGCCGCGAAACGTCAAAGGATTTGCGGAACCGGAACGCCGGAAAGAGGAGTTAATCTGTCGCGTGTTCCACGGCTATTTAATCGTCTCGCCGTGTCAAGTTCCGTCAGTCGTCGTGCGCACACATGCCTTGGCTGCTTTCTATTAAAGGCCGTATCCGGGATTTCGCGAGCTCGCTGTCACGACAATTAAAGGAAGTTCGAAGTTCCGCGTATCATCCGCGCTGCTTTAGATAAACGCGCGATAGAAGAGAACTTCGTCGGCGAGAGTTACCCTCTCTCTCTCTCTCTCTTTTTTCAGAATAATCTGCGCTGCCGTTTGGACGTAATCCGTAAATCTGGAAGCGCTAAGCCCTCTTGCGCTTCTGCTTTCCACATTGCTTTTTCGAGGATGCGTTCGTAATATTCAAATTTAATCTTTATTTGAGCAATTATAATATTTACCTTTGATCATTTGCTATTTAGGTAGGAGAATTTCTTTGTGTTGGATGAAGTGTAGAGGGATTCATAATATAATTGAGAATTAGTTAGGTAACTCAGTAATCGTCTATAAAATACACTTCCTTTGTATTATACTATACTGGATATTATGTATTTATATTATTATATTACATACTGTTGTATTATAGAATTTTTATGTTATATATTGTTTGCGTTGTAATACTATAGATTGTTGTAATATTATAAAGGGCACAGCCGATTAAGATGGTCAAAACTGCCCTTAGAGGTTTTTCAATGAGTCATACACCGTTCGATAGCTGACCAATAAAAACTCATCCGTGTAAAATTTTAACCCTGGAACTTGTCCGTGAGGGTAGTTACAGGGTAAATTAGATTTCTCGGTTTTCCGGCATTTTTTCTTTCTAAAATTTTGAAAAAATATGGCTTATTTTGGACATTAAGCCGCATGTTATAGAACTTTTTCAGATTTTTCAGTTGCAAGCTGTGATTATCAAAAATGAAAAACCCCCAAAAAATCGGAAAAAAGGAAGATTTCTCGCTTTTATATCATATTCAAAACTTTTATATTAATTCCCTGATAAAGTACTATCACGGCTCGCGTACTCAATTTTTCTCAGATTTTTTGCCAACCTGCAACGTTGTCAAATAAAATGAAAACCCAATGAGTCTATTATTATAGTATTAATGTCCCTATTATTATAGTATTAATCACACTGAGGCACAGGTGCACAAGTAGCTGGTGACAGAGTATAATAAATACAGCAAACAAGATACTCTTTCTATAATTAATGTCTCATTTTTGACATTTTTTCAGAAGCTGCAAGCTTCTTGCTAACTTTTTGGATCCTGGCAATTCTGAGGACAAACACGCGCCGTTTCGTTTGAGTTGATACATTGTTTACCACCCGCTGAAACCGATCCGTTCTGCGACTGTTTCGACTATATCATTATCCTTTGATTATAGTAATTGTGCTCAACGGCGTAACGAAGGTGTGCAACGTTAATAATACTGAGAACCGTCACGAGTACAATGTACAGATCCGATCGGCTCGAACTACGGAACATGAATTTAATTTCGAGAAAACGAAGTGCCGGCGAATTTTAGAATAAGTACTACGAAACTATTCTGATGGCTTCCAATATCGAGAGAATTTTTCGGAAAAAAAAAAGAACGGATATTTGTTGTTGAAACAATTTTCTGCGCGATCGTATGTGCAGTTTCCTCAGCTTGCTCGAGTACAAAGCTTTGTTCCACTAGATCCAATCAAATTTACGCGATCGCGTCGATTTTTCAGAAGCTGAAACAAAAAAAAAAAAGAGCGGCGAATAAAAAAAAATATTTGCACGAAAACAAGATATTCTGGTCGGTCCGCTCGCCCGGACCCAAAGAGTAATCGAATCATTTAAAAGCCAGTCTTTAATGCTCCGCCATTAATTGGCGCATGGCGGTGGCTCTCGAGCCGTGTTCGGACATAATTGAGAGGCAGGAAGGAATCGGCCGTGTAGATGACCAATGCCAGTCGACGGTGAGCTGCTCTATCGCTATTTAATTTCGCGCCTACGGCCGGGAGCCGCCGTCAGCGCGTTGCAACGGGTATCACGGAGCACTTTGATGGCCGACAGGGTCACTTGTTGTCGATTATCGGCCTCAGCTTCGCCTCTGACGTTTGAAAACCCCCGGGCTGAAATCCTGGAAAATAATTCCCTCGCGTACAATCGAATTTCCATCTCGATTTAACGTATCCCCCGTTCCTCGGTCTCTCCCTTTCCCTCTCTCGCACTCGTTCTTTCTCTCTCTCTCTCTTTCTCTCTCTCTCTCTATCTCTGTCTCTCCATCGACGCGCGCTTTCACTAACCGACGATTATCAATACGGTTATAATATTTCCCCCCGATTATAACGTGCTGGAATTAATAAGAAGTGTTTATACGATGCGCGAATCCAATGTATTTTAATTAAAGGGCGAACGGAACGGGAAGCAAATTGTTATTCGATCCAATTTTCCGGCCGCATCGTTCATGCCGGGGGGATTCCGTCCGGGTTTCCTCTTCATTAAAAGATCGCCCCGGTGAAAAACCCGGCAAATATGAATAATTTCTGCAGCGATCCGAAAGCGACGCGCGGACGAGCGGCCCCGCGGACGGGTCATCGCCGTTTCTCTCATTTTCCCCTCCGCTTTATCGCGCAACACCGGCGCGCGACAAAGCGCCGCGGTTCGAATCTCCCGTTTTAATCTGTCTCAGCAGTCCGGCTCTACCCTAGGCTCCATTTGACCCGCACGCGGCACGGCCGTTCCAACTACCAAAACAAAACTAGTTCTCCGACGACGACGGTTATATCATGCGGAACGAGCTTTTCGACGCTCGGCGGGTGGATAACGGTGCCCGGCCCGGCCCGGCCCGACCCGACCCGGCCCGGATGGCCGGTTCCACCGTTTTAATAGTAAACGTCTGCTAAAAAGCGGCTACCAGTCCATCCCCGTTTCCACGCGGATCTAAAGACCGCTTGTTTTTATTATTTCGTCCGCTTCACGCGATCAGGACACTTGCGGACGCGTCTCTGAATACTTTCCGTGTGGTTGCACGGTGTTCGGGTCGTTACGGAAAAGTGAAATATTAACAATGTTAGGTCGCATAATGTTTCGTCGGGAAATGTTAAACCCCTGCACTATTATAACGAGTCAGACTCGTGATACAGATTTCATGCAAGATTTAGTAAATATGAATATTATTAATTTCTTCTGCGTCGAAATAAAAATAAATTCTTCTGTTAGCAAAGTTTAGAAAAGAAGTGTATAAAGACAATAAAAGGAAGAAAACTGGTCTGGTCCTTTTGTTAAAAATATTAAGGAAAAATAAGCGCCGATCAACGCAGCGTAAAAGGAATCGTAATGCAAGGGAGATGTTGCGTGCTTATAAATAAAACTTATTTTATTTTAAATATTTTAATGTTAAAGTAAAGGTTAGTATGCTGTGGATATTTCGGCTTTTTATGTAGGAATTTATTAGCGACGAAGAAGGTGTAATTAGCTTGGCCCTGAAAGAAAGCGTAGAGCAAAGGGTTAACCTTTTATGGATCCGGGTAACTTTCACGTCACGTGGTAATATATTGGATATTTCAAAGAATAATTTTAGTTTTCAGATGAAGTATACATCTTAATTATATAAGAACTCCTAAATAACAAATAACAATATTAATGATGACTAACAGCACCATCAACCGAAATTATCAAGTTTTGTTGTAGATAAACAAGCGTTCTTTAAAATAAAACAACTGTATTTTTTTAAATAAAATTGTATGTTTTTGTTCGTCAAATGTAGACATTCAGATGAAATTTAAAAACGTAATGAGATCGAATATTAATTGATTTAGGAGTTATTAATATTTTTTGGTAAAAGATCTTTGATATTTTCCACGCTGAAACTTTTAAACAATTTAGACGGAGCGTGTTAATTTTTCTATGGTCTTTTTACACTTTATTGCGCTCCGATCGGAATAAAAGAATCTATAACTCGGTCCAACGGGACCAGAGAGTAAACGTAAACAAAACGTGCACGTGCTCGATAACTGGGGCTGCAGCCATTGGCTGGCAATCCATTGTTATACATATACTGGTCCCCGGAAGGGCACTAAGAAATATTCCATCGATTGTTCTAACGTATCGAGAAGCCCGAAAACAAAAATGCTTAATCGAAGAGTGCAATATAATGTACGATTTTTAAATGCGAGTTTTAGGTTAAGCATTTTTCAATGCGACTTTTAAATTAAATATTTCTAGGTACGACTATTAAATTAAATATTTCTAAATACGATTTTTAAGTTATATACTTTTAAGTTGAATATTTTCCAATACGACTTTTAAATAAAATATTTAAAGCCTCTCGCAGTAAAAATAGAAATTCAAGGGAAGTCCGAGAGAACTGTGACATTTTGTGAAAATACATAATAAATACATAAGCTTCACATTCGTTAAAAATGTACAGCTTTATAAAAGTTGACTCATCGAACTACAGTCTTTTGACATATTATATAAAAACGAAATCGATTATTCGTCGAAGAAGTATCTCAAAATTTGCAATAAAGAATATTCATTGCTCGTGAATTCATCGAAATTAAATTCTTTATAATATTTCGTAATTAAATAATAGAAAGCGAATACCTATTGTTTTAATCCTACATTGAACAGTGTCTAGATCTGTCAATGTTCAGTAAAAACGGTTCTCAATAAATATTATTTCACGGTGCCACAGTGTCTCATTTTATCGATACGTTAATTAATTGAAACACAATAAGCGTAATATATTATAATTGCTAATAGAAATCACAGTTTCCGAGTAGTTCACCTAATACTATTCGCGCCTAGTTACTCGCGCAGTATTCGCGCAACAGTCGACTCGGATATCACAATTCGACCGTGCAGAACGGTGAATTAGCACGCGGAATAAAAGAGTGAGGGCGGTTATCGCGTGATAGAAAAATTCCTCGGGAATTGCTAATGCACATCGCGCTCCGCGCGTTGTTGTTGCTTAACATCTTGTTTCTCTAGACAGCGAAAACGGATTAGAGGAACGATCGATTTGCTCGCGTGTAAATTTCGGAGCGGGCTGACCCAGATAGCGCGAGTATCGGCCCGAAATTGTTTTGCCTCTTTAACCCCGTCACAGTTACTGCGATTAGGAATTTTTCAATTGATAATTTCTTAGGAGAGACAGAACATAAACATTTATTCCGTGCCTGAATTCAATCTTTATCAAATTTTACTAATATTTTAAAAAATTGTTAAGAGCTGATATCTGTTTCATAAGTCATAAAATTCAATTTTATGACGTATAAAATGCTCCAGGTTATATAAAATGGAAACACTGTAAGTCTGAAGAAATATTTTGGATTTCCAGTTGAAATGATTCTGACTGCAAAGGGTTAAATATTAACAACAGGGGATTAGAATTTTATTCTAATTTTAAAGAACAGAATAACATCCTTATTAAATAATTTATTACTAGTAATTTCCATCGCGAATCGAACTCGTCAAAGTACGGCAAGGTGTTAAGGCCGCGCGTATCGTTGCACGTTCGGCTCTCCTTTCGACGCGAACGCCAACAGGAGGATTAGCGCGACTATTCGCATATCTTCGCGAAATGAAAATCGGTTCGCCGCCGTTCGCGTTTAAGCCACGGCCGGCGTAACAGAAAGTCGCGGCGCCACTTCCAGCAAATTGGTTGCTTCACCCCAGTGGCACCCTGTAACGAATCCGGCACACACGCCTCCGTTAAACATTAACGAGCCTCGCGAAGATAGAAGGGCGGCGAAGCTCCAGCGATCGTATCCAGCTAAATACACACCGAACTCCGTGCCGGTGACTTCTGTTCCGCGGAAACTGTTGCCCGAAAATACATGCAACGGAATATTAAAGGGATTTCGTTTCCAACCGAATGCCGTTTCATCGGGCTAATCCTGTGCGGAAGGGAAGAAGAAAGACCAAAACAGTGCAAACAAGATAGGGTGAGAGCGAGAGGGAGAGAGAAAAAGAGAAAGAGGGAAAGAGAGAGAGAGAGAGAGAGAAAGAGGGAGTGGAAGAGCGAAAAAGGCAGAAAACGCGAAAAACGGGGCAAGTAATAATTTGAATACGCGCTGGCGGTCGGATAAAGGTGGTCCGCGGAAGGGTGGCTAATCGACGCCGTAACCCCGGCGTGCTATTTAATTTGCGTTCCCGTGACGGCGGCGTAAGGTTACACCGGGTTCTCTCGCTCTTTGAGGTCGTCGGTTGATGGTCGGCGGGCTCGGTGCGGACGACGGTGGGCAGGCAGGCGGGGCGGGAGGGGAGGGAGGGACGGGTGATTCCGACGGTGTACGCGTTGGATATTGCAACGGAACATGGACTGTCGGTCGAGGTGCAGAGAAGGCGGGTGGCCGGCGCAAGGGTGGACGCGGACTAGGACGGAGGACGAGGACGCGAAGAGGGAGGAGTTGTACCTGGATAACAGGAGAGGCGGCAGGGGCAGGGGCAGAGACAGAGGCAGAGGCGGCGGCCGGTGGTTCCCTGGTTGCCTCGGCCTGAGCTGCGGTCGGAGAGGTTCTTCGTAACCCCGCGGATACCCGTACTTAGAGGGGGGTCGGCGGCGAGGAGGACCGCGCGCCGCGTCCGTGTAGATGCAGGCCGGGGGTTGGTGTCCGTGGCCAACCCCACGGGGGATCGCGAGGCAGCGCAGGATGTCTGAGCGAGTGTACGAGTCGGGGTAGCCGAGGCTGGTCGAGGGAGACCGGCTGCGCACGAGCCACGAGCCACGAACCGTCGCGTCGCGTCGCGGGAACCTGTCGCGCGCCGCCAAAGTCGAACAGTCTCTCACTGGCGCCCGACGCGGTGTGTGCCCGAGAGACTTGGTGGTCGCAGGCTGGTTGGAATCAGGTGCGCGATTGTTACTCGAGCAAGCGAACGGCACCCGGACAAAGGGGTAGCACGGTACGGGCAGGCCCTGCGAGGGGCTCGGACCGGACGGTGACGGCGCGGGCAGTTCCACACCTGGACGAACGATCCGGGTCGGACACCATGAGTGGAGAACGGCTGCTGGTCGCAATCAGTGGACGGTGCGTGCGGACGCGGATCGCCGATCCTCCGCGCCACGTGACTCCGGGATTCGCGAGACGATGGATCGTCGCCGCTGTGACTTTGCTGATCCTCGTACACGGTGAGTGCAGGATGCTTAGTTTCCGCGAGATTCCCCGTGCGGGAGCTGCTGCCCGACTCGCTTGTCGAGGCGACGCGCGTCCCTGCGCCCGAGAGACGAGGATCTTGCTGCGAGGGCAGGATCGTGACGGGTTACACCGATCGGGTGCAGCGTCTTCGGAGACACCTCCGCGTCGCTCACCCCCGATTCGCTGACTCCGCTCGGGTCCCGGCGTCCTCCTCGAATTAGAACGATTGCCAAGCTTGCTTCGCAGAAATCCTTCTTCCGTTGATTGCACGTTTCCACCGGAAGTATCGTTCCTGTACCGGGGACGCTGCTTTATTGGCCTCTGTCACGGAATCTGATCGCCTTGATTGCGGACGGGCTTAGTCCCTTCTTCCGATTCCATCGAAATCAGTGCACCGGGGGAGGAGCTCCATCGCTTCGTGTTTCTTTCCATCCTTTTTAAGTCGCTACTCGGACGACACTATTATCTTTAATCCTCCTACGGTGGCTTTTTCGGGCCCGACCCGACTCTCATTATTCTTCATTTTCGTTCTTGCGGCTGGTTTCAAGAGATTTTTCTGTACGGGAACAGTTTAAGCCCGCGGTACCAAGAATACGCGATTTAATAGGGGTTGAAGCGCTTGATCTTGGACAGTAAAAAGTCTTAGATCTTAGGGTTGCCAATCATTTACGTTACCCGTAATAGTCTCTTTTTTCAATTACGCGTCCTCTATCCAGTGAAACGTATACGTCGCGTTTAAGAGCATCCAACGTCCCGGGAGCAACGAAGCGACGTTAATTAGAAGCTATATTCCTTAAGTTGGCAATCTCAATCGGCCTCGTTGAAATTATGTATGCAGCGATTACCGGGTTTCTTACATTCGCTGCACCCTGCGCAAACTTGCCAGCCGCCCAGACGGTTCGCAGTTTGCTCCCGACTCGATTCAATGACGCGCATCTTCCACGTCCCCGCCGTTATTTCATCCGTTTCATTCAATTGAAGGCTGCCGCCGCCTAAGTAAAACGAAACTCCTGCGGAGAACTTTTGTCCGTATCGAATTTCCGCGGCACGTTTAGGAGCGGGGACGGGCGAAATTGTACACGGGGTATGCTAATTCCGCACGTGTTCCGCCGAAGCTCTTGTTCTTTCGGCTGTGTTTCGAGCCCCCGGCCGTTTTATCAAATCGTTGGATTAAACGGAAGGCGAAGGGTGCAAACTTTCCGCGCGAGACTTTGTAACCTGGGCAAACGAATCCGCCGTTGCACGGTGATGGGGTGAAACGACGCAAAAAAAGGCTGACGAACTCGACCAGGAAGTCCGTGACTCGGATCCCGAATCGCGGTTCCGGTAACTTCGTGGGACCCGTTGAAGGGAGTTGGACGTGCGTTCGCCGCGCGGCGTTGCTATTTTTGCGGCTCGTTACACAGTCTTCTGTACAAACGGAACCGGATTACGTTCAGCAGGTTCAACGTTCCCCTTAGCCGTCGTCAAATGAAACGAAAATCGATCGCTGGTTATTGCTGAAACTTCTTCGGGGAAGGAAATCTACTACGGCGACCGAATCTCGCCGCAATCTGGGTTGCTCTTTCCGGGGTTCCTCGAAAATTCGTCGATACGGCAAACCTCCTCCGCTGAAAAGGGGTAGACAGATGAACAGTAGGCGCAACCATAATCTTAACCCTTTGCGGACGAGGAACGACTCTCGGTTGGCACGGCGTTTCGTTTGGCAGGACGAGTGAGGGGCGATAGTCGATGTTTGTGTTAAGACAATTTGTATATAAATAATATAATTGTATATAATTGCATATAAACGTAGATAAATTATATAATTGTATATAATTGCATATAAACGTAGATAAATTATATAATTGTATATAATTGCATATAAACGTATATAAATTATATAATTGTATATTATTCATATCATTGTATATAAATTATATAATTGTATATAATTGCATATAAACGTATATAAATTATATAATTGTATATTATTCATATCATTGTATATAAATTATATAATTGTATATAATTGCATATAATCGTATATAAATTATAGCTGTATCACATGCAAATTAAAATAATTTGTATACAACACGTCTGTTGTCCTGCTACCTCATTTGGTTGAAAAAGTCGTCGTCAACTAAGGGTTAACAATCTGAGATACATATTTGAATGCTGTGCCCTATCAGACAGTTCTCTTATTCGTTGATTCGTCGTCGTGAACGAACCGATTATAGAATTTCAGTATAGTGGATCCTATTTTGAAGTAGACACTTCAAGCTTCCATTTAAGTTAAATTACACGGAAATAGCTGCACGAAAACATATCTCAAAATCCATCTGCACTTCTGCTTTCCAATCTTGTATATTCGATGATATCACAGATCGATTCCTTCTAATTATTCCACGTAATCTCATCATTCTATCGAAATCTAATCTACCCTGTCTTAAAGTAGACACTTTCAGCTGTAATTTAAACTAAGATACAATAATATAGCTCAACGAGAACGCATCCAAAAATTTATCTATCGCTTTGGATTTTGGAATTCTCCTCGTCTTTTCTTTAATGGTGTCAGAGATCCGCGACTTGTTACACAGAGCCGAGCATATATTACAGAACGAAATTTGTTCGTCTATAACAATTAATCGAAAGCCTAGCCGTAAGGTCTGTCGAGGCCCGAGCGTGAAACGGTTTTAATTGACCCATCTGTAGCAGAGCATCGTAGTCGGGGGATCGTTAGTTTCCGAACGATCTGTTGTCCGGCGGCCGATCGATCAAACTACCCGTTGCCTATTAAAAAAATAATGATCGGGAGGAAAACGTGTGTGCCCGTGTTCGCGGCGTGCCCCGCGCTGGAAAAATATCGCCGATAAACCGGCCTAGCTGTATGTGTATCTCCTTTCGGCGCCGTTACACGCGTTGGAAACGCGCGCGGGATACCGCTGACGTGGTTTATCGCGTTCTCCTCTAAAATGTAAACTGCCTCGGTCCGCGAGCTGAATCGCTGCCGGATTTATGGCAACGGAGGGGGGCACCGCTTGCGCGCGCGACTTACAGCGGGTTTGCGACGAGGGAGGGGGGGGCCCCCGTGACAGGAACACTCGGACCCGGAAGGAACAGGAAACGCGTTCCTCGCGCCGCGAGCCGGTTTAACGGCCGATCGCCAATGAAAATCCTTACCGGGTCGCCTCGCAGCACCGTTCCAGCCACCGCTGATCCGCTCCGCTTCCTTTCGTTACGACGGTTTTTCGTTCTCACGGGGCGTGTTTATGTCGTTCCGGCCGGCTGTAAAGCGACCAGCCTGATCCACGAGCCGCGATAAATTTGTCCCAAGCCCTGCTACGACGCCGGACGAAAATTGTTTATAAAGGGGGGGGGGGGGGAGTCTTGTCGGTGTGTCGATGACCGCGTGCAAGTCCGCCGCGCGCGGCTCCGTGTACATCGCTGTAAAAGTTAGCACGCCGGGGATTCGTTTAAGAACCTTGGACTTTGTTTCGCGACGGTTCGAAGTGGCTCGGGCTTGCCAGCGTCCCGCGGAAAACAATAATAATAAAAGGCTTTATGTCGTGTGTCGCCGTGAAACGGGAAGACGGTCGATGTAAACGCTGTTTCGTATCTGAGCGGGTCGTGCAATGGACTCGGCCGCTTACGGCGAGCTTTCGCTGCCTGGCCTCTTGCTCTGCGATATCTCGCCGTTGCGACGATTTCGAAGATGGTCTCGTAGCCGTATACGCGATGTATGGCTTTGACACTATGATCTCAAGAAGCTGTAAACTATTTCACCGAATAAAATAAAATAAAGAAAAATTTCACCGCTTTAAAAAATTGTCTGCCTTTTAATATTAAATCATATATACATTTAAAGTAAGAAATAAAGGCTTTTTCCTTAGGAAGAGTTCCGTTCACGCGTGGCTGTTTTTCCTTTATTCACAAAATAGGTCACACAGCACACCACTGTTCGTGGAATAACTCTCCCATAAAAAAACTAGGAAAAAAATATAAAAGTTCCCAAAAATACAAACAAAAAAAATTGGAAAAACCGTAGCCGAAAACCGTGAAATATAAAGCGTGGACAGAAATAGTAATCATAGCGTTACGAATAGCAACGCGACCGGAAGTGTGCAAGCCATATAAAAGAACGGGAAAAACCAAAAAACCAGGGTATTTTGAGCGCAAGCACGGCCTGGAAATATGTGGAAGAAATGAGAACACTGATGCGAGAACATTGATTAGTTAATTGAAAAGGTGTCGGGATACTTTCGCCGAACCGAGGTTGTTCAGGGACGCGTTTCGAACGAGTAGCCTTTAATCAGCGCGGCGAACGGATCCCCGGATAATCTGTTCGCGACGGACAAGCCCGCAGCGACTTGGCGTGTTGCAAATTCATTTCGATGGACATCAGAATTTCGTGGCAGCGTGGCGGGGGGGCCGTAGCTTCGGATTAGCCAGGCAGGCTCTGTGTAGTCTTGCGGACGGGCGGCGTCCCGTGTAACGCGTTGCCGGGGGGGTTGCGGGACCGATAACGTTCGCCGGCCGCGTAATCGCGTGATAAAATGGAAGGGTTGGCTCGCTCGCGCGCGCGCGCGACACGGGAATCCCGAACATCCGAGATTGCCGGGATGAATTCCGTCACGCGGGGCACCCGGGTGCCGCCTTAAAGTTCGACGCGCGACGGTATACCCGTACGCGTACTTGCGTATTACGCGGCCCGACCCGGCCCGAGCGGAGAGACCGCCTCGCGAAATTAGTCCGCAGTCGGAGGCGGAGCGGGACCCTCGAGTGTAAAGTTAACTTCCGGCCTGAACTTTCGAATAGTAAGAACCGGGTCACGACTCTGTCAGGCGGCGACCGCGAAGGACGGAGGCGGGAGGGCGGGCGGGGGGTGGGAAGACGGGAAGCCGAGGAACGGAGACGAGTTAACCCTAGAACTCCTCGGGGAGGGTTCGCTGAACCCACAAGTCAGAAAACATTGAATAAGAGGCAGTTTTCTTGCGTCCGGGAAGTCTCCGGACAATTATTTATTTTTCTCTCCAACAATCGGCCAGCCTCGGATCTCTCGTCGTTGCGCGAGAACGACGGCGATGTTTCTCAGGGCACGAGAGTCGAACAGGATTGTTTCGGAAGCGCGGGTTTTTATCAAGCTGTAGAGAATTTTGTATGAACAAGGATGGGGTTCTTTTCGTTTCGTGTAAAATGCAATTAGTAGTCGTAGCGAGAAAGAAAGCATCGTAGAGAAAGCTAAATAACACCTGTTTTAGTGACAGAAAATATTTAGTGAGTTGTGTATATCATCACTTATTGAACGTACGAAAAGTGATATAATATAACGAATATAATATAACATAGTAAATTGAATAATTGAATAAACTATAATATGTCCTTCATATGCACCCCTTTTAATATTGCAACTATCGTTATTTACAGAATTTTTGTAATTCAATATTAAAGAATTCGTAATTGTTTTAAACCTTGTCCGACCACGTCGACTCGGATCAGTATCTTTCACTGAAGCTTAACCAAAAAATGCACGGTAATGCTGACGCTTTAAACCAGAGATATTTGCATATGTAAACCCGCATTTTGATGACAACAGAAGGAAAAACATAACTTGCAATGGGTCAGCAGAATTTATGCGTTTGTAGCAAAAATGGAAAATATTAAAACACAAGATATTAAGTGCATAAATAAATAAATGCTAACAAAAATATTACGAAAGGATATAAATGTGTATATACTTCTCGAAACTTGCAATAAATACGAACAATTTTCATTTCGCATAAAAACCGCTGTCCACTTGTAACAAACGACGGAGAATAAGTTCCAGTAAGATTGAATGCAAATATGTCAATCTTATCGCTATAATTATTTGTAAAATTATATATCCCGTAAAATAAATGAACCAGTAATAACAAATTTGCCTCACTGTTATCTCGTCGTCCATCGCTCCGAAATAAACACACCGTTACACAGAGACACGTGACTGAAGAGCCGCGCCATTTTATCGAAAAATTGGAAACGTATCGTTTAAATATTTAAGGAGGGGGAAAGTGTTTCTTATGCACGATTTCCCCGAACAGCTCGTCGAACCCCACACTCGAAGCGTCGCGCTAGTTGATACGGTTAACCGAATACCCAACGGCGGGGGAGGGGGGAGGGGGAGAGGGGTCGTCTTCTTTTTCCCCCGTGGTGCTCGAGATCGACCCAGTTCGCGTTTTAACGTGGGAAACCGGCCAGACCTCTCCCTCTAATTTATCTTGTTATTTACATTAACGAATCCGGCCAGCGGAACGTTTGCGAACGCCGGAACCGATCCGTGTACCGACAGATTTTTCTCGATCGATGGATTTCGGGGGCGGGAGTGGGGCGGGGGGGGGGGGGGGGGGGGGCGTGCTTGTTTACTGGCAGGGGATAGGGGATTGCTAGGCTAAACACGAGATGTTATTCTACAATAAAGCGGCAATGTTTGACGTCGATTTAAGCCACGGCACGGCGCCCGAGCAGATTGTTTGGAATTAATTGAGGATTATGCACCGATGGAATTCTGTATCTCGGTTAATTATTTCGTGCCGCATGATCTTTTAGCGTTACGCCGACGCCGGTCGAACGAAAATCAAAATTTCAATATGAAGCGCTTCGATTCGGCGCTTTTAAATTGTTTACACGTTCCCGATTGCTTACGCAAGAGCGAAATGATGCGCGTTATTTATCGTAAATAGCGTCGATATTTATTTTACGAACCGGGAAGCTCGCATCGCGCTCCGCGGCCGCGTTTTCATCCTTCGCGGTCGAATGCTGACTACGAGGTTAACCGGGTACGTTAAAAATAGTTATATCGCGCGATGAAATAAGTTTTACACTGTCAATGTTTATAGTTAGAAGAAAATCCGATTTCGTCCGTATAAAATTCAAGAAGTCCCGTATAAAACGAAGATACTATAACTTAATAAAATCACTTTTGTTTCAGAGTTAAAATGGCTTCGGACGCGAAAGGTTAAAATTTTAGATGAGGCAAATTTTCTGAATAACTTTTCTCTTGGTTATAGGGCTCTTGAATCGAGACAATCGAACCTAAATGTCTGCGACGTTCGCGAACGGTTAAAATAGTCTCGTGCAATTTCAGCGTTCGCAAAATGAAATATTTCGCACCTTAACGGATCCGATACGAGATCTATAAAAGCGTTCCATTGTTCCGCGGACGCGTCGATGAGATTTTTCTTTATAACGTTGTTCCGCCGACAATGAGCCGACGAACGTATCCATCATACCACCGCGGGGGAACACACTCCTGTCTTATTTACCCGGGGAACCGTAAAGATTTCGACATATTATATTCGCTATATCCAGTAACACGCGATATTATATTGTGCACACACACACACACACGTATATACCAGCGTCGGGATAAGGAATTTTTCCTGTTTCCGTCCGTCGCAGCATTTTTCCGAAATCATATTTCAGAAATCCTTTCGGTTTGAAAGCGGTGTCTTGTCCCCATCTCGAGCAATATTTCTCCAGGTTCGTTCGCGTCACCGTTCCCGAACCGAGTTAAATCCCCCCCACTCCCACTCCCACTCCCTCCATCTCCCCGAACGGATACCGTCGCAGAAATACGCTCGCAGATATCCCGGGCCGGGGGTCGATCGCGAGTTTACGCGGCGGGAAATGTTTCGCTAACGATTATTAAAAAGTATCGTCGTAGTCAGCGGTCCTGTTAGGCGAGCGAGCGATTTGCGATGCATCGCTTCCGGTAATCCGGTTGCCCGGTGTCGAAGTTAACCCGCCGGAAAACCTGGGAACGGTGACCGACGATGGGGCAAATTTCCTATTAAAATGAAATAGAAGGGCCGCGTTAATAACGCCGCCTGGCAACTTGACCGTCTATTATCGCGAGTTCGAGGCTTGTTGGGAAATTCGGGAACCGGCCACGCTAATTGGCCGCCGGAAAATTGAGGAACGCGCCGCAGAGACGGCGAATACCGGATAAAGCGCCGTGAACGTAAAGCGGATATAACCCTACCGGTTCGTCGCAGCTCCTATGATAGCCGCGACGCGTCACGTTATGGTGTCGCTTTCAATTCGCCGTGACGTCGATGGTGTAGAGAAAAGTATTGTTTAATTCTGTCTTCGCATTAGTAGTGTTCCAAATTCACTATTCGTTTGAGTCTGTAGTATTTGTCTTCGCGATATTTTTTCTATATAATAAATAAATATATTTATATATTTTTCTATATGTAATAAATAATATATAAATTCTATGTGCTTCAGTACAATTAATTAATAACAGCTACACCCTTAGACATTATTAAATTGTTATATCACGTTCCAAGATTATTTACATATTATATTTATTTTTAATTGTTGTATGAGCCACAAGACTCCACCTCGTACACATAAACCGTACTATATCGCATAGAATAATGATTCTGTGAGTCAGAAAATTCGTTTCAGATTTATAGTTAAAATGGCTTCGTGTGCAGAGGGTTGACGCATTAACTTAAACTTTTTCAAATTGCGACTTGCGGCGTTCTCCCTTATAGCCACAGAATTCTTGCCTTGTACGGCCGTTGTCCAATTAGTTTTGACGCATCTCGCGGCAACGTCCCCGTGCAGCTAAATAGCCAATTCAAAGCTATCCAGCTTCAAGGTACGCAGGGTAAATGCCCCTATTCGCGGTCTTGTTTCTGTCACCAACCGGTTGCTCGGCTCATACGGAGACCTGCGGATAAACGTGTAACATTAATCCTCGGAGGATTTTCCTATTTGTTGAAAACAAATGTTAAGGACATTATTAAACCATTACCGTATACTTGGTGTGAACGATTAAATTCTGACATTATGCAACACAAGGATTGCATAATACAGCGGATGCACAGCCATTTGTTTCGTCCGCGAACAATATTACCGAGACGAATATAATAAAACAGTGTTTTTAAATTGTTTGAACGTTTCCATTCGTTTGCGCGCGACCTGCTCATTTTTGACATAAATGCTTTAAATTCGCTGTGTACTAATGAGATTCTGTACTAATCAGATTCACGTCCCTCTTTCATCTTATTTTTACTGTACGTAAGTTGTAATTGGAGCACGGAGTTTTATGCATTTATGATATAAATGAGCAGAAGAAATATGGGACAAGTGGAAAGTTCAATTTGGGAGCCTCGATGCATTATTCTTGCCCGGTTAAGTTCTACATAGGGATAAAGAGACCTTTTAACTAGTTGCTGCTCCTTACCTAATCGATGCAGATGATTTTTATTTTGGCAGAAATTTTCGCTGTCTAATAATTAGAGCCCAGATTTTACGCGTTTATGGGGAACATTAGTAATAAGGAGAATTTAATAAGCTTGACACGACTATTTTCAATTTGTCAAAGTGGTTTCAAAATATAATTCATTTTTATTCCATCGCCGTCTCAAACTTGGATCATTTTTATTTTGTTAAAGTGGTTTAAAAATCGCCGTTTCAGACTTGGACAATTCTTATTTTGTTAAACGAGATCTGCCATGTACTCACAATTCCAAGAAACACTTTTTTAATCCTTATTTTAGTCTACGGAATATTCAGTAACTTTCGGGATCCAACGTAATAAATAGTTTAAACGTGACAACCGTTTCGAGTTGTCGGGGTGTGTCCAACCCCCATGCGTACTCCACGGAATTTTTATGCGGTGTGTACAGTAAAGGTTAACGTGGACGTCTGGTTAGGGAAATGAAATTTTCCATTACCTATTCTGGTTTTCATGAGATGCCGTGTACGTACGTACACGGTATGGTGAGCGGTCGAAGATTTTCACCGAAACTGCCTTCGTTGTTTTTAATGACACAAGAAAATGTGCGAAGAAAAGAAATATCCGACCCAAAGGAACAATAAACTCGGGTAAAAAGAAAAGATCGTCCCACTTTCTTTCATCAACTAATTTTCTTGCGTCGTTGAAAACAACGTAGATTTAGTTTTCTTTCGAGAATTAATTTCAATGGAAACGAAACAATTGGTTAGTGAAGATCGCTCGACGAAACAGATATTTGATCGAATGCAGTCTCGATTGGAAAATTCATAATAAAAACTCGCGTTCTATTTCGGATTTGACTTATCGAAGGAAGCGTGTATACATGTTATCCGGTCAACCTATTTTAATAGATTATTCTACGAACGCGAAGCAAAAACTTGTTACTGCTTCCGATATCAAATAAAATAGAAACGTTCCCGGCGTTTGTTAATTTTCACGTTTCCCTGTGCCGTGTTACAAATACCATCAAATCGTAACGATTCGTAGACTTACAAAAACTTTAGCGCGCGATATAAATTGACAGGAGTTTAATCTACTAAATTGAACCTGGCATTTGGACACGACAATACCAAATCGTTTTCATTTGTAACGCGAGCATTTTTATATGCGGAGAAACAATTTAATGAAATACCCTCCTGTACGAAACGAAGATAGCTTGATCCAATTTTAGAATGAAAAATATTGTTAAAAATACCATACGATAGTAACGTTTACGATATTATTTATTACTTATTTATTATTATTTTAATCTCTAATATTATTATAATCTCGATTGTTAGTTTAATCCCTATTCAGTCTTTACTTAATAAATAGTCTTTACTATTCATTACTTTTGGTTCGGAAAATGATTGAATATTCTTTCCATACTTTAAAGTAATTTCATTTCGATTAAATCAATTCTTGCAGTTTTTATACATTTTTTAAAAATCTGTACAGGTGATTTACAAAGCGATGCAATCGGTATATATAATTTAAGTAATGTACAAAGAGTCGCAGTCCAATTCCAACTGGCGCTTAGTAAAAGATAATAGACACGTGAAGATGTCATCTAAATAGTAAAATAAGATTGAAATAAATCAATATTTTCGTTCGTTTCAATTCTATAAATTACAACTACGCCAGGTGTCTCTCCATCGTTGATGACCCTGACACTGCGATACGCCCGTCAAAGACGTTCAGAGAAGAAAGTTAGGTGCCGCGGAGGGACATTACTCGAGCGCATCCACTGCCGGCTGCCTAATGTCGCTAATGGAGAGGGCGGCAGCCACGTTGTCCGTAGAGGAATAATTGTCTAGGCGAATTAGTCCGTTAGTCGCATCGATTTCGCGAGCGCTTCCCAGCCGTGGAAGGTCGTGTGTTCGGCGAGACGACGGGGATATCGAAAGGGTACAGGCGAGCGGACACTCAGCATTTATATTCTTTCGCTGGCCGCTGAAACGAGGCAACCGCTCTTCGGCTTTGAGCAACTTCTTATCGCTCTCGGCTCGCCCGAAGGATTTCACCGACGCCTTTTCCGATTTCAATTCAAGTGCGTTCGAACACCGAACGTCGCCTTCCCCCCTCCCCTCCGTTATTGGATTAAAGGATTAACCCCCGGGATGTACGAGGAATTATAAAGTCATCGGAGAGCCTTTCAGACGCGATAGCTCGGTATATATACCGCCGACCGATAAATCGCGACTCTCCTTTAATCTATCGCGGAGACGGGCGAAACTTTTGTCTCGTTGAAAGCTTTTTCGAATAACGAATAAAACTTCGCCGCGCCTTTCCCGCGGTGATTCAAAGGGACGGGAGCTACCGTTCCGCGACTGTGCGTGAATATAATTTATTCTAGTTTGTAATACTTTGAGATTGTAACGTCTAATCTTATTAACCCTTCAAGAACGTTATTTGTGCAGTGTATGGTGATCGTCTTGTCTGTGTGTAATTTTTATAATCGTTCAAAAAATACTCGAAACAAATTTTAAGAAGGAAAAGTAAGAAGTTAAGAAAGAGATTGAAGGGTTAAGAAATCGAAACTTAAATGTTAAGATTTATATACGAAACATTAGTTTAATCAGTGTTCTACAAATCCTAGTAATTAACGTTACTCATCTATGACTTACAATGTAGTAGTCCATGCATGTCAAAATGTTAAAAAGACATTGAGATAAATTACAAAGTTGTTATAAATTAATTTAAGTCTAAATTGTCTTAATAATAAATTTAGTCAGCAATACAAGTATTAGGTCAAAAACTCATTAACGCGACACTCGCTTATTCCATCAAACTCAATAGATATATCATATTATTTTGAGGTTATGGATAGTCAGAAAATTGTATACACTTCTAATAAAAATTACTAGGTGTAATACAAAATATATATATATATAATGAAGACATTAGAAAAATTTAAAGCTTCTGTTCAATTATTTTCACCTTGCTAAAATTATTAAAAGTCATTTTCATCTCACTTGCGTTACTTGCAACGAATTTAGATAATTTTGCATAAAGATTCACAGTCTAATTTATCAATGATATTAAGCCTCGTCGAAGTCACAGGCTAACAGAGATCTATAATGCTCCATCCCCTTAAAACGGTATGACCATACGTCGCTGACCAGGTCAGCGCATGGAGGAGGGAAATAGTAGAAATACCATGGACCGCAAAGGGTTAATTTCCTTCGTACGGCATGTGCTAATTAAACTACGCGGAGGCTCGCACAACGGGTCTTTACGTAGATGTTTATGAAACGGAATTCTTGAAACGCTGGGACCGTTCCATGGCTCCCGGTCTTAACCATGAGTAATTTTAACCAGCAGACGTTACAAAGTGGTTACCCGGGAATCCCAGAAGAATAAACATTGCTAGGAAAATTGGAAGCGGACCTACCCGCGGCAACTTCGCCGGGCTTCGTTGATTCCACCGAAACGAATCTGCCATTTAATTTTTCAGCGGATCCCGTCGTTCACGAACGTTCTTTTTCGAGTTCCCGCTCCCGAGACAGAATAATCAGCAAATATTCCCGGATAGAGTTCTCCCGGCTCTGTCATTTTGTTTTCCCTGGCACTGCGCTCTAAGTAATCTTCTTTGCGTTATTAGCTCGCCGTAAATTAAGTCCCCGGCATTATAATTTCGCGATATCGTAAAGCAACGGGAAATATTGCGTTAATTAGTCGGACTTTGGAAACTTCGGTTGAAGAAAGGTTGGTTTTAAGGTTCGAATCTTTTGACACATAAAATTACCAAATTGTGTGAAAATTGATTCGAGTTTAAAATTAGGTCAATTTTACTACTGGATTTGATATCAACGTGTTAATATTTACGGGAAAGGATGCTCAATGTCTTGAAAGAAAATCCAACTGCATGGACCATAGATTATAATTTTGCAGAAATATTTCTAACGAATAAAGTATTTCACACGTTCGCTGTATTTCTATGAAAAATTCCTCCCATTCGACACGCCTCCGTCACTTCGTGACACCGCGCGACGTTTCCGTTTCCGTCACCGACGACGTAACGCAAGACATTTTCATTTTAATCGAATCCATTCGGAAGCGCCTGCGCAACAACGTTATTTCATCGGGATGTTTCCGCACATCCCGGCCGTATTCTTCCGTTTATTGGTGGGGAGGGAGGGCAGGATCCTCGTTACCAGCTGATTAGGTACACTTCCCTCTGAAAAGGGAGGAACAAGCGGCCATAACGAGCGGCTCGTTCCGTGAAATACATTCCCAGGGATTACGATCGTTCGCGGGGTCACGTTATCGCCAACGACGGGGCTAATTGATGAAACGCAGCGGCGCAACAACGGGGATCGTTGATCTCGCGGAAGTCGTTCGCGCGGTCCGTCAGTCGTGAACTTTAATTTCCTGCGTGACGAGCCCTGAATGCGGCCGCGCGCCCGGCCACGCAAACTGAACACGGCCGACCTGCGCGGAGCCGGCGATTTCGCCGAACACCGCCGTGCCCGGCGCTCGTCGACGTCAGAAATGTTTTTATGAACGGCCACGCCGCTGGCTCGCGGAAATTTATTTGCCGGCCACCCGAACGGAGTGGCCCTGTTGCACATCGATCCGCACTGTTTACCGGCGGCTAACTGGAGAAGTTTCATGATTAATGTCCGCCCCGCGAATGTCGAGACCGAGGAACGAATTTTCATCGGCGAATTTTTGTAGCGCGTTCAGCGCTTCGATTCGAACGAACGCGGTTTGTTCGGGTACTGGCTATTTGCGAGCGGAACACGTGTCCGTTTTGTGCAGAATCCGGTAAATTAATTAAGTTTCTCCGTAGCGAGCGGAACGGTTTCGACGGAACAGGGTTCTACGAAATAATGTTCGACGTATACGGGGTGGTACATGAAATTTGTGCACCTCTTGTAATTTCTAAAATATGCAGTGAGCGACGAACGTTTCGATATTGAAATTGCAAGATTCAAAGAAGCATAGTATGTAGTATATTTATTTTTTTTTAGATGAAGCTGTTCCAGAAATTCAAAGGTCAACTTTTTTTCATAGATAGAATACTGTATTTTTTATATAAAAGTATGGCAGTATATTAAATTCTAAGTAAAAAGGTATTAATCTTCATCAGCGCTAAACTTAATAATTTACGAGCAGTTTCGCTTTATATTTTGAATACTAATTATACTATCATTTAGATTTGGGAAAATAATTATAATTATATATTTAGTATTGAAATTATTTTACACAAAAACAGTATACATTTCTACACTTTATATTTCTTAAATAAACAGTAAATAACAATCACGATGGTTGTAGAAACAAAGATAGAATAGAAGAAAAACATTGAATTCTCCGCGATTAATTTCCATATAATTATCCATATACTTATGATTAGATATTAGTTGACATTACCATTCAGGAAACACTTTGTGTACATCGTTCCCCGAAATTGTCGAGAAAATCACTAATCGCCGGAGGCCGGAAGGCAAAAAACACGGCTCCGGAGCGACAGCGGCAATGAAAGTTCGAAGCGTATTTTGCTAATGCATTTTGCAGCCGCAGTTATTTGCGCAGGATTGGTCCGTACCGCACACGCTCTCTTTTTTTCTATGTTTACGCGGCGAGATGATTTGATGGAACGGTAGGGAAATGTTTGCCCGCTGCATGACTAGGGAAACGGTGATTATACGACCCGCGCGTTGCCGCGCAAACAACGTCGAAATGACGCAATTATAGCCGATACACTTGGTCTCTGTTTATACAATCGTTCGTATCGGTCTGGCTTTTTTTTTCCGCCCGACCCGCGATGCTCCGATGGGAAAGCAATTAATTTAATTATAATAGAAAAAAACAATGACGCCGGGGACCATGATTGTTCGAGCGCGTTCTTTAGCGAGATCGCGAAAGGATACGGGAAACTGTGATGAAAATAACTCGCGACCTTTTCTTCGTCGATTTTTTATTCATTTGCAAGCGTCTAGTCACCACTTATTGGAAGCTGCAAAACTCGCATTATGTCTGGAGAAATGGATTCTGAAGAAGATTCGAAGTGACTTCTTCCTTAGCGAAAATGTTCTCCGCCGTTTCGGTAACGAGTTATTAAAGAAAAACACTGACCAATCGGACAGCGTGTTGCAGCTGGCGCTCCGCCCTCGCGGCCGGCACAGCGTCGAGCTCTCTGATTGGATCGCGATTTTCGTTAATATCTCGTTAACGAAACGACGTAGAACATTTTTGCCAAGGAAAAAGTTGCTTCAAATCACTTAAGGTATCTTCTGGAACACTCTGTGCGAAATTACATCTTACAACTATCTTCGTATTGTTACAAGAATGATACTTATACAACGAAACGTTCAACATTTATCCATCTCCAAATTACAGACGTCTTGAGGGTAAAATGACTGCTCTCATAAAATGTTAACGTTTTGCGCACTGTTTTGCGCAATACGTACCAGCTAAACCACTGGTATCAGAAACGACGCCCCATTTCAGGGCAGACCATCAACGATGAAAATATAAATGCACGTAAGCATACGCAGTTTAGTCATTGTCTCTTCCGCCGTAACCGTAAAATTCGCTATAATATATGAAATTTACTGTCACGTGGGCAGCGTAACGTCACCGCAATATGACACGGTCGCGCGCTACCTGCGCGGACCGACCTCTGGAAACGGTGATACACGGCATTTTTGCTGGACTGGTTCTCCCGCCGGATCCTCCTCGCACAGAGCTGTTTCATCAACCGGTATCGTGTTAATCGATCGCGTCGCGGTTTTATAGAATTTATGCCGACCATCGGCTGGCAATCGGCGCGCGGGAAAACAGCTGCGCGCCGAAAAAAAAAGCTCGCCGGCGGTCTGCGGACAGATTTTTTTTATCTCCTAATTGAATTTCAGACGCAACGAACGGGCAAATTAAACGGTCGTTTTATGCATTATACCTCCGCCGGAAATAATTCACTCTGGCCGACTGACACGGTGTAACTACACGCGCGCGCGCGCGGAGTGCGTGCACTTGACAGTGGTGGACAGTAAATGTCTCCTCGTTTCCGCGGACTTTAAATCGTTTGTTCCATCGCCGAGACCGTTGTTCTCTAAGAGCATTTATTAATGTATTTCTGCGCCCGTAATTATGTTTGTAAAACGATCTGCTCAGAGGACGCGAAATATTCCTCGTTCATGTTGGAAGTCAACGAAACGAACCAAGCTATCGATTGTTAGTTTATTTACAGCTTTATGCGAAAAATAAAAATTGTATCTGCGAGTCGCAGCAAACCTGTTGTCAGATAGCAAATTCTTTTTCCGATAGTTTTAGCAACGCGAAAATAATATAATCCGCTCTTAAATTCTCTTAATCTCTGTCTAGTGTTTTAAATTCGATCTGCTCATTTTTGTCCCAAACGCATAAATTCTGCAGTTTGGTTATTATTTTACAAGATGAGAAATTGTATATTTAGAAGACGTAGATTTATACAAATTTTACGACAAACATCGAAATTATTAAATACGGGGCCATCAAGAAAGCGTCGAACTTCGCGGGCAATTTGGAGGATACGTCGGCGCAATGGACGAGACAAATTGTAAACGCAACGCGGGTTTTATTCGTTAAATCGACGAATAAGACCATTGATTACACCGTCGAACACGGGGTTTTGATTTGTAATGTCCACTGGCTGCAATATCTCGTCCTGATGGACGTTGAAAATCGTAAAAAACATTCGGACGCGTTCAGACACTGTTATCTTTTATTTGCTCGAGAGTGACAACGGCCGACATTAATTCTGAATAATGTATGCGATTCGTATTCGCGGGACACGTGTATCTATATATATCGGAATCGTTAGTAGCAATTATTATTTGTTGGCGCGATAGATTGATCACGTTGGTACATCTGTAGACGCGAGTAGCGGAAAAATCCTCGACGCGGAACCCGGGGGAACTCGTAGTTTGCTGATCACGCAAGACGAGCCAGGCAGATGTAATAAAAATTCGATCAATCACGGGGGAGAGGCGATCTCACCCCGGGAAAGTTGCTGCACACAGGAAGTAGATAAGCTCTACTTATGTCAGGCATGCAGTCGAGCAGTAGATAAGGTCGCCCCGAGTCAGACACCCGTCAGACTAATAACGGCTTCAACTACTTCGCCCCGGGAGCTAAGCGGCGAGCATTATACGTATTAACGTTCAAGCGGAAGGTTAAGAAGAAGTCGAGCTCCGCCATTGTTTAAACGCTCCAAAATTCAACTATTGTTACGATCACTTATCGGCAATCCCTGTCCCTTGGTCTGCCTCTGTCGATTCTCTGCCTCTGTTACACGTTTGTGCGTAATACATTTAAATTATTAATTCAATCTATTTGTATGCAATTAATTCAGTACATTTATACATGATTATTCTAATACACTTATACATAATTATTGTAACAAATTTATACATAATAATTCTAATACATTTATAGATAATTAATCCAATACATTTATATATATCTACATATCTAATATATCTATAAAATAATTACTCTAATACATCTATACACGATTATTCCAATAAATTTCTAAATAATTAGTCTACTATATGTATAAATAATTATTCTAATTTATGTACAAATAATTATTCGAATAACGTTTATTCAATGCGAGAGAAAGCTATCTTACATAAATAAATATTGGTTTTCCAGTTTCAAGATGTCAGATTTTTGTTAATGCCTCATTTACGTGACAGTTTCTACGTGAAATGTAATTATTTTTCAATCAGGCAGTTGAGCGTAATTTTAAAACAAATCACAGCTTCCGATGAATTTTTGTTTAACGAGTTTTGTCGTAGCGTTTGTAGGAAAATTTTTTTTCTATCGCTTTGTCGCACGGGGAAAATGTTACAAAGTTCTACAGTGTGTCCCGGTATTTACGGCGGAGTTTAAAATGACGGTGATTCTACGGGGAACAAATAAGCCGAGAGTACAAAATAGAGTTTACAACACTTCGTTTTCGAGTAAAACGAGTTTGAAAATTCGACGGGTGTTCAGGCCGCGATACACCCTTCTTGCACATGCTCGGCTAGGGCGCGAGTTTCGACTAACATGCAAACCCAATTTTCGGAAAATACACGGCCCTGCCCGAAAAATCGTCCCATGCGTTTTCGGCTCATTTTCCTCGTACACTTTCTCGGTAGCGCCTTCGAGTCTAACAAGGAGAACCGCAGGTGCTGGAAATCGTCTTTTGAAAAATGGAATCTAAATCTTGCGGCATTGTACTGAAATATTCTAAAACGCCGACTCGAGGTTCCGAAATTTTACACCACTGGCGCCACTGTTGTCTTTCTCGATCGCCATTTTTATTTTTATATATTTTTGATATATTAATATATTTTTATCGAATAGCTTCTCTCTGAAAATTCTATTTCCGTGACGGATCGGTCGAGAAGCTTCTTAAATAGTTCACTACCGTCGAGGATAATACAACATAACCTCCAAATAATATAAAATTCTGCAGTTTCTTCGCGACGAGTATACTAGAAGTACGATATTGAAATTATGCTATATATGTTCGATATTTCTTATATATCGTTTAAATGCACCTTACATTATATGTATAATTTAATAAAGAATATCTTTCTTAAGCAGTTAGCGATTTTTAGCGAGTATAATCGTCATAATACAAATATTTACCACTTCTTCATGACAAGTGTATTCATCAAAAACAGGTAACTGATTACAATATACACTTTGATATTCATTATTAAATTATATATCATATACGTATAGTATTTAAACAAAAACAATAAAATCAAACATACACAACATAATTACAGTAACACACACCCCTCGCTCAACAATTTACAATTTATCGATCGTCCTCGCAACTAGAACGTATCACCCCCATTAAGGTCAAACTCGGGGCCCAACCCTCCACGAAACCCCCAAATGAATCTGATATCCGTAGTCAGCGGAAGGCTCGGTCGTCGCGATATCGCGCGGCCGATGCGCGGCGTGTGCCGATCGACTAAACGGGGGCAAAAAGGATTGAAAGTCGAGCACGGTGTTGCGAAGGTTGCGGCGACCGGTCGTCGATCGATCGGCTACAAGCGAATTCCAGGGCGTCACGTGCCCCGCGGTGGTCTGTCTACCTTAAATTTCTGTATCTACGTGGACACGGTCGCGTGCTCCTGTCCCGTCGGAAAAATTTGAATATTCATTATCGGCGGCGTATCCGGCGGTTTCCGGCTAGGCGGAATGGAAAAATACAAAGGGACAGGGAGGCGAAGGCAGCCGGGCGAGCGGGGAGTAAAAATGCGCGCGATACCCGGCCGAGAGAGGATAGAAACGTAGGCGGCGGCGAACAATAAAACGGAAAGGAAAGCACGAAGAAACAGATTGATACATTAATCAATATAGGATAGCGGCCGGACGAACAAAAAAAAAAGAAAAACAGGCGAAAAAAAGGAGCGAGCGAGAAAGAAGGCTAATGCGGGATGATAAAAATTCAATATCGGTGGACGCCGGAAGAGCGAACAGGAATGGTTCAAGAGGATTAAGGGAAGAAAAAAGAGGCGAACTAGCCGAGCAGCATCGGGAGCGGGAAATAAAGTGGCCGAGGAACGGTCCGGCGCGAGAGGCGCCGATGGTCGGACCACGGAATTTCGTTTTGCTCGCCGTTTCATTTTCGTTTCTTTCGGAACGGCGGGAAATAGCGCGGGCGAAAGTTGCCGCCGCGGTGTAGACGACATTATATATATATATATTTACAAGTGTTATTTTATGCTCGGTGGATTCTCCCCCGTAAAGCGGAGGATCGGGACGCGATACACTGCCGTGCGGAGCTGCGAGATCGCGCGCGAGTCACGGCGAGCTGAATTTCTGACGGGCGGAGTTGCTTTTCGGCTGTTGGCTCCGGGGAAAGTCGTTAAACAGCGTCAGCCTGCGCCATTTATGGACTTCTGTTTTCCGGCCGTGGGCGGCGGGTTAGGTGTTCGTTGGCCCGCGTGTGTACCATTCCGGGCCGGCGAGACCGCAAGGTAATCGTGTTTATGAGATGCGATAAATCAAGGAATTGAATGGAACCGTGTTGCGCGGCGGTGCCGCGCTGCGAACGGGCACGGGTTATCCGCAAACACTGTAACCCTCGCGCTTTCGAAAACCATGACTTCCCGGGAAGACCAAGACTTTATCGCGCTTCGCTGCCGCGGAGCCTCGGATCAGTCCGTACGCGAGACTTTTGTACGCTAGTCGAGACTCTTCGTTCGATAAATGAATGATTAATCTTATTTAATATTGTCTATGGGATTTTTCATTAATTTTTTAGTCACTTTGTACCGTGCGACACCATCGATGCATCCGAATGTGTAACAAAATAGATGTACTATTTGTGCAACAAAAATTCGTATACCATAATGTACAACAAAAATTGATACATCAGATTCTGCAACAAAAGTTGATATACCGTATATGTATAACAAAAAATGCTGTACCATAATGTGCAACAAAAATTGATGTACCATAACGTATAACAAAAATTACTCCATCACAATGTGTAACATAATTGATGCATCGAAACGAGCAACAAAGATGGATGTACCATAATGTGCATCAGAAAACTGTGTCGCTAAGAATGGTCATAGCTAGAAAGCTATTAAAAGTGTAAGCGCCGTAAAAGACCGTAATTAATATTTATTATCTTAATTACACCACGGAGAATCTTGCATTTAATAGCAAATCCAGTCACGAAGAAACATTATAATCACAGTTATAAAGCAGCCACGATTTTAAGGTAATAATTTTGATAATCGTTTAATCTTCGCCTTACTTTCGAAATCCCGGATAAAATTTTAATTCGCCAAGCCGACAAAGTAGCACTCCACGTGGCTCCGAGGAAATTATATCTAGGCTCCGGTTGAATTCCGAAAAAATTAGAGTGTCTTTCGTTTTCAAATAAAACGGAGCGCGCCGTTAACGAACTTTGCCTCGTTACACTGCGGGATAAGATCATCAATGCGTCTTCAGCGATAGGTCTATTATCGGGACGGGAACAAAACGATCCTTTCATTTCCCGCCGCTATCTATCTTTCCCACATTTCTCTCTCTCTCTCTGCCGCGCTTCATTGCCCGGGCGGATTTATGTCGCGGAACAATTTCCCGTTGAAGCCGCGCGAATAAATGTTATAATTTGTGTGCGTGAGCGTGACCGCATATCTCGGGCGCAAGCGAAAAAGAAGGGGGAGGGGGGGTGGAGGGTTGGCGAACGAGCGAGTTTATCGCGGGCGGATTCTTTATTCCCTTGAAAAAGAATTGGTTTAAACCTGCTGGAATTGTCATAATCTCTTAAACAATCCCTTTGCCGCAGCGACAGAGTTGTTAAAATATTTCGCGTAATTCTCTCTCTCTCTCTCTTTCTCTTTCCGCTCGGGGCAAGGAAAATCTCGTTTCAGAACGGTTCACGCGTTAAATCGAAGCATCCGCCGGGAACCGCGAGGCACAAAGTAACGAGCTTAGTGAATAATTTCATTGATAGAGCAGCGCGGGATACAAAAGGGCGGGCGCGAGTCGCGTCCCGTATTATTGTTTTCCAGAAATGACAGCCTTTGATCGCCGAATGAAGTTTCACCGCAGTGTTTTATTCGGGCGAGGTTCGAATATTTTTGGGCTGACAAGTTTTCAGTGTTTTATTGATGGATCAACTTTGTCTCATTCAACCCTTCCTATTGTTTATACATAGACGTCATACTGGTTTGAATTAATTTTCGTACAGTAACAGATATGCAAGGATAAGTAAGAAAAATAAAATCAATTCTTTTTGAAATTTTAGGCATACGTAATGCAATAATATATTTTATTTATAAAAATTAAATACCGCAAGGGTTAAGTATTCAGTACCTATTATGGCACTGAATTGTATGCAATGGTCGTCAGTATTTCGACGATTCAGTACTTTAGTCTTCGACTAAAGTCAGCCTTTTTTTCGAAAAGAGAGAAAGCAATTATCCATTTTTTTTTTCTAACGAACCATAACTTTTGCGCATGCGCAGCGATGAAAATTTAACGCGAACACGAACGCGCACATAATTTTCTCGGTGTATCGCATTCCATAGGTCCGACGAAACTTGATAATCACATATTTCATAATTCGTACAAAAAATTGTCGAGTTACGCGAAAGTTAATATTGTTTAATTGATTTTCCAGCGGATGCACGCGACAAAGGGACGCTCGATTATTAATCCGCGGGTGTTCCCGGTGGATGGCGCCGGCCGCGTACGAAGGGAAACTTATTTTCCGCGGAAATTATCTGTTCCGGAGATTGAAACGATCGCTTTGTTATTTCCGCAATGAAATCGCGCGGCAACAGTTTTTGCAGTTGCCCGATGAAGTTGCCCAATGAAATATTTGGACAACTAACTTTCGCGTATTAATCCGGGAGCGCCCCGTAACCTTTTAATTCAGTCGGCGAACACAGAGGGGGGAGGGAGAGTATTTATTACTTTGTAGTTCGGGGGCCGCAATCGGGAAATTAATTTTTCCCGTAATTAAGCAGATGTTAACTCGCCGCGGACCGGTTGCTCCGCGCAATAAGAGCAATTTCGGCAATTGTGAGTACATTTAATCGCCGACTTCCAGCATTTAATATCGCGGAAAATAACGGCGAACCGATCCACGTGAAACGCGATCGCTATCATCGAACCCAGCGCGCTGCCTCAGGTTTTATTATAGTGTACTGTACCTGGAAGGATTTCAAGTTAAAACCTATAAGTGCGAAGCAATAATTAATTTATCATTTTTAATTACAGCGAATTTATTTCAAAAATCTTCTTGGTCATAAAAGACAACCAATTTAATGAAAATATTCTAGATACAAATGAAGTTACATTGCAACATAAATACGTGCACGTGACTTCAAAATTATATAGTGGAAAATTAATTATATAGTAGAAAAGGTTATTTTTATTTGAAATTAAAATCATTAAATCATTCAGAAAATGTTGCTTGACTATAAAGTAACACATGATGTTTTCAAGCCAAATAAATTAACATATGGTTATTTCAACGGACGCAGCCGAATAAATTAACATACGATTGTTCCAAATTGCATTGAGTCAAACAAGCTGACACGTGATCGTCTCAGCTGAGATGCAACGAAATAAATTAACATACGATCATTTCACTAACATGTAGTCCAATCAATTGGCACATGATCGTTCCATCTGACATACAGCAATTCAAACTAACATGGTCATATGATGATCATTTCAACTGACATGTAGTCAAATAAACCACATTTGACATGCTGACGTCAGAAATCACTGACGCCATTTCTACTGATATTTTAAGAAATGAATTAATATACGATAATATCAACTGACATTTAATTAAATAATTTAACATACAATCAGTTCAACTAAAAAATAGTTAAATAAATTGACATATGATCGTTTCAACTGGCATTCGATCAAACAAACTAACATACGATATCATTTGCCAAATGTAGAATTAACGTATACCAGTCTCAACAGTCGTCTAATTAACACTTTGACTACGGCAGACTTTGGCACGGCCGTAGTTTTTCGTTAGACATGCCTTTCTGAGGAAATATATTAAAATATTCCAAATATTGAATTCTATTACATTAAACCAATATTACTTGAAGTGAACAATAATTTCAAGCTTTAATTACAATATATAACATAAATATTACACGATATATAATTAATCAAATTTAATCATAACCGGGGGCGAAATTTGATCTTGACGCCTATTGGCGCCTACAGTACCGGGAAGCCACATGTTTCGGACGCCAATAGGCGCCAACAGTAGTCAAAGGGTTAAATAGACTAACATAAATATTTCGACCATTATTTAGCTAAATAAAATATCATCATACCACCCCAACGATTCCATTTCAAATGATTTATTTAAACGAAACCCAATCTCGAAACCGCTTTCAAATTCCAATCTCCTCGTACGCGTCGAGTTTTCGAAAGCCGACTCCGGCCCCGTGTACACCGTCGTCGAAAAATTTGTCAACGGCCGACTAATCAACGAAAGATCGTCGGCTCGATGGTCGATCGTTGGGTCGAGAGACGGCGCGCGGGCCGGTCTCTTCCCCCGTTCCCTGCCCCGGCGTTTGTTGGGAACCCCGTTGTCTGGATGCACGGCCGTGCCGTTGCAACGGAACGGTGTAATAACCACGTACACGAACCACGATACACCGTTGAGGTTCGGAGCACGAGACGGATAGGACGGAGAGCAACAGAGATAATTCCGGGAGAGATGGAGAGGGTGTGCAGGGTGTGTAAGGGCGTGCATAGCGTGCGGGCTGCGCGTGGTGCGGCGTCGGCGTGGATTCGCCGAGCGGGGGATAGGCAAAGAATGGGATAAACACGAGCGGACGAAGACAAAGAGACGAAGCAAGATACACAGAGAGCTGTAACGGAGAGACGGTGGCGTGACGGTGAAGAGGGAGGAGAGAGAGAGAGAGGACAGGGAAATTTACAGGAGTAGCGTCCGGGGAGAAGCAGAGGAGGCGCGCGGGTTTGTGTCGGGTTGTATGCGTTGAGTGCACCGTTGCAACCTCTCCTGCTGCCGCCGCCCCTCCCGCTGCCCCCGCTCGTTCTGCCTGCTTCTGGCCGTGCCCGGCGTCCGGGGGTCGGTTTATCCTTATCGGGGGGGTACCGTGGCACATAAATCAAAGTGTTTACTCAGCAAGCGGGTCGGCGAGGCGCGACGCGACGCGGCGGAGAGGATGGAAACGGCGCAAACTCACGGCTAATAATGAGTACCGACGCTTCCCTCTGACCCGTTCAGGAGCCATCCATTCAGCCAAACCGGCCGCCCCTACCCCGCGGCCTCCTCTCCTCCATCCATTCACCGAACTCGATGGAAAAGCGGGACGGCTGACCGCATCCTTCCCCCCCGCCGTCGGATGCGTCGTTTTTCTTTGATGCCTATCCTCGGGACGATATTAGTCCGACGGGTTTTCGCACGATGAAAAGCTCCCGCTGGCCGCGTCTCTCGGTTCCCTGTTCGACAGCTATTTACACCGTTACTACTTCGGGTTCAAGGCAACGACGCGGGCTTGTTGTAACCGGTCTCTTTTATTCGGCTCGGGATTCTTCGCCGAACCGGAGTTACGGAGGTCTGTTCGCTAGTCTGTTCGCTACTTCGTTCGCTCGAAGAAAGAAGCGAGAGGTGTCGATCTTAAGGAAGCGAAATGATGAGCTTTCTTTTTACCCGATAACTCTGGGTCTGAATTGAAGCCACGAATTAAAATGCGCATTAAAAGCAGCTGTTTTGTATCGGTTTGCGAAAGTAACAACGGGATATGTGTTCCGATTTTTAACCAGTGTTATTGCAATACTTGCCGCAAGCAACGCAGAAATATAACCGAGCGCGTTCTCTAATAAATTGTTATTTCACTCGTCATATTTTTCCGGCATATTTTTTAACCAACCTCCTGCTGGCCGCGTTGCTTTTTCTGTGGATTTAACCCGATAGCCGGCGATCTCCCTCGCTTCAACATTAATTACGACTTCTTTGCCGTCGGCGTGGTCTTATTTTTCATTCGTGCATTTATACGAATATTTACATTTAATTGCTGCATCTATTAGGGATTATATCTATAAAATGGATTCTTTATCGCGAATCCGATGCGTCGTGTAAAACAATGAATCGTGGGATACCGCACGGTTGAATGTACACGTAACATATATTCCAATCCAAACAGCCAACAATAAGTATTGTCGTACCGGCAACGCGAGTTATCCGAAGCTAAAATAGCTTCTACCGCGAACCCTTTCGCGCCACCCGGGGGGGAAAACAGTGAGCCGACGTACATATAGGGGTACATAGCCCCGAGACAGTCGGCATGTTCGAGTTATCGGAGCCCCGGTCGTTAATTCCATCCTTGTAATCCATTGAGGGCGTGCCATTAACGTTGCCGGGTGCGTTAACGCGATCAGAAAACCACGATCGACGGAACAATGTTGTAATCCGCGTTTGCCGTCGTTGTCGTCGTCGTGGCTCCTCGCCATTGCGGCCGTCGATCGATCCGGGCCGTTTAAAAGGCTGAAAGCACACGCGGCATCCGCCCGCGCTCCGCAAGCTTGTCTTTGATGCCGGGGGGCTCTCACAGCTTTGTCCTGGGCGCGCGCGCGCGGCAATGCCGGCGAATAATACTTCGGTCGACGTAAAATCCATAATGAGCGGCACCCGTGGAATTAGACGCGGAAGTCGAACGCCTCTTAACGAGCGACCGTGTACGTATCGCTGTTACGAAACCGTGTTAAATTGATACACCGCGGATTCCTCTCTATCTGTTCGCCGTTCCCCCGCCGCCGCCGCCGCGCACACACCTACACCCCGCCGCCGTTCTTCCCGCGCGTCGCGTCGCTCCGAATTCCTTCTCGCCGGGGCTTTCGCAAACAAAGTTTAAGCCGCGCGGCGGATGCGAGAGAGCGCGCGTTGTTTGCTGAGTAGACAGACTTCCGGCATTGACGAGCGTTAAACGAGTTCCTTGGCCGAAAGAACCACCGCCCCGCCAGCCTCCCCCCCCCCCCGCAATTATCGCCGGGCGATGCGTTCGCCCGTCTTGTTATTGGGACGAAAGATTACCGGGAAACCGGCTGGTTAATTACCTTTCCCGGTTAATACCGAGAACAGACTACCGCAGACTGGATCGACCGAACCGTCGTCCATTGAACTACTCGGTAATCCTTGGGGCCACAATGGATCTACGACACGGAATGCACTAAACCATACCCTACACGGACCCGATCTATCGCCGCTGCCACGGACGGATGCTCGGAACACGCCTTTCGAGATGCCGGTTCCCGCGTACCACCGATTCCCGCATTCTCGGACGATACCTGCTTGCAAACTTTAATTGTTCCTGGTTAGATAAATCGCTCAGTATTCGCTGTATACGTATGTATTGTTTATTATTAGCAGAGCGTGGATTTTTATGGAAATTACGATTGTTTGCGTTTAAGTATTCAATTTTATATATGCCAGAAATTCGCGGTCTGATTTATAGTTAAGCAGTCTTTAATATATTTCATTAGTACAATGGTTTCTCGCTGTCCTTAATATTCTAACCACGAAACGTTGCTTCTCTCTGTCCGTGCTTCTAGGTATATTATGCACACTCTGCTGCTAGCCGATTATTATACAGGGTGGATACAAAATCGCGCTACCAGTCAGGGGATGATTTTACACGGAGAAATAAATCGAAAAACTGGGTTTCGGAGAAAAATAAGTTGATATGGCGAAAACTAGAATTAGTGTACAATGACGAGACACTTAATCAATAGTATTATTATATCAACCTATTTCTATTCCAAAACTCAGCATTAAATGAAAAAAGTTACCCTCGCTGCGTCAAAATATTTTCTTTCGAATAATTAACATTACCATTACACGAATGGAATTAAGAATTAACTAAATATATTTGGAAGCGAGAGGTCATGTTCTAATAAAGTAAACGTTGTTCGAAAATGTTAAAATTACATCCTGAAATTTTTGGATCTCGACAGCGTCGCTGGTTTTTGGGCGGCGTTTGTCAAGTGACCCGGCGCGACATAAGTGTTTCGCAAGGGAGACGCGACAGCGGATGGTTTGATTTCGTGTCAATTTAACCGTGCATCACTGTAAGTCCTCCTCTCGCTTGCCCCCTCTCTCTTTCTCTCTCTCTCTCTCTCTCTCTCTCTTCCGTTCTCCTCTCCCTGGAGTCAGGAAAAACATTCGACGCCGCGCTCGCTCGGTTCCAAGCGGCTGCCGGCGCGCTGGCTCGAACTTCTGCCGCCGGTGTTTGAAAGAATAATATACTGTGAAAGCACCTATGGGAAGTACCTATCTTCTGGGGGACGGTGGATGGGGAAGATTGGAGGCTACAATGCCGTGAGTGGGTTTGGTTTCTGTAACGCTCCCTGTTGGTTTCCCGTTTTCGAGTTATGCGAATGATACAGTTCCTAGCATAATAGGATAATAACCTGCCCCCCGTGAAATTATTTCACCGAATACAGTGTGCTGATAGGTCGGGGAACGAGATGAAATACTGTTCGGGGAGGCTTTCTGACTATTGTCTTGCAATTCCTCTTTGTTCGGGCCCCGGCTACATCAAATATTTGAAAGCTCCGTGCTGCGGTATATTATTCTTCGCTGGGAAATATGTAGCCGGTTTCAATTGCACTTCGTAACTCGGGTTTTTAATATCGGCATTGAGAGAAAATTATGTATAAGTCGAATGATGTAAGTTAATAGTCAAATAGGTATTTTACTAAATATAATTTTGATGTTTGAAGTAAGAATTTAAAATTATAAGGAAGAATCGGATTAACCCCTTTCCTTTCTTCTAAATCGGATTAAAATTCTGTTCTCTTGCAATCAATATTTAATCACTGTAGTAAATGTAGATACACATTAAATATAAATTTTCTTCTTCTCCTAAGAAATTATTGTAACCAAAAAGGTACTTGCCACCATACAATAGTAGGAGTTTCTCTCTTTTTTTAATCATTTCTGTACGTCGAAAATAATATATATACAATGTCGAATTTTTTAAATTTGTCTGAGGGTATATTTCATCTGCTAATATTTATAATAAATCTACAATCTATTAATAATAATAGCTAGGAGCTATGAAATCTTAACCTGCTGATAATATTATTTTTTTCAAATATCGTTAAAAATTCCATTTTATTACTAGTATGAAAATGATCGCTTTAGAATATTTTTGCTCGCGATCACTGAAATTATAAATAATGCTTTTAGCGTTATTTCGCTATAGACTGTAATAACGCATTAATATACATACTCGAACGAATCACCGTTTTCGATTCACACTCTCAATCGGCTGATCTTTTGTTAAAAAAAGCTTTACTCACTTTTGCCGCTCGATGTACATTAATCCACTTTATTTCGGTCTCGCGAGGGCGCGGAGCATACGTACGCACGCGTGTCCGCCATCGGTTTATGTAACCCTCTGAAATTGATCGCAATAATGATCGAGCTGCGCGCGGATGTCTTTACTCTATATTACAAAACGGCAATTCCGTCGAAATGGATTGAGTCTGTTCATCGATATAATATCTGGAACGTTCGGGACGTATAATAGCATTAATTAGCAAATTGGTAATAGTATTATACAATCCCGGCGCATTGTTAAAAGCCGGAACATTGTCGTCCGTTGGAATACAACATGGCTAATAAGTTTCGTAAACTAGATCCATTGTGGCGTTGGCTTGTTGCCGTCCATCAAAATATCCATCAAAATGTGAAATGTTATAATGCAACGCGGGTTACGTTAATCGCGATAGTTTTTTGTAGATTAGATTAAAAACCCAAGTTTCGTTTCAGAGATAGTGCACGGTGATTGTATTATGGAATTAAATTATGGTAGCAACGATTCCAGTGACAAAATATAATCAGTAAGCATGTCTGACTATCGCTGACTATTTCTACTTGCGGCACAAAATTTTATGCACAAAATCCATAGTTTAATTACTGCGATCAGAATTGTTTTCTATTTTTTTTAATTAATAATCTTAGAATTTGATATTATATTTAATGTATCCGAATAATTCGTTGGTTATCAATTAAATTGCAGTCATCTTTTTTTAAGGAATTCTCAACTGTTTAATCCAAATTTAGAAAGTGTATTAGAAAACTGCTGGCACTGAAAATGTTAAAACGTCTAAAAAAAGCAAGCGTATTGTAATCGCAAAAATGGTCGGAGAAAACCAATAATTACCGTCATATGTTCAATTATTTTGAACACATTCCAGTGTTCATTTTTTATTTTCTCGTGCGTTTGCGCACTTTATTGACATTCATGCGCGGTTATTTCATATTTCGGGCTTGGGGCTTTGGAACAATAACATCTAACAAAAACCGGCGAAAAAGGTTCGTAATTGGTATGCTTGAATTTCAACTGTCCAAACATCCCCGGTAGAGAAATCCGATTTAATTACTCCGCAGCGGAGCCATCGATTCTACGCTCGCGAGTAACAAAGTTGTCGCAACTATTTTGTTATTTTCTTTTGTTTCATTAGAGCGCTGTGTAATTGAACGACTTGAATTTTGTGTATACGATGAAGTGACTGGCGTATTAGATAATAATTAAAACGCTTGTTTATAATTCAGAGAAAAGAAAATAAAAAGTTTTTGTCTTTTAAATTTTTTAAAATTTAGATTACATAATATAGAATAGAGAAATTAAAATTGTCAGAGAAATTGGAACATAAATCTTTCTTTTGCTCTTTCAATTTTTTATATTTAATTGTTTTTTAGTTTTATGTCTTTTTATCCGTCCTTATACGAATGCTACCATATTATTACTTCCTCTCCTTGCAACAAAGCGTTTATCTCGTCGATAAATAAAGTTGTTACAGCTATTATTATTACAACAAAAATAAGGTGGTTCAAATCAGTCATAAATTAATGCCAGACATACCCGACGCGAGAAAAACATCGAGTCGAGTATTCCATCCGGGATCTCGAACGCGCGCTTTTTTCCACGATCATCTCGTGATCGCGCGAAAGGCAATCTGCGATCGAGCGCGGGCTGACTCGCCGACGCAAACGATTCACGCGCCGCGGAACACATTGGAACAACAAACCGGCGGAATCGATCGAACATTAACCCCTCATTTTCGCTGGCCTCCGATGCTCTGTTCTCAGCGTTTCACAAGGTTTCCCTCACGCTCGGATTGGAACCGCGGCATCCGAGGCCCTTGTTAACGGGTGGGGGGGCAAATAACGTGTATGATAACTCGCGGACGGATAATGAGACTCTGCTATCCGAGTCGCGCTCATTTGCCTCTTGATCAGAGAGGCCACCACCCCTCGATGCTTTCCTTCGCGTTCCTTCCGCCTGGGCCGTTGCTCGCCGGCATTCATCTGGCCGTACCACCGGTCCGGCCATTACCGGAGCACGTTGTGAAGCGCGGCCAGATTATCATCCTCCGGACGCGGCTACGGCTGGCGTCGCGAACGCTAAGGAAGCCCCGTCTTTTCAAACGTCGTTCCCGCTCGGAGCGAGACGCGTCCATTCCTTAAATCCGCGGGTTAATAACTGCGCGACGCGACACCCTCTGAAAACGCGAAAGGGAAGATCCCCTCTCCCCCCTCCTCCGGTAAGGTCACCGTCTGAAATCTGCTTAAAGATTTCAAGAATCCGCTGCCGAGAGCCCGTGTCATTGACACCCTGTCTTTCAGAGATTTCCATGCAATTTGCCGTCTCGCATTTACCGTACCGTAACCTCTCGAGCCAATGGGATCGCGCGTACTTCGAAAAAAGAAAAAGCGAAACTTCTTACGAGGCGACGTCAACGTGACGCGCGTTGCTGAACGGCAGTTTCGATGCGCGCGAAAAATCGTTGGGAGGCTGTTAAACGCGCGCGCGGTCCCGGTTAATGGAATCATTCCTGCTAAGAATTACCGCTGCTGGCTTGACACACCTTTTATCTATGTCTACCCTCCGTGTATTTTTCTTAGCTGCCCGACGGAATGAGGTGGCCGAATGGCCGGGATAAAAAGCGATTCCACGGTGTTTTATCGTTTCTCGACGATTTTCGTTTTATTCCTCTGATCCAGATTTTATTGTACGGTCCGCCTCCCCCCTCCCTCCGCCGTAGTAGTAGCACCGAGGGATCTATGGAACTTCATCCGTGGGATTACGATATTTATCGCGCTCAGACGGCGCGGAATATTTTATTGCGTCTTCGATATTGTCCCATTCATTGTCGCCGCTTTCAACGGTCCTGTAGAATTCAATTCCGGGGGCTTTTGATGCGCGCGCGTGCAAGGCGGGGGAACGGTGTACGCGATCTGTCAACCGTTTCCGATAGTCCGACACGGGAATGCCGGCAAAAATTAATCGGTCCCGATCGGACCACGGGTTTCATTGTATCGGATCACGCAAGATGCTCCCTATTCGCGAAACGTCGTCGCGATTTTTATGGGTTTTCTACTTGCAAAATCTGGATCCTATTCGTAGATGCATGCATTAATGTGTGAAGTAAATTTTTGCTATTTGTCCTTTAGCTTGGGAACAAGAGTGGACAATTTGGGAGGAGGAGTTACGATTATCCGAGTCTGGCGTTTTTATAGTTGTTGACAAACGGCGGATATAAAAAGCAGCGACGAGGCTAGAATAATCGTATCTTCTATTTCGAAATTGTCCATTTTTGTTTGTAAACTGAAGGACTCGCATATTTATATACATTATTTATAATAATAAATAAAGATGGAATTAACCCCTGCGGTATCATTTTTTGTACTATTACTATGGTAAGAATTTAAAATAAAAAAGGAATTTTATGTTTATTATGAGCTTACGTCTACTTGAATGTTTAAATACTGGTTACAAGAGAATAAAATTTTGATATAATATATATAGTAATCTATTTAAAAAAAAAAGAAAAAAGTAAAATCGATCTACGAATCTCTGAAATACCTTCGTCTATTAAAAAATAAATGCGCTACAAAATGTACTGACTTAAACTATGCACCTTTCGCATATAATATTATATCGTGCAACGCATATTTTAGAAGCGACAGGGAGTTACAAAAGTAGCATGGACCACCCTGTATAAAAGCGATCAATCATAGAAACGAGCGTCCACCTCTACACGTCGCAATCGTTACAATTATTATCTCGCGAGAACGATGACGCGCTGGCCGCCGATTACAGTTAAGTTGCGTGTTAATATCGTCCGCGGTTTCTTGAAAAAAAAATATCACAAGACCGAATCCGCTTCATCGCGGATAAGCTCGGAGCGTTTCTAAAATCGCCGTTTAATAAGGAGAATGGCGGCCTCGCGCGCACTCAGACGATCCAACCCCTTTTCTCGACGAGTTTCCCAACTCGACTGCAATGGAACTGCATAAAACCGGGTGCCGGCGGTTCAACGAAACTTCCTCTTCACCTCCTACCCCCCCCCAACCCACCCTCTCTCTCTTTCTCTCTCGCGTCGTGACCCCAGAGTACTTTATCGGTTTTTCTTAGTCTAAACGTGCCACGGCAAATATCACAGGCAACGGGGCTCGAGCCGCGAGTGCGGAATTCTCTTCGCTAATTCAGTCATAATGGTCAGCGAGCGTCTGGTTGTAATAACCCACCCCCTCGTCGCACCACTCCCACCGATCCCCCGCGATCGCGGGATCTTTTCTGAAAGGGCGCCTCGACCGGAATTAATTTATCGAGTTCCTGTCGATTAAAGGCTCCGACAGGTTTTCGACGGAAGTACGGATAAGAGAAATCTCGATCCGGGGATCGGGGACATTCCTCTATTATCCTCGCGCTCGCAATTGTTATTCGAGGAGACGCTATTCCAGGCTCGAGCCGACGAGAAAACAGCAAAGATGTACGATATAGATCGGACGACTTCCGACCAGCCAAATCAGTTTAATTAATGGAATTATTTTTTAAACGACTGCTATGGTTATTGTTAGCGAAATGCTCCCTGTATTTAGATTCCTTTCTTAGTTTCTCTGTAGAAATGATTTATATAAATTGGTAGAAATCTTCGACAAGTTTTAGTCGTTGTCAGACTAATTGCAAGAATTGAAAATTAATTTTGTATAAATTCTCTTTTTAATGGCTTTAATAGATTAAAAATAATACGTTAATGTCCTTAATTCTATCAATCATTTTCAACTGCGATGACTTAATTTTAACATAAATGCATAAAATCCGCATTAGAATCATTCTTTACGAATTTCAAATTTTTTACGAAAGTTGAATCTAATAATGAATTTATGCTATCGGTAAAATTTCAAGAAACACAGTTACATTTACTTAAAACTTCAATCTCCTATATTTAACATTAGAACTACAGCGCTCTAAATGTAACCAATGTATATTGTTTTACAATGATAAGATTTATCTAAACTTCCTACGATTTTTATTATAATATATTCTTGAATGTAGATATTCATATAAAAATTTTTGACAAAATAATTTTTATAACGTCAGGGATTATTAAAGAAAGGTGAAGTCTGGTTTGTCAGTGTTAAGAACAATGCCCACTCGATAGCCACGAACGTAATTAACCAACGTAATTAACGAAAACTTAACTGACTTCGACAAACAATAATTCAGATATTGAAAAGCAAAAGATAATCCATCGTGGCACAGTTTATCGACGCGCCTAGAAATTGTAGGCGTCGACAAAACAGTTTGAAGAATAACAGAAAGCGCGGCGCGGCTCGATACCGTGAAATACAATAATCCGACAACGCAGTCAAATTTCGTCTCATTAACGAGCGAACGATACACGGCGGGCCTACGACGATCAATAGCGATTTACCTTGAATCGGCGGATCGATGTTTAACGCAACCGGCCGGTTCGTTTCCGCCGGAGTCCGGCCGGCTCGAAATTTATAGCACGAAAACAAAGATACCCGTCCGCTCGATCACCGTACCCACTCGCCCTGCGCGCGGGAGAGCGCGTCGACGTATCCTCGCGACGGAATTTTAATCGAGATAGATATCGGGGCCCGTTCGATCAGCGTTCCCCCATTTTCTGACGTTCGCCCCGGACACCGGCGCGTCGCGACGCCGGACCGTGTCGGATCGGGCGAACAACCTGCTGCGACGCCGTCGCCGCTGGTCGGTAATTTACTGAATTATTATACCGTCAATTTTCATTATCGATCAATTTACACGACGATACATTATTCCGCCGGAATATAACGGCATAAATTTCTGGCGAGCCATCAATAATAGGAGTCCCCCGGTTGATTGTGGCCGGTCCGCGCTTTTGCTCGGTTTCGATACAATTACCGCTGCGCGTCGTCCGGATATACCGGTGTTCTTCTTGTTTGCGGAATTACCGGGCGGACAGGTGTGCTTCGCGTGAAAAATTCTTTCTCGGACGGAGGGCGATTTTGTTGGTTTGTTTCGTCCGGTTTGTTTGTTTTTTTTTTCTTTTTTTTTCACAGCGGTGGACTGGTTTTCAGAAATATTACTCACGGTATTTTACCGCGGTTATTCGAACAATTCTTTGCAACCCCGGGCGCCTGTTCGCTGACCGGGAATCTGTGATCGAGCCAGGTGACCAATTGGGTTAAGTGGTTAATGGATGTTTAATGTCGTGTGCGCACTCCGCTGGGATAAACGCGGAATTAGTTGCGAATGTTAATACACACTTTTCAGATTCCAGCGGGGACGTACAATGGGTTTGGTAATTTGACCGGGTTCCAAAATGAAATACGAACTCCCGTGTATATCGCGATGGTTTGATTATGATTGCAGAGGTTATGTTGATGCAGAGTTATTTGATGACGGATCGGTGAATTTATTTGGCGAAGATATTTATCTTCGTTGATCTTGTGTGCACGACTGGGTATATTTGATTTCGACTTTTCCTTTGGCAATGTTTACTAATTCTCGACGAAATATTGCAAAAATTCTTTGTACACTTTTATGTTTTTCACTTTCTAATATATTATTTATTTTTACGCTGGCAATTACTTTTCAACGTTTAAACATTGATTAATGAAGAATACAATTTGATTTCGCTTTAATCATTTGCCGTAGCTAACGCTCCAAACCGCTCTTGCATTACTCGGATCGATATATTGGAATTTATATCGCGTTCTGTGGTGGCAACACCGAGCGCTCATGAGAGCAGCTTATTTCATGCAAAAATGTCTCAAGAATCTGATAAAAAAAATCGTTCCAACGATAACTCTTGTAATTTATTTTTTATGATTTTTTTTCTTTAACTAAATATAAAATTCCACTTGGACTTAGTAAAATGTTCCCTTACGAAAGCACTGTATCTCAATGGCATTTCAAATAGAAGCGACATAGAATTAAAATACGTGAGCAATATTTATTTTGTCATATTCGAAACTTTCATAAGCGAAGATGAAGTTAATTGCTGTTTAAAATACCGAGCTGAAATTGTCAGCGATCCACCATAATTTTACGTCGCGGATTTTTTCTCTAAATATTTACATTTATATGCATATTATGTATGGTATGTATCCAATTATGTACAAATTTACTTTCAAAAATGTCAAATTATATACATATTTACGTTCATAAATGTCTAATTTGTATGCAAAAATATTTTCAGCTTACACTCTTCAATTAATATTAAAGGATTCTTTTGAATTAATATACACACCGATTGTGATAAAAAGAAATTAAATGGTTAAAAAGTGGAAAGCGTAAACTTTAAAATGCTCTTTACTTCAATAAACTCTAAGCGATACTAACAGAATTATGCGAGTTTAAAAATCGAGCATCTGTCAAGACAATCGTGTCCGCCTTTTGGGTTAATAATCGTGCGCTGGTTCGCACGGCCAACCCCAAACACTGTCCCGACATTACACAACAAAGCTGTAAAAAAATTCATCGAGATCACGTGTCGCAACCGCTCGGTAAATATTTCCGCGGTCGTGAACAAGGCCGGCGCGAAGTCAATTAAACAAATACGAGGAAACCGCCGCGGCGATCTTTCAATCGTCCCGTGTAACGATGAAACAACACGTCGGTTCGGGGCGGGCAAAAAGCGGTGGAAATGAATTCGAAGACAGTCCGGGGAGGGGGTGTCGAAAGCGTAACGAGCCGGAAGGGTCCGAGGTGCGCGCCAGTTTGTCGATATTAAATACAGGGTGGCCACCGAGCCGCGAGGGTGTGAGCGCGTGTGCGATGCGGGAGGGAGGGAGGGAGGGCCGGTTGAATGGAGGACGCATCGCGGCGTGTGCCATTCGTACGGCTTTTAATCGGAAAAGTGCGGGAAGGGTGACCCCGGCCGCCTGTTGATTTTCTCGCGATATATCTGTCAATACGCGGGGCAGGATTGCCGCGGTGCTCCCGGGTTCGCGTTCGAGGGGTCGCGCGCGCGGGGGGGGGGGGGGGGGGGGCGCGCCCCCCCCCCCCCCCCCCTCCTCCCCCCACCCAAATCGACCGATCGAGCGACGACACGCGTGGCGCGGTATCTAATCGCGTGGCAATTATGAGGACGGCTCGCGTCGAATTCGCTCGGGACCCCGAAAACACGAGCCTCCCCGCCCCCTCCCCTCCGCTGTCCGGTCGCCGCGCCGCTGTTATTGTTGTACGGACGTTGGCAACGCTTAAATTATATCTCCGTCGCGTTAAAAGCGTTTATGCACGCTCGTCACGCGCGTGACACGTGTTGACAAACCGCGCGCGCTCGGCGCCGCGCTGCGATCCGAGTGGCTTCCGGTCTGATTGAATTATCGATCGACGGCTAAACGAGACAACCACGGTCACTCGGCTAGAAAAACGGCCGGACAGGTGCGCGTTATAGGCGCGCTAATCCCGCGGGTCGTGGCCGCGTCGCGATGATAGATACGATACTTTTACTGGGTCCGATGCTCCGCGATGCTGTATTACATTATTAGCAACAAAACGATTTTTATAACAGATAGGGACGTTTTACGACAAAGCTATATTTTTTAACAAACCGGTACAATAGACGACGCGCAGTGTATTTTAGTAGATGGCGTTTTCGGGGCATGTAGCAGCGAACCGATCTGATAAGCCAAATTTGCTGTCTCGCCAATGACTAAACGCCAGCTCCTACGGATATCTGGAACTCTGGCGCTGAAATCTCATCTTCTACAAACCTACTTTACAATCTGTGACCATATTTTGAATATTATGTTATCTAGTACGACGCCCAATTTTGTAGCTCTATTTCATTTATTTTTCCTTTCTTTTAGACTTTGTTCTCTGTAACAATTGATCAGATACCTTTCTATATCGTGTACAAATGCTTTTTTGCATATAAGGAATAAATTGAGAAGTGTTTATATAATCATCAAAATTTGTATACAATTAAAAATAAAATTCTATGTAATTAAAAATAAATTTCTATATAATTGAAAATAAATTTCTATGCAATTAAAAACAAATTTCTATGCAATTAAAAATAAATTTCTATGTAATTAAAAATAAATTTCTATGCAATTAAAAATAAGTTCGATGTGTAACGAACAAATAAATGATGCTGTAGCACTCGTTTTATGCGTATCACAGCATCAAATACTTTAATGATGATAATATCTTTAATGAATCAAGATAAAGTTTATTCTTAATGGAATCATCTGTAGCACATTTTACCATTAAAATATCTGCGATACAGACGAAGTTCGCGCATCAGCGACGCAGAATATTTTCGAATTCAATCCTGTGCATTCCTTCTGCGTGACGAACTAAAGTAGGCTAACAAAATTTTAGAAAATGAACATTTGTGCCATAGTTAATTACGAAACTGATTTCTAATATTATATTCTAGTTATACATATAATTATAGCGAAGTCCCCGGAATGTGTTAATATCCACATAAAGTAAAATTAAACACAATACCGTATGAAGATGACTGAAAATGCTTTTCCTCCTTTTAAGTTTCAAATGACGCGAGAATAACCTCAAATTCTTCACTGAAACCTTCTCTCATTTTTCATCTATTCCTTTTCGTTACCAGTACCTAAAGTTCGTAGTCTACAGACGTCAGCAGTCCCTAATCTTTCATTCTGAATCATGCATACCCGATAATATATTCAAACCGATCGATAGCATACTGAAATTCGGGGAGCTCGGGAAACATAAGAGCCGCGGTATTTCGATGAAAATCGCGCGAAGTTACGAATACCGTTCAACTTTTTCAGAAAAGTTACCGCCGCCGCGCCGTTCCGCCATAATTTTCCGGAATTTTTCCATGACGCCGCGGTACAGGGACGAACTCTCGTGGCCCCCGTAACCCCCCCCCCCTCCCAGCCCCCGCACGTCCCCGCGTCCTCCCCGTAGCGATCGGAGATTTACGTCGGACTTGTGCTCTGATTAAATTACCGAGCAACTGCGCGAGCCACGCTGAACCAGCGGCAATGGAAAAAGTTCTTGAAATAAGAGGATCCGGTCTCCTCTCGGGGGTTCGACGTCGAATTCCTTTAAAGGGGGTCCCGGCCCTTGGCCGCGGCTCCTTCGGCCATCCCGACGAGCGTAACAACTTCCACCGCGGCTCGGTGCGCGTCACGGCAGCCTGTCCGAAACTCCGTCTCCGAAACTCGGCGAAGTAAGGAGATCGCCGTTGCCATGAATCGATTAGGGCGGCAATGGTTTATGATTGCTGGAACTTATCGCCCCGGAGTCGTGTCCCCTAACGAGTCGGTTAAGTAATCGCGAGTGCGATTGACGTGTCGTAAATCCGACCGCGAGGAGCCCGCCGTCGCGTCGGGAATTCGAACGATCTCTGGATTCCCGGATGTTCTCAAGGATCTTGTTCCGTGGCCGAGTTGTTGTCGCTTGACTATGAATTTTACGCAACAAGAATGAGCAGATTAAATCAGAAAATAGCAGAACGTTTGAATAGTTTGAAGGTATTAATATATTATTATTAGAATGCGGATATTTATGGAAAATTAAAAATGTCTAAAAATAATAATTTTCTTTCTTTAATAATATTATTAAGTTGATATTAGTACAACAATATTCTTAGCTTTTTCAATCTGTACTCTTCCAATTTTTACTATAAATGAATAAAATCAGCAGATTAATTATTATCAACTCGTTACGTTTATTATATAGAGAAATCAATGTCTATATTGTTTCTGCAGCTTACAATTAATAGAGAGAATTTTCATTTTGCACAATCATTCGCGGTCTAGCTATCGTTAGTAGTTTATTGAACTATATAACGTTGAGATAGTGTATTATATACCTAGTTCGAAGGATATGTTTGTAGGTTATGTATGCGACAGAGACCGAAGTTTCCCTGTATTTCCACTTGTGTCGAACTCGATCATTTTATTTTAAATCAGCCGTCAACGTGTCAATCTTCTTCACGTCCCCTAAGCTTTACGTTCGTGTGCAATGATTGTCAATCGGAGTTGCTTTTTATGAATTAGCAAGAACTGTGCGTGAAATGTTCGTCAGTGTGTTATTCTCGCGGAACGTTATTTATAAATGTACTGGATATTATTTTGAACCTCTGAACGTGCTTTCTGATAATGATAATAATAATAACTTTATTGGTTTCCTTGCATCTCCTTTAAACTATTTTTATAATTTAATAATTTCCCTAAACACTATTGAATATACATGCACGTAACAACTATGTATTTGCTAACGAACCATCTGGCTTAACACATTCAGCGCCGAATTCACACTAAAATCCTCACACAGTTAAAGCAATTTAATTAATTAAAGCGAAATTAGAAAGATAAAATTTATCATAGGGGGTGGCATTAGACCTCTTTCGAAACATTCTAGTCAAATTCGATTTGTTCAAATATATTACAATAAAAATGAATCTTCAAGATTGGCTAAAAATTATTGTCAACCATGTTTGGGTGACGCGGCACTGAACGTGTTGGAGCATTAACGAATAAATAAATAATAACAAAATTCTATAATAATACAACGAACACGTCTTCGGCTAATTAGGGTAGGTCGTCCCTTAAAATCCGAAATTTCACCATTAATTAAACGGCGATAGTTTGAAGCGGTCCGGGCGAGTCGGCCGACGATCGATGGGGTTGGCAATCGCGTTACGAGCGCCGCGTTTCCGCGAAGTCAGACAATTTGGGGGATCGCGTGACGATTCCCGGGCGTGCATAAATTTGCCCGTCGTGACACCGGCAGCGCCGAGCCGACGCGTAATATGACAAGAATCATGAGCGTTGCGCGAGCATTGCACTGTTTAGAGATTCGCCGGACGGCGGCGCGGCGACTTTTCCGCGGCGGCGGAAAGACGCGACGCGACGCGGGCCCGTGCACCGCGCCGCAACAATGCTATTCATGCCACTTCTGGGAATAGTTTGGTCGCTGGCCTGCCAGGTATTGTTCCCGGTTCTTTTCGTTCGCGAGCCGCGCACGGCCTCGCGTCTCGCAACTTCGGCTGCCACCGCCGACCCGCGCGGCCACGGAACGTTAACCCGTCTGGATAGTCCGCTCACGCACGTCCTGACAAACGCCTGATATAATTTAGGAGTAAAAAGCGCTGTCTTTTGTAGCGCGAACTTTCCGTGGATTACGTTAGTGCGCGCGACGTTACACGGAGCAAAATGCAGATTCCGTTGCGAATATAAATGCGAGGCGGTGGCCGGACCGCCGCCGTGCGCCCACGCTTTATACGCTCGCGCTCCCGCTCGCGGTCTACAGGGTCGCGCAAAAATTGCGCCACCTAATTTGCGGATCTCTTTTTCGTTCCGCGTGCTGACGCGGGCGTTCTATCGCTAATCACGCGCCGCTGGGATTTTCGCGGGAACCGACGTTTGATGTAACCCCGGTTCTAGTGGCCCCGAAAAAATGGCTCGACCAATTTTTAGAACTTTGCCGGTGTGATTAGGCGCTTGGGACGGGTGCAGGTTTTGCGAATTAGTTTGATATTGTAGAGTACGCGGGGGCGTAGATAAAATAGCAATAAAAAGGGGGGGACCTCGTTGTTTCGAGGTGTGTTAATGAGGACTGTAAAATCTGAATTGTACATTTTTATTTTATTTAACATATCTGTTCAGTGAAAAGACATAATCTATACAAAGAATGAAAGAATGGATCAAACAATTAATAATTATATAGCCTCTGTATCTCGCGATTTAAGCAGTCAGCTTATATTTTATTTAAAAATTAATGTTATATGAAATAAATTACATTTTTGGCATTATCGCTTCTTCAATCTTGAAAAAGTTACGACAATGATTATAACAATGGATTAGCATACACTGTATTATACTGTATATCGTAATAATTAATTACGATACACTGTATTAAAATTGCACATACTATACACTGTATTAAAATTGCACATACTATACACTGTATTAAAATTGCACATACGATACACTGTATTAAAATTGCACATACGATACACTGTATTAAAATTGCACATACGATACACTGTATTGAAATTATACCATATTTCATAAATAATACTAGTAGAATAAATTATTGTCACTAACATAATTCCGATATATTTTTGAAAAATCTGTGCTGAATCGATTTTTATGATTTAAATCACGCCACTGTATTAATTTGTAGATATGAGATTTAAGATTCGACACCTACGCGAGCAGATGGAAAAGAACAAGAATTACAGAAAAAAAATCACGGAGCTATTGAAAACGTTTCGCGGGCGGCGTACGTTAAAGAAGCGATCGTCGCCGGTGCATTACTCAGAGTTACACAAAGACGGCGGAAGATATACGAGCGGCGCCGCCTCAGGATTCTTTGGTGTCGCCCCGGTGAAATAGCAGCCGTCCGCAGCAATTTTTCGGCCATATTGGCTCTCAATTGCGAGGACTTAAGTATGCCCTAAGATCCTTTTAATGGAGCATAAAATTCAATTTGGCCCGGGAGAAAGAACAGAGAGGGAATCGAGGCGGACGCGGAGCACCGCTCTCGGGCTCCATATTATTTCACATATTTCCGATCTGAAACAGATGCTGTGCGGTGCGGGCGCGGGCGCGGCGCGGCGTAGAAGAGCGCCGACCGTGGTCGTGCCCTGGGAAAATGTATTTCCATTACCGTGGGAAAGAAGCTTGCCTCTCGGTGGACGGGCCATCGACCTGAAATCTTCGAGCAATTCTATCAGCATCGATCTCGACGAACCCCCACCGTAACTTTCGCGGACCCGGTTAGGGAATTGGAAAATACGCTCGGCAAGGAGGAGAGCCCCGGCCGTGTCTTAGACGCGCGCGGGTTTCCCCGCCGAACTCCGTCAAACTAGCAAGTTAGCCGTGGCGCGAGTACGCGGAGATACGCGCCGGAACAACTTGTAAATAGAATTTGAGCGGCTACGCCTCTGGGTCAAACTAGCGCCCCGGAAAGAAACACGGCTTTCCGTGACCGTCGGAGTCTGCATCCTTAACATTCGTCGAACACGATTAACATCGACCCAGGTCCGGGCGGAGGTTTCTTATCGAATGCCAAGGAGAAGCCTGCCTGCCTCCAGAAGTAACGGAGAGTGGCCAGGAATTCGAAATTAGATTACTCCCGGCGCATTCGCAACGTCTAAGTCTTTATTACCCGGACTCCGGGAACACGCGGATCACTATAAATCGAGATGCTCTCGCTCCTCACGAGAGATACGGCCACCGCGGTCACTTCTTCTTCGTTCTCCTGCCGCAGTAACGGCGGGTTTGATACATTTTTACTTTTCTTTGCCAGGTGTCAGCCGACTAAGGATTTTCATGCGAGATTGAATTTGATTGCGTTAACCCTATGAGGGTCATATTTTATCTGTTGGTTCATATCTATATGGCGTTTACTTGGATATTTTTGGTCGATGGTGCTGCTAATCGTCTTCAATATTGTTATTGGGTATTTCAGAGACCTTCTATAATTAAATCGTGAAGAAATTAAAATTATTTGGTAAAATATGTAAGCATGTGAGTTGGAAGTTACGGGGGTCTATAGAGGGTTATTTACGATTACATCATGGTCATCTAATATTTAATGTCAAGCTCAGGGTTATAGTTACAATTAAAACATGATTTATGGCAATTTTTAACAGCTTTTTAAATATAAAGGAATCTGATATTGTTATAGCTATTTTGAAAAATAGCATGTTTTAGCGAAGTCAAATGCAAATGGTTAAATATTTTCTGCTTATATAAAACCTTGATTGATTGCAAGTAAATATGTTTAGAAAATTATACGTCCGATATAGAAAGTGCGTAGAATATGTAGAAACCATCAGTACGCATAGTAAAGGCGGACACATCAAACAAGTATGTCAGACATATCAAACAAGTATGTCAGACATATCAAACATGTCAGACGCATCAAACAAGCGCGTCGGACATACCAAATGGGTATGTAAGAGACCCGAAATGGTAGAACATACCATCGAGTCTACATAACGCGAAACATTGAAGAGCACTTGAAGCCGTCGAGGGCGCGTAATGCCTCGCAAAGAGAGCACCGTAATATTCCCGTTCGTTGCGTGTATTGCATGTTTGACGGAAAGTTGGAGGTCAAGCTGCGCGCGGTCAGGGGGTCGCGGCATTGTCCACCGGTCGGAGGCGTAGACGTTATTAACATCGATTCCGAAACGTGACTCCGCGCTGATCAAGTTTACCGTTCAGCAGCCCGGCAAAATACACGCTACAATGGATATAACGTTTCATGCTATAAAGGTCCATTCATCTTGGCCCATTCCAGCCGGCGCTGCAGCTTTTTCGTTGTTCCATTAACTCTTATTTTTCCCCGGACCCGCCCACAAGCTATCCCGTGCCAGCGGAGCCGGCACGAAGAAAACCAAGAACTTTAACCCCCGGGCACCGTATCAAGGCATTTCCTTCTCTTTCTCTTCTCTGCCAGACTTTTACTCCCCGCCGGCTCCTTCCGTAGCAGCCATCAAAAGACAGTTCTTTCACCTGCAACGGGCATTGTGCGCCGGATGCTACCACGGCTTATCTCTTTCTCTCTTTCTCGCGCACCCTCTATTTCCATCTCCCTCTCTTCCCACCCTCTCTCTATCTCTCTCTCTCTCTCTCTCTCTTTCTTTCTTTCTTTCTTTCTTTCTCGCTTCCCCTCGCTTCTTTCCTTCCGCCCCTTAAACCTCATCTGCAGAAGGGGATTGGGAATTTAACAGATCGTGAATATGCTCGGTGTAATTAATTTTCATTCGTGAGAGTGCAGGCCTCGGGACCGAGGAACAAGCGAGCCGGTGAAAAGAGATTGTGCCAGAACCAACAACGGTATTTGCAAGTAATGACGCCGGACGGCCGGTTTGTAATTTATGTAAGCTCGATGTGCAATTGCCGAGCTTCGTTCAAGGAGAGGTAGAGCGAAACAGAGCTAGAGAGTGGAAGAGAGGAAGAGGGTGAGGGAAAGAGGTGCAGTGGGAGAGGGAAAAGCGAACCGGATTATTTTATGAAAAATTGATAGCGCGCAAGATGGCTTCATAACGAGATTGCGCTGCATCTCGTCTTCGCGCGCTACCCGTCCGAGACTGTCTCGCTTTAGCCATTTTTATGCAGTAGCTGCACAGTAAACAGGCATTATTATTACTGTTCATTTTGTTCGGTCGGGGTCCGCGATCCGAGACAAGACGTCCCGATGCTGTCCCCCGAGCTATTTGTTCTGGTGCCAGACACTTTAAAACCGCGGCTCTCTCTCCCTCTCTCTCTCTCTCTCTCTCCGTTCCGCGAGAGGAGAGGATTTTTTTTTTTTAGATGAGGTCTTAACGCGATCGCCGCGGATGAATTGTTGCCGTTTCGAGTAATGGTGAATTTTCTTCGGATGATCTTCGTCTATGTCGGCCGCAGACTCGCTGTTTATGCAGTGATTAAATTCCCGTCTCGGCGAGCAATTTGTCGAAACTCGACACGGGCGGAAGTACTTGTTTCTTAAAATTATTTTATAAACCTCGTAGAAATTCTGTAGGGATTGTTTGCATTGTTTTGTAAAACTTAGAAAATTATATAATTAAATATCATATGTTAATATTGATAATATTATGCAATATATAATTAAATGAAAATTATTTAGGAGAAATATGATTCGCATAAAATTCAACTTATTCTTCAAAGCACAATTTATATAAATATAATAGATATAAATGAAAACGTTCGATTCAATTAAACACAATTACAGAAGGTCTACAAAGCGTAAAAAAATTACCCGTTCCCGACTTTTATATTCCATATTGATTCCTTCGCGTAACCGAAGCAATTATACTCTGTATTTTTCCAATTATTACACATTATCGAAGATAATAATTATGCAGTTCAGACTGTGGACTTTTACGCAGAATAAAAATTGTCATCATTTATTGCAATACGCAGGAACTTCACAAACGTTCATTTCGTTAATAATTTACCGTTAATAATATTATCATCATTTTTATCATAAATACATAAAATCAGTAGTTCATTAATAATTCGTAATAAATGCTTCACATAATGTCTAGCATTTGAGGTCACTGGATTTGGACGATATTTAATAGACACGTTGCTCCGCTGCGAGAACCTTCGGTTGTACGGGAAGGATCGCCATTAATAACCAGTTATCATACATTACCGGAACAGATATTCCCTTTGCGATCGACCAACGGACCGCGAACAATGAAAATTAATTTTTTTAATATATATCATATAGCATCGCCGGTGTTCCGTTGTTAATGGGAGCCGGATATTTCGTTTGATGAACAATTAATTAATATGGCAGTGCCACGCGTCGATGTCGAAACATTACGGAAATTTAATCAATTCGATCGTTTCGATCCTCGAAAACGTTTCTCGCGCTAATTACGCGCGTATCTTTCCCCATCCGTACGTGGGCGCCGAGTAATTTTCATGAAATGTGATTTGCCGGGGAGTTAATAATCGTTTCTAACTGGCAATTTAAACTCGCCCCGGTATAAGTTCAGAAAGAACGATGTAGTTTAATTAACTGTTAATTGTACCGCTCGAAACTCGCGATATCCTCTCTAATGCAGCGCGCGGCTTTCAAATAATATAGAACAATTGAATATGCCTTGATTATTATTCCCGCGCTTTGCCCGTTCCCACACCCACGGCAATCAAACCGTAAAACGCGTTCTTCCAGGCACTCTTTATTTGTTATCGGTAAATTCGTATCGAAACGTTAAAACAATGCTTCATTGTAACGCGAGATTTCATGCGTCGATGTCGCGGCTCGCCGTCGTTCGCGCGTGAACGATCGAAAAATGATGTATTTAATTTCGAGTGTCGTCGATCGCGCCAAAAAAAAAATCAATTTATATTTCGGAAAGACTCGCGCCGGTCCAATTACGAACGTGTTCGGACAGTAACGGGGCGTACGCGTATTATTTATGAGTGACTCGACTGTTTTCATTTCCGAAGCACTCGCACGGCCGCATTAAATGCATGTGTACAGACATAATTTATGCGCATACGTTTTACTCGCGTGTGCTTCGATGAACACGTAAGTGTAGTCTTGAACCGGTGTATACAGTCTCCGCAAATATGGAGGGCGGCCGAGTGATACGGTGCGCGCGCGATAAACAGGTGACACGATTTCTAAACTGCTTAACATTAATCGGCGCGCGAGGCTGACGCTCGGTTTACGTCGACTACTGCGCAAGAACTGTCGCAAACTGAACGAACAATGAACGGCGGTAATAAATGTTACCTTCCCTCGAAATTCACAACGATTCGAAATGATTTCCTACCGAATTATCTTTATATTTTTAATAACATATTTTCTGTATGCAATTCGTTCGAGTCTCGATACAGTACGGAACACTTGTTCGTTAAACGATTAAAAACGGCTGATATTTTCCGATAATTGATTCGCGGTCCGCGCGCGTGTGTACAAACTAATTTAAAATTAATAAAGTAAAATTAATTAAAACCGGGTTACTTAACATCAATTGATCGTGCAGCGATATTTTAGTTGCCCGATAATGCGGCACCGGAAGCAATGGAGCCGCGCCGCGCCGTTACCATTGCCGCCAATTATCAGGCCGGGGTATCTCGATAGCAATTAATTAATTTTCTGCGTCGCGTAGAATTTAGCGAATCCTGCGCCGCGAGCGTAATTCGTATTCAATGCTCGTTCTTCCAATCGCGCGTTCAAGACGACCGTGTACGCCTATTCAGCGTTCGCGGTCCGATCGTAAACCGATCCATACCACTGCGTGCCGCGTCCGGTTCGATCGTCTTGGTTTTGTCTATTCAATCACGTTCGAACGGCGATGATTGGCCGCATCGCGGGCCGGCTATTTCGACCGATAGCCGTGCGGCGATCTTGACAGCCGGGAATTCCGAACTTCGAACCGTGTAATTAATTCCGTTGGCTCGCGGCCGCGCCGCCGTGTTTTGTAACCGGTTCCGCGATGTTTGGAAAAACCGACGGCCGTTGTTCGTACCTTTTTTTTTTTTTATTCCTTCCCGCGGCTTTCGAGTTCGCACACCGTAACGCCTGTCAATTATACCAATGTCGAAATTTTCGAAACAAATTCCACGGCGAGCTTTGTATTACGTTAACGACGAGCTAACGATGACGCGTGAAATTTGGACGTGAATATGCCGGCGCGGGTCGCAATTATCGCTTCAAATATAATGGACAGCCGGCGCATAATTGGTGACGATTGCTGCGAAACGCCGGCCGCCGGCCGCGTAAGAAATAATTAAGACTTTTATACTTGCGAGTGTACGTTCTGTTTCATTTGTTGAACTGATGTGGTGACACGTGTTCTTTTTCTATTGATTGGTTATGCAATATCGTCAAATATAATTAGTTAGAGAATATAGTATTGATTTACTAAGCGTTCGAACTTGAGGGCAATGGGAAATATTTAATTAGATATATATTGTTAATACTTTAATATAGTTAATATTTCGATAATAGTGTAATTTTAAATTCCTTGCACGAATTACTGTATTTCGTTTTATCATATTCTATTAGATTCGTTTTTATCGAATGAAATCGTGCGGCTAGCACGAGCGTTCAACCGTCGTGCATGTATTCTACTCTATTTTGATCGTTTATTGCTTCCCACGTGTTCAGCACGGTAAGATCGCCATGAATAATACCGCTTTTCCAAACAGTACGTATTTTACGTTCGCGTTAATAACTGGATCGCCGGGAGAAAGTAAAATCGTGTGGTGGCACGGCCATCTGTCAACCGTAAATAGGATGAGCAAGAACGATGTGGAGATTTGCGAAAAGACGGTGACAAACTACGGGGGCACCACCGCGGCGTCCAAGGTTCAGAGTTCGCAATTCCGACTGTGCGCGAGCAAAGATCATGGTCTCGAGAGTAATTCAATGTGTACACGGCGCAGTTTATGCGGCCGGCGATATTTGTAGCGCGGCGGTAAACAAAATTCGTTCAGCGCGCACGTGTACGTATACAGGGTGGCCCAGTTTTTAAGGTTCAAATTTTGTCAGCGTATTCTATGGCACGAAGTAAGTTTAACCCTTTGCACTCGAGCGGTGACTCCGAGGCACCACTAAAATTATTCCATTTCATTCGAAAATAATTTTTGCAACAATAAGGTTTAGGATTTAAAAAAATTGTCAACGAGTAAAACTGTTGGTAGGGGTCACAAAAATAAATTTCGTATACGTAAAAATTGATTTTGTTAAATAGAATGGAAATACCACGAACCGGAAAAATTATTTTAAATTTACAGTTGAAATGGCTCCGAGTGCAAAGGGTTAGTTAATAAAGCTCTAAAATCTTCTTAATAAAGCTCTATATGACTTACGTTTATGTAACATTTTTTTCTTACCTTGTGCCATAGAATACACTGACAGAGTTTGAACATTAAAATTTGGAATACCCTGTATATACGACACACGAAAGGATATAAAAGAGGAGAATATAAAATTTACGGTGGGAGAGTTCGTTTTCAAGAAAATCTTGACGAAAATTTCCTTCGAGGCTGCGGCCTGTTGACAACAATATGCTAATGCGTTTGCACGGTGCCGACCACCATCCCCCCGCCCCCTTCTTCTAATACCAGACGCCGTCGATGGTAATCTAGTGTTTCTATCCGGCGCGTCTTATTGTTTTCCGTGGCATAAATTTTCATCGATTTACCATGGAAAATGACGGCGTGTCGTTCCGCTGGCACACACCGCGATATCGTCGAATCGCGGAATAACAAGAGCCGCTCGAAAATTTATTCCCGTTTCTTACGCGGACGCGAACGCGAAACATTCGCGGCCGGTTTTTGCACATTACCCTCGACTCCCGGAACAAGAATACAAATATGATAAAAGACGATTCATCACTTATCCACCAACGCTCGGACTTATTCGTTTGTTACAGCGAAGAGGAGCGATGTGTCATCGTCGCTTTAAAAGCGTTCCGTTAATTATTATTGTATTAATCAGACGGGCGGGATATCGCACTTCGCGCTGATCAATCAATCCCGACTTTTGCAGTAATTTATGTCTGATAAACTTATGGTTGACGCTTACGTGGGTGTGTTGCGAACGCGAAGTAATATATGAGAGAACTGTGACACAGCGTGACCTACTTTGTGCGAATGTATTTTAAATATGAACGATTTCGTGACGCGCATGATTATCCCTCCTAACCTCTAAAAAAATAATCGTCTCTGATGCAGCATTAATAAAACTATTTGATTTTAAAATTTGTAATGTTTTCTTGCAAGTATTTAATAATTACCAGACTGTGGATTTTAGTACGAGATAAAATTTTCGAAAACGATTTTAGGAAATGGCAATCAAATAAAAGTAAATTGTTTCTTTTAATAATTTTGATAAGCTGAAAATAGTATACTCATGTTATAAAATTGTTTTTTATATGTATAACTTTTATGTGTCAGCTAGTTATTTTTAGTATAAATGCGTACAATCTGAAAGTCCAATTATTGCAACTTGATCATAAACTTGATTTTTATACGTCTTCGATGTTTATATAATATTATAATAATATATATAACAGTAATAATAATAATAATATAATACTTATATATATTATAATAATATAGTAATAATAATGTTATATTATGTTATATGACATATGTTATAATATATTATATAACTATATATTATATAATATACAGACAAATATGAAGTGAATATACAACAAGATCACGAACACCAATAGTGATCAAACATAACTGTTCAAGGTTTAACAGAAATTCATAATCCTTTCCTCCCGGTGATACGTATAATTAGCTAATTAATCAATTAAATTAAATCAAATGCTCGGTAATATTTAACTAATTAATTACCATCGGTAGATACGAATGACACAGCAACCCACGCGCGACGATCTTCTATCAAATCGTACAATCCGTGAAAGAACGTGTGAACCGGAATTCCATGCGCGCCATAAACCGGTAACGACGTAAATCGGGATTTTACAGACGGAGGTGAAACCGTGAGATCGTATCGAGATTCGAAGGGTCAGTCGGACGGCGGTTCGGCTGATAAGACGGCGATCGGTCGATCGTTAACCAATTATACGTCTCTGTATTCGTTAGCGCGGCAATCACGGGTCCTAGGGGAAAAAATCAATTTGCAGATTTACCCGGGCGACCGATCAAAGATCCCGCCGTAATTACATCCACAGTGCTATCGGGAACCAATAGCTCTCTCTCTCTCTCTCTCTCTCTCTCTCTCGACGCGACAATATCATTTCCTCCGTAGTACCACGTTGCAGGGGATCCGGCGGTCGGACCGTGATGCACCGCGCGCGACGTAATATTACGGAAGATCCCCGGGATCCCGGGGTCCATTTTGCCGGAGATAAACGGTAAAACCGAGTGCATGCCGCTGACAGCGTTTAGTTAAAGCGACGAGATATCCGGGCGCGCGACGTCTTTAGAAGCCCCGGGAACCTGCGGAACGCAAAGAACCCCCCCCCCCCCCCCGAGAGACAAAGGGGTGAAAGAGACGGGGCAAGGTGGACGACGGGAAAGACGGTCCCGAGAAGAATTAGTGGCTCGTCGCAGCGGGATAACCGCGCTGATACCGGAAACTCGTTTGTCAGCGTTTCGAACGTGGGGACGGCGGCGACTAACCGGGTTCACGGTCGCTCGCGCGCGCGCGCGCGCGTCTACCGTCACCGGTTGTACATATTGTTATTAAGCGGGCCGACGAAATTTTACGTTCGCCGGTTTAATTAACTGTTCCATCGAACCGGTGCCGAGGAATACGTATAAAACCAATTATCGCGTTCACGGCGAAGAACAATAAAATCGAGGCGCGTTCCGTTGCTCTATTGTTTGGCGCGTCTATTGTGCTTCGCGGAGGCTGCTGAATTTTCATTACTTAATTGTATTTACAAGGGATCACCGCGAAAACCGCCGATCGATCGGAATGCAGCTCTCGGGGACTCGCGGAGGGATTCCAATCTTTGATAGACTGCGGATTCTATGGTTCCGCTACGGAGATACCCGGATGCAATCTCGATCAGCGGGCCGGGTCAAGAATAGTTAACAACGTCGATACAGGAGTTTCGAAAGTGTACGGAGATGCGGAGGGTGGTTCGGTATCGACGGCGCGATCGAGGAGGCGGCGATTCGATGCGAACAAACAAATCGGGAATAACGAGTGTGATTTGTTTATTTCTAGTTTAATATTCATAGTCAATTTTTGCGGCAACGAAGTCTTAATTGAAAAAGTTTTACTTTTCGATTTGCTCCTTTTTATGTAGATTCACTGTTTTTATATTTAAATTAGTTATGTTCGTTGCAATTGTTGAGATTGATTCATGGAATGGCGTACTAAATGTAGTGTTTTTACTTGAGAATAATTAAGAATTTAAATATATGATAAAGTTAGGTAGGTAAGCTAAAAGATGCTCGTTGCGTTGTACGTTAGTCGGTACGATTTCAAAGAAAATATAAAATAATAAAACGTTAGAAATAATCACTCTCTGTAAGTAAAATATGATAAAAGATGCCACTGATATAAATCGTGAAAAACGAAAACTGTTAATTTTAAAATTACCATAATTATCCACAGTTTTTGTTACATCTCCTCCCTGAATAAATCCGGGCGCAAAGAGTGAACTTCCACTTTTTGGCCGAAGTTTTCATTCTACCGATAACTATTAATAAACTACGGAGCACTAACTCCCGTACATCGTGTTTCGCGTCTGACCGAATGGTATTTCCGTAATGCCGCGTAACACGCGTTCCAGAAGCCTCCCTAATCTGACGAAGCCGGCGCCATCGACCCAGCGAAGAGAATAACCGTAATATTATCATTCGCCGGTGTCGGAATCGTTAAATTGGGTCTACGGGCCGACGAGAGGGCGGTCGGTTCGTGCGGCATGATGGACGCGGCAATAATTGGGCGGCTTCCAAGAAATCCGCGAGGATGTCGTCGATCGTGAACACCCGCGGAGTGGTTGGCCGGAATGCACGCTTGTCTCGAGTGGGATTCCGTAGTCTGGCCCCGGTGGAGAATTTGTAGAGCCGTTGGAACGGACAATCAGCGACGTAGCAGCAATTACGGGATCCGGGGCGACGCGCATTGTCGGCTCCTCTGGCCGACAATCTTTATGCAATCGCGGTCTATCGGCGGTGCGCGCGGTTTGTACGATATCGAGAGAAAGGGAGCCAGAATGAGAGAGAGAGAGAGAGAGAGCGAGAGAGAGAAAGTGAGTGAAAGAAAGAGGAAGACTGAGAGTAAAAGGGAGAGAGATAGAGGGAGCAGGGAGCTCCTCGTTTATTCTTTCGCGTACGATAGGAGAAACCGGGCAGCTGTCAGTGGCAGCATTTAGTTAAAGGGGCGGGACAGGGACTTTGAGTCGAAGCGGAATGAAATAGATAGAAGAAAGGTGGAGGAGGGAAAGAGGATTCGTCCGGCGACCAGCAGAGAGAAAGAGAAAAAGAGAGGGAGAGAGGGAGAGAGGGAGAGGGAGAAAGAAAGGAAGAGAATAGAGAAAGCGGAACGAGGAGGAGAATGAAGGAGCGAGGCAAAGGAATGGGGGAAGGAAGGCGAGCTTAGAGGAGCTTGCAAACGCTCCACGGGTCACCGCCGTCACACAACAATACAACCCCATCACCCTTAGCTGCAACCACCCCCTCCTCTCGCCGGCAACGTTCTTCCTGCTACCCCACGCCTTCGCCACTGCTCGTTTCCACGCTCGTTTCCACCGAGCATCCCCGTCCCACCATCTTTTCTCCGACCGCGCGGCCTACAACTCACCGCCGGGGAACCCTATCCAAGGTGAAACTCACCCCTTTTTTCTTTCGCCCGGCACCCCGACCGCTCCATCAGGGATTTCTCCGGCGCTCCTTAGGGCCGCTCGTTTCTCCCGCCCCCCCCCCCCTCCTCCTCCCCCGTCTCCGCGGCAGCCTTCCTCTCCGCCCTGTTCCTCTCCTTTCACCCGCTGCTTTCCCGTTTTATTTCTCGTTTCGCGGCGCTCCCGCGTCTCGCTCGCACTCACCCGCGTCTCGCTCGCGCTCGCTCGCACTAGCGCGACCCCTCTATTCTCCGTGCCGCCCCGATTCGCGCTGCAACCTTCTCGCAGTCGTCGTCGCGGGTGTTCCGCGCCCCGCAGTCTCGCCGACCGCGCCGCGGAAATAAATGAGAAGCACACGTCAAAGTGAAAAAGGAAACCCTTTTTCTGGACCAGACGCGGAGAGCGACCGCCGCTCGATGTTCTCACCGTCTTCTTGCCCCGATGCGACCCCCGCGAACCCGCTTCTCTTTGATTGCGAGCGACTCCCCGTGGCCGGAGCCCGATAACGCCGACCTGCGGCGGCTAAATCGACGGCGATGCCGGGCTGACTCGTTTCGAGGGGCTCGGCGCGCTTTGTGATTCGTCTTTGTAGTGACCCACAATTTTCTGAATTTTGACCGAGGGATTTTTTTTTGCTTTTACCATTCGGCCGACCTTCGATAGAATCTCGTCGAAGGTTGAGATTGTATTACGGTTTGTTCTTGTTTGTTAAATGTACAGAGATTTTTGTTTAAGTAGTTTGATCATGTAATGCAATATTTCGTAGGTGTTGTTTAACTATTTGCGCTACGACTTCTTTCAGAACTGCATTGATTGGCACTTTTCCGTCATTAACCCCTTTGACGTACCATTTTCATCACAGTTACTATGATTAAAACTTTTTCGATTGCATTAATTTCTTTGGAGAGAAAGGAATTTTACAGTTATTTGATGCCCACATCTACGTGAATGTTTAAATATTGATGACAAGAGAATAAAATTTGATTTCTACTTAAACGAACGGATAAACATTCATACTTAACAGCTTATTACTACAAATCTCCATCACGAGTCTGACTCGTTAAACTATAACAAGGGGTTAATAATTGACTTGATAAAGTAAGATACTTCGCTTAATAAACAAGAGAATTTTTGTTGTCTGATTACCTTCGCTTACTTTCATTCTCAGCTTTTAGTGATAGAAAATTCATTATGAATAGACTCAGGTTATTTTTAAAATAAACGCCACGAATATTCATTATACTTGAATATTCAGAGTGTTTGATAATAATTCATGGTATAAATGGGGTTAAGTCGATTCTATAGCTAGAAGTAAGCCGATCAAATTGCGTGGCTATCTCCGGTCTCGAGAAAATTGAATTCAAATATCATTCAAGTGTACGTATACTTAATTGTAAATCTCTTTATAATCCGATCTCATTATAAACCGCTAACACGATCGTTTATATACATAATATAATATCAGATCTTCTTTACCACCAAGATAGGACCAATAAATACATTAAACGTTAGACACTAAAGCAATCAGTGTATTTAAGGTTGTACTTAGATTATTATTATCGGTCAAGATATTGTTCAAAATTCTCGTTAATCGCAAAAGTCTCATTATTCTTTATTTTCACCTTATTTATTGCTATCGAGTCTGTATGTTCCCTCTACCTATCCTGAAAAGATCAGTGTATTTTTTGTTGTATTTAGATTATTATTATCAGTCAAGATATTGTTCAAAATTTGTGTAACAGACTCGAAAATAAATTTTCCCATGCAACCTCATTATTCTTTATTTTCATCTTATTTCCAGCTATAGAATCTACCTGTCCCATCTATATGTCTCATTCACACCATTAATTATTAAACACCCTGTACAGCAACAAAATAAAATTCCAAAACTTTAAATCGTATTTTAACCATCATAAAACTAATTATCTTAAAATTAAGTATCTTACGCACGCGGAACTATGCGTACTTGTTCCAACCCCGCTTTTGTAGCCACGAGTTCCAACCCTTCCGCGGTTCCAGCCCGATAACAGCGTTAAATCGCCGGTCGCCGTTGCCGCGGGAAATTCGTTTAGAGGCTGGCACGCTTTGTAATTCGTGTAGGGTCCTCGCGCGAATCATTACCGGCCGCCTGTTTCCCGCCCGCGTCTTGAGCCAACTCCTGCCCCGCGATTTCCTTCTTTTCACCTGTTTTCCACGGGGCGCTCCGTCCCTCCGCCGTTTTCCCAGGTAGCGCTATCTCGGTGCTCGCCGGTTGGCGCCGCTAATGATTGCCGAGATTCGCTCTCAGCCGGCGCTGCCGTTTGCCGAGAGTAGTTGGCACACACACACACATGCACACGCCTAAACGCGCGACCGCGGTCGGACCTTCCTTGGCCGAAAAGAAATTTTTCAAGAGGAGAGCCGAGCATGCAGCGGTCGCCAACCCGCACGCCTTTCAGCACCGCGAGCGCGCGAGCGCGGTCTTCGAGACGGTCGTTGTTCCCCGGCGAATTTTTCTTCCGTCCCGTTTTTTCGACCGTATTACGCCGAGCAACATTCCCTGAAAGCTTCTTTGCACGGGGAAACTTTTAACGTGCTCCGCCGCGCGGATATACAAATTGGAGCGGCTAAGTCCGCGGGAAAAAAGATCCGCGCGCGCGCTGCTTTTTCGGGTATCCTTTCGGCCGCGCGCGTATGCTCCGCGTTCCTTGCGCGGACAAGCTATACAGGAGTTCCGGAAGTTCCTTTTAATTTCGCCGTGGATCGCTTCGAGAGGAAAGTTTCCGGTGCTTCGGGAACCGGGGTTATTATAACCGTAAATAGGACACCGCCTTTTTTAAGGTCTTAAGAATCTTCGGCCGAGTAGGATCGCGCCAAGATAAAAGTTTGATCGCCGCTGATCAGATTAAGTCACCGTTACGCCTGCCGCGCGCGGAGACCGTCAGCGTTTTCTAATCGGAACTCGGTAAAGTGCGCCGGGAATGCGAAAATTCAGAAAATAGACTATGGCCGCTGCGACGAAATAAAATTATAGACGATTTGGAAGCGATTGCTTGAAACTTTTACAGAAATGGTACAATTTTTGACGCAGATTTGAACCCACGGTGTATACAGGGTGTTCCAAAAGTCACTCGTAATTGAAATGATGGATTCTTTGAATTATTTGCAGCAACTTTTTCCATAGCGAAAATACAATTCGCGAATTTGTTTACGTGTTATTAAGGAAAAACAGTGACCAATGAGAGGCGAGATCAGCCGACCCAAAAGCGTCTATTCTTCCAAGTTCTCTTAAAACTCTACGGTTTTATTGATTCTTGCCACGATCCAAGATATAATTTTGTAACCTACATATATGCAAACCGCCTGGTTTAAAGCATTAACAAATAAAGAAACGACAGCGTAGTCGCAATGATCCTCCATTAACGTCACAAAAACCACTGCGGCACCGTTAATGTTATTAAGGCCGCGCAGCATTATTTTGTTACGAACATCTGTAAAACACGGGTCCCTGTTTCATCCGGATGCCGGCGTTGAAGGGTTAACGCTCATTACTGTCGTATTAAAACGAGCGCAGTTTTTCGTAACGCGGATGCAGCGCGTTAATAACAAACGAAGTAATTTTATTCTCGTTTCAAAGGAGCCGGGTGGGGGGGGAGTCGGCCGCGCGGCAGCGGGCGAGGCTTGTTTTGACCTTTCATTCCCGGCAACCGGAGCACGTAACGCAATACGGACAAATTAAGTCGCGAGCGGAAAAGTAAAAAATTATATTTGATATCCGGTTAGGCGGGTTACGGCTACCCCGGCCGTGGAACGCCGAGGAATATTTCACGGTAGAGAGGGGTGGGGGGATGTCGGCTCGCGGCGGTAGTTAGACGTAAAATTGTTCATTCCCTTGGCACGCGTTCCGTGCCGCGCTAGACGCACGTGTTCTTTCAGTAGTTCGAACCGATAATATGACCGGACGTGGCGCTGATTCAGCGTCGAATCTCCGCGCGCTGCGACGCTCGGGAGCTGCCATGGCACTCTCTCTCGCTCTCTCTCTCTCTCTCTCTCTCTCTCGCGCTTTAACAACCAAGAAACGGTATTAACCGGGCCGGCTGACTGCTGACTGCGAAAACGCGACGGGTACGCGCGGGCGAATTTTCGCGGCTCGGCACGATTCAACGCACGCCCCGGCCTGCGGAAGTCTTTCCCGACCAGTTCCCTGGCTACCAATTGCTGAAACCATCGCGCTTTTACATGCCGCGCCGTGGCCTAAATTACGAAAAATTCTCCCCCGGCACACGCTGCTGTAAAACTTGCGAGAAATTCAAACAAACCGCGATTCTTATGGAGCAACGAATATCGTGCATGTAACGTGCGTAATACGTATAACATAATATACATGTATGCGTGTACGTATAACAATAGTAATAACGAGTAACAGAAAATAATTACGTAATTAAATAAAATATATTTACGACTATAGAACGAGTGCAGAAAATAATGATTAGTAAATATAAAATAAGTAAATAAAAAGTAGAAGAATAATTACATAATTAAGTAAAATATTTACAACTATAGAACAAATGCACAAAATAATGATAAGTAAATATAGAATAAGTAAATCGAAAGTAAGTCAATAATAAATTAAAATAACAATTAACAAAATAATTACGTGACCAAGTACAATACACACGACTTTAGAACAAATACGCAATATGAAAAATGTTTGAAGAATTTAGAAATATTTGTCAATCACGTTCAAGTCACTAAAATTATCAGGGAGGAATACAAATGTTTTTACAGCTCGCGGTCTAATTATTACACGAACGAGAGAGATCGTGATTTCGCTGCTCATTTTCCTGTAATGGGTTCGATGCTGAACGATTTGCGTCGGAGATCATAATGAAGGTGGGATTAGGGTTCGTAGAGACCATCGTACCCTAGTGTGTCATATGATTCTCACGAATCTCACGATCGAGGATCTCGAGTGTACAGGATAGGTATCAATGTGTCATTTGATCCTCCAACTGATCCGGCTGCCGATAGGTTGAGATAAATTTTCGGAGAGCACGTGGCTTACCTGAAGACCAGCATATTGAGAATCGAATACCTCTTAGCACTTCGCCAGCTGTGTCAATTGTTTGGAATTATTTTCTGAAATTTGAAATTGTAATTCTCACGCTAATTTATTATAATTTATTCATTAATGTCTTACAGCTTTAATTTTCCATAATTTTAATTCTCCTAATTTGATTAAATAAAATATTTCAATTTTATGTAATTTTTAAGGTTGTCAACGTGGTAGACAACCTTATGAACCCTTTGAAACATTTTCGCATTCGCCATCGTGACATGCATTTTTTAAACGTAACACTGTATTTTTGTTTTCGTAATTCTATTATCTATAAATTTAAGATTGACTTTGCGGACGAGTCACCCGCGGATCTTTATGCAAAATAACAATTTTGATAAGCTGAAAATAAGAAAATTCTTCGAATCATTTTTACCTTTTAATACATTCATTTTTACTTTTTAATACATTCATTCTCACATTTTTATAGTTTAGTCAACAGAGACCTGATAAATTATTGTGAAAGGACAATTACGTACTGTCGTGAAAGCCATCTTCTATAATAGCAAAATAAATTTAGTTGTATCCCGGAACACGCTGATACGCCAGTAGCGTTATATAGACTCTTAAAAGACAAAAGCAAGCTTTATCGGACATATAATCAATCACAAAGTGTCGCCCCGTGTTATTAACCGCGCTTGTACGACGAGCAGTATGCTCATCCGATTGAGCGAAGGGTGATTTCGCACGCAATTTTCTAGCGTTCTCTAATTCATCAAATTACGTTCAAACATCCCTTTCCAGGAATTATTTTATCCGGAACGCTCCTAGTAATATTCGAAATTTTTGGTTATTATTATTTGGCATTATTCAATATAATATAATTTTCTCAATATAAATAGAGATTGCATGAAAATAAAAAATATACAAAATTCTACAAAAATAATAGTAATTATTGTTAGTGCCAAATGTTAGTAGTAATTATTGCTCAAATAAATGGCGCATTTATAGGATGTTTACTCTAACCTAGTACAGTTATAATATGAATAATTGAAATATCCTTCATCATATGAATAACAAAATTGTTAGTACTACGTAAGACATAATTTTACACAACTATTTATTTCATAGCTTCCACCTGAGATATTTCACAGTATGATGAAACACCTTGTATATTGTTCTCTTTTAACTCACCAAACCCTTTGTTCTCCAAAGTTATTAGACAATTACGTTCAATTATCTTTGAATTATTACATATTTATATTGCATATAAAGTAGCTGGAAATGGAACGTTTTTCAATGCACTTCAACCAAGTAGCTTTCACAGACTGTTGACAGTCTCTACTTGACACTCCCATAATAAGACCCTTCGGGTCATGTATAATAAAACCCGCCCCATATGCCAAAACGCCTAAATCCATGCAGGCCGCTTAAAATAAGTGGGGCGAGACTTTAAAGATTTATAGCACTCGCCGGGAGAAGTAAAATATGTCCACTCAACACCGGTTCAAAAGTCAATCCTTTCGACAGAAAATCGACTTTTAGTGTCTATGAATATTCGATCACGTGAGCAAGTTTCTCTGCGACGCGTTGAATAAAACTGGAGAGATTGATTTAAGAGTTCAAGACTGTTGAGACAAAATTATTATGCTGGCATTAAGAGGGATTATTCAATTTTTGAGAAATTAAAATTACTTTTATTATATACAAATTTTGAATAATAATTATTATATAATAATTAAAATATTATTATTATTATTATTATTATTATATATATATTGTTATTGGAATATGTTAATACAATAATATAATAATTACATTCTAATAATAATAATAATAATATATATTATTACAATGTAATAGTAACGTATAGTATAACTGTAATGTAAAATTCTGTTACCACCCTAAAGTGAGTTCTATATAATAATAAAAAAAACAATGATTTTATTCACAAATGTAAATTAAGTACAAAACTTCTTTGTCATAGTAAGTTCTATAGTAGAAAATAAAAATAAAATAGGCTCCTTGATTTCCTAATTTGTATTTATTAGATTATTCTTTTACAGGAACATTTAAAAACAATAGTGTGTCTATTATGAATAATGTAGAAGTATTACGAGAACGAATGGAAAATGGGTGCGAAACAATACGAGATTCGGGAGAAATACTTGCAGATGCGCGTCGATCAATGATTCGTAAAGGTGAAATCTGCATTGCAACAGAAGGAAGCCACATGGAAAACGTACTGTGACAAAGAAGGCTCGTATTAAATTTGCATTTATGAATAAAAATCCTTGTCGATGCTGGTCTAATAACTCGACTGCGGATTCTATACATTTGTTACCAAAATTGGTACAGGAAATAGAAATAATAGGAAGATCATTTAAACGATTTGAAAGCATTACTGCGTTGCTGTCGGATTGATAAAATGATTCAGGAGAAGAATAAATATTTATGCAGTTCCTAGGACATATACTTAACGGAGATAATTTTTATTTTGTGTAAGGATTCGTAGTCTATAATAATCATATAAGATCATTGAATATTCTTAGATATTAAAAATCGATTTTCCGTCGAAAGTATTGACTTTTGGACCCTCAATATATATTTTATTTCTTCCGACGATTTTTATGAATCTTTGACACTAATTTTTATGAAATCTGTTAAAATATCAGGTCAATAATTTTTTATTTTTTAATTCACACATTAATGACTTATATGTGTTACTCGTTAAAAATGAGTATGAGTGTGTTATCGTTACTTTTATAAACTAATATAAAACAGTTGCATCAGCTCTCCCTCAATTCAATGTTTTAAATCACTTTTTCGAACACCCTGTATATCGACGACCGCGAGCCCCGCGATCACCGATCTTCCGCCGCGAGATCGATCCCGGAAACTAGCGACATCATAAAGGCAGGTTCGAGGTCCGAGCCGGAGAAGGTCCACGTACCCGCGTGCCGATCGATAGACCCACGGTCGCCGCGCAAAGTCCTCGAAATAAAGTTATTTCAATCCGTTCACGTCGAGAATGGAATTACCGCAGGTACGCGAGAACGAAAGGCCGTGATTCAAAGGTTATCGATCCTGCGGCCGATTCCCTCGGGAGGTCTCCGCCACTAATCACGTCCACCGCTCTTCGCTCTTACGTGGGCCGTGGCTACGTTCCCGAAGTCCGTCCCCGAGGTTACCACGGACCGACTGCAGCAGCGCGCGCGCGCGCGTCTCTCGAAATGCATGGCGCATTCGCGGCCGCGGATAAATAAATTCCGGTCATGGACCGGCGTAATTCGTGTCGGCGCGAGCTGGTTTAAATCACTGCGGGAAAGCCTCTGCCAGACATCGTGCACGGCGGGATCTCCGCGCGGATCCGCGCGAGAACACCGTGGAAACGGCTCTCGAGACTCCGAGTAGGAACACGCTCAAACGATACCGAACAATACTTCGCAACTAATGCGGAACGTTTGCCAAATGAAAGCTCAGCTCAGATCGCTGGAGACCGTGCGCGCACACCCAGGGATATCCTCGAGATCTCACTAATCACACAGCTGCGCGTGCCGCCCGGCCAAGCCCTCCCTTTGCTGTGCTCGGCTTCCCTCCAGAGACATCCGAGGAAGATGTCGCGGACAGAGAGGGGCCGCGCGGAAAATTAGCCGGCGCGTTTGAAAGTGCACCGTGAACGGCGTCAGGTGCGACAAACAAGCTCGACCAACGTTTCGCTTGAAACCGGAGCGCGCTGGCCCGGAATACCAAGATCAAGAGAAACGTGCCGATCCATCGATTTTCGTGGACGGTGGGATTCTAAGGGTCCGTGGTTAATCTAAAAGTAAAAGTAAATTGTTTTTGGTGGGGATCAATTTTTTATAGGTTTAATTTCATATTTTTGTCGTACAAATAGCCGAGTCGAGATCGCGTTTAAAAATAATAATTTTTAATAATTATTTTGAAAAAATACTGTTGAAAGCATTTCTGTATTTTTAGCACTGTTTTATATTTAATTTGCGGGAGAGGTTTCTGTTAATTTTGGCAAGTTTAAAGTAATACAATGGTACCGTTAAATTTAATAATTGTACTGCCGATTTTTAATAATAAAATATTTCAATGAATATTAACAGTGTTGAAATAAAATAAAATATTTCGATGTTAATTGTAGAAAATCGAAGTTTTATTAAAATATATTTCTTCATTTAATCATGTCAGTATATTGAAAATAACAGTATACTTAAGTGCTGTTAAAATGCATTAAATTTAGAATTTATTTTATAAATTCATAAAATCTGTAATCTAGTGATAACATCAACCTTCGGTACGTGAAACATATTTCCGACATACGTACCAACGACTCGAAGCAAATTTTTCAAAAATTTTGATTTTGCTGTATGAAATTGAAGTGAAATAAAAATCATACCGCTGTGAAATTTGATGGGAATTAATATACAAAAGCAATTTCGCATTAGAATATAAATGAAAGAAATAAGAATCAAGAGCAAATGTCACTTTAATATAGATAAAAGGTACGATCAGCAATGCACTGATGAAAAATCTGAAAGCGTAGGGTAACGAATGTTAAATAATCACTTACGCAACGGCAATAATAATCCGCAGCCGGAAATTTACACGGAGCTGTCCAATTTGGAGGTTTCGATGTCTACGGAACGCGAACGGTTGTTCGATGAAAAATGTTGGTCGATTCCGTTTATTTCGCCCGCTATTGGAAACAATATTTAAACAACGAATTGACCCAGTTCTGGTATTGATGGGTAAAAATGCATTTCGTTTTTCTAAATCCGACGTTCTATACGACGGATCCCGGCACGATCCCGATAAGTACAATCTGTTCGCCGATGCTATTGGTTAACACCGCGTCGGCGGTATTATCGCGTCCGGCTATCGGCCGCCGTCGATTCTACTTGCCGCAATCGGCCGACAAAAGACTTCGTATAGTATACTAGACGAGGCGTCGGGCGCAACGCGGCAGCTTATCCTCGGCCGGTTAACGCAAGAATCTCTTTTTGAAAGCGGCGAGCCGGTAGAGAGGAGGACGCCATTGTTCCAGAGTTTCGCCAGACGGGCTTGGATTATAAAATTTCATCGACGTCCTCGTCGGCGGCGCCGCTCGCGCTGCAGTTCGGCTCGCCGTAGTCCCGATCTTGGCCGATTAAAAGCATCCCGGTCTTTTAATTCCGCGTCCCCGCAAACACGGTGCGCGGGGTTTCATAAAAATCTCCGGCGGTACGCTAACTTGAACGCAAATAGCTCGCAAAGTTTGCCGATCGGTTTTTCACCGCGAGCTATCAAACAGGGAGGATCGAATACGCGGTACCCGGCTAATCGGTTCGCCGTGCGGCCGGGTTTCATCTCGATGAGATAGGCGACTGGCGAGAGAGAGCGAGAGAGAGAGAGAGAGAGAGAGAGAGACGGGATGAGAGAGCGAGAAAGATGGAGAGAGATATAGAGTTGAAGAGAGAAAGAGATATACGGAGAGATAGAGGAAAGAGAGCGAGACGAGGAGAAAGAGAAAGCTTAGCGAAAAAGCAACGGGTTCCTTTGTGCCGGTGGCTGCGGATAAATGAGTTCCGGGCATAAGCGCGCTAATACGGATCGCTGTGGGGGCTAAATCGTCTCGAAGAGACAACGCGTGGAAAGATAGGCAGCGATGCGAGAGGTTGGCGAAGGGAGGGGGGGGGGGGGGGGGGGGAGAGGGGGTGGCCGGGGGCGACGGGGCACATCGGAGGAGCCGAGGGGTTGGGACGACGAGGCACGTACTTTGGGGGGAGTAGAAACGATGCTCTGTGGCAGGCAGCCGTAATAGAGACAGAACGCGGGAGAGGAGCGTTGTCGAACAATAAGGAGAGCCCGAAGGTAGCGGCGGGGTGTTTGCCAAGTAAAACTCGGCGGAGCACGACGAAAAATAGGAAGAGTGAAGGCCGCCGCTCCGTATCCACCGCGTCAGCCCCTTAATCTCTGGCGGCGTGATAACGTCGACGCAGCATTTTGCATGCTAGACTGCCGGGCTGCTACATCCATTCCTGTCCTCTCCTCCTGCGCCGCCGCCACCGCCGCCGCCGTGTTCCGACCTCATCGGTGCTGTCCCGCCGCCTCCTCTCGTCGCACCCCTAGGCATCCATCCACCGATTCCGTCCTCTCCCCTCCCCCCCGCTCTCGGTTCGCTCGTCCTTGTCGTTCCGCCGTCACGGTGCTCGCTCCGATCTACCGCCGTGACTACGGACACAGCGTGCCAGCCCACGTAATCTACCTTCTCCGACTACCATCTTACTCTATTCCGTCAGCCACCACCCACCCCCGCATATCGGTAGGGGTAGCTGGCTCGGTTGCTTCGGCTAACCCACCCTACTCTCTCTCTCTCTCTCTCTCTCGCCAGTCTCCCCCAGCCCACACCCCCGCGAGCGATGGAAGTCTCATCAATTACCCAACTCCGGCGTCAGGAATACGTCCTTATCCGCCAGAAATAGGTCTATCTCTGCCAGCCGGAATTTCGACCTCGTAGACGCGTAATCGGTTATCGAGGTACTTGTCCGACGGGAGAGTCTGCCGGTGCTGCTGCTGCTGCTGGTGGTGCTGGTGGTGGTCGTGCCGGCCCGTTCCCGGCCGGAGATGCTCCCCCTCGTCGGGGATGGGCGAAGGCCATGAATTCCATCAGGGTTGAGAGGACTACGCCGCTTTGATTGGCTTCGAATAATGCTCTCGGGCTGTTTAACGCGTTTACGTGGAACGCGTTTAATGGGTCACCGGGACAATGGGGGTACCCCGACTGTCGCGCGCGCGCGCGCTCCGCGAGATCCTCCGCGAGAGGTGAACATGACGTAGACATGGTTTCTTCGGGCTCGCGCTCCCGGCGCCACCGGTTTTTATTGTTCGGTTATCGATCGAGCGCGGCTTATGCGGCCGTGCCTTTGAAATTTCTAGGGCCGCTGGTTTGTCAATCAACCGTCGTGAGAACCCTTCTAGGAGCGCGGAGGTTTTTAATTGCCTCGACCGCGATTTAGAGAATTAACGCCGGACCCCGGGGTGCCCGGAATCCATCGGCTGGACAATAACGAGTGAGAATGAGGTTTTTTTATTCGTGGTTCGCGAGTAACTAGATTTACTCGGGGAGGGTTCATTGCGCCAGAAATGAAATAATCATCGAGGTACAATCTTTATGCTTTTATTTCTCATATGTAAACTATTGGTTTCTTTTTCGACCAAGTATCTTGTTATTGATGTTTGCTTAACCAACCTGCTGTTGTCTGCATTTATTTTATTTAATTCCTTCCATAATAATTCTATCTAGTTAACCTATATTTTATCTAGACAATCAGTTATTCGAATAATGCTGAACGTTGACTGAACCTATCCTGTTGGTTTAAATAACCGATACCACATTTTTCATTGTAAAATAATTAAAATTTCACAATTTATCTCATAGGAAACGATGTATAATTTTGAACACCTACATCTTTTCAATAAAGCATTTTTCGATACAAATTCGTACGAAAATGTTTCATTCCTTCGATTTCAGTAATGCATAGTACGAGTCCGATCCAAGTCATTTTCGACACCCTATATACTTGACATTTGTGATTCGGGAAGCTGCAAACCGAGCAAAAGGATATTGAAACTAGCACGATATAGGAAAAAGATTTTGATGCGAAATGGTGTCTAATAATTCTCCCGGGTTGAACGTGTTAAATAATGCATAGACTTGGAAAGAACGAATGGAGCCATATTTGAATTACTGTTTCAGCCAAGTTGCGGACTCGTTTGCAGTCCGAGCGCCTTCCGCACGGAAAATTTACATTATTATTCGATATTATAAACACGCGTTACCAAGTTCTAGAGCGTGTTGCTACGTGCTCGGGCAAGGACCTCGCCAAATGTAGAATTGAGCGGATTAGAAGCGGCGGGAGACTTATATCCGAATGTGCAATCTATGCATGTCAAAATATTACAAAGACATGCGAAATAAATTATAAAGGTAATATAAATACAAGTTATGTCTAAATTGCCTTAGCAAGGAATTTATTTGTACTTGACAATTGATGGTTGCGTCATTTTGATTCTAATCTATTCAATTCGTGTTCTATACTTATAAGATATACATAGTTTATTTCAAAAATATTTTTTCTATCTTTTAAATAATTTATTTAGGCGTATGTAAGAACGTGGCGTTTTTTGACAATAATTTTTCAAAGTCCACGTTTTCTTTAACGTCAAATCTACTGACAAGCTCGAATTTGTTTATACTTGGACTCAGGAATTTATTCCATCGGAAATAAATAACAAAAGGGCACTTGCAGTCAAAATACTTCTACAATTTAGGCTAAAATTCATATGAAACATACTAAAAAATTTCACACATTTTATAATAATTCTAGAACAACTTGCCAAGAGAAACAGCACCCAAAATGATCGATAAAACACACACAAAATTGATCTCCGAAACAGATGAACGCAGCTAAGCGTCGAAGAAATAGATCTCACAATTTCAGTGACGTTAAAATAAAAAGAAGGCAGTTACTTCGCCAGCCCCGACGCGATTACCGTTAGCAACAAATAATTTCCGACGTGATCGCGCGACGGCCGCTTCGCAAGTTCCACGAAACTAGCGCCGGAAGCGCCGTTCGACCAGAAGGATCAGTTGGACCGTAAAGTGGGTGTTCCTCGAGCAATTATCTGGCCTCGTCGAGGCGCTGTCATTCCCTGGAAGCGGGCGGCAATTAATTTTTGCCTGGTATTTACGCCGGGGGCGTGTGTATAGGTCGGTTTGGCGAGCGGCGTTGCCCTACACGTCGCGGCCGGCAAAAATAATTTCCTTCCGCTCTGCCGGCGTGGAAATAGGTGACAATTACCGGTAACAGTTTCCCCGACTCGGCTGACCGACGACTCAACGGTCCGGGGGGCCACGGGGCTAATGGTTTTTAACTTGACGCAGCTTTTAATTGGCGCGCGGCCGTTACGATAAGAATGGGAGATTAAGATGGCCGCGAACGCAACGCAACGCGCGCGGCCGGCCGGCTCACGTTTAATTTATAGCCGCCGTTTATACGTCCCTCCCAGGGTCGGCCCGTGCTCCTGACTACCATAATCCTCCCCGACCACGTATTTCATTGCACTCTCTTCCTACAGTTTCTTCGCGACCGTCTTCTACGAGGGACATAAAAAGAACTCGAGGACGACGGCGGCGGCGGTGGTGGTGGTAGGTACCGGGCCGATGCGGGGAGGGGGAACGTCAGGGGCGACGGGAAAGCCCTTGCGAAAATAATGACGCTTTTCGCGAGGAGATTACACATAAATCACTTTGGAAACTTATTACTTTCGGGTGCCTCGCGGCGCTGCCCTACCTTTTTTTCAGCATACGCGTTATTGCTCGTCGATAAGTATGTTTATCGAATCATATATCACGGCGAGGGGAAACGCGTCGACGGTTCTCGAGAACGGAATGGCGGTTCGACGGCCTTTTAACGGCAAAGATTAAAAGCGAATATTTGCGAGACTGTGTAATCCAAAAATTATCAAGCGCGAGCGATACAGCCGTATTTCTTGTAGGTACTGATACAAAGGGCTGTTTTCACCCCTTCGAAAAATGTCGATACGTTCTTTCCGAAGTAGCTCGAACATACGATATCCGAAACAAAAATTACATTGTTTCAATATATCTGCGAAACTGTGAAAACAATTTTGTCAGCGATATATTTTTGAAATTTTATTGAAATAAGGAATAACTTTTTTAAGATGTCGAGGTCACAATTTTTGCTTGAACTGTTTCTAAATATTAATTACTGTTTTTTGAAAATAAACAATGTGATTTTATTACACATGATTTTCTTTATCTGTGTGTTGAAAATTTCAATGTTTTCGTTTTTGATCAAAATTCGTCGCTATTTTAATTAAAATGTCATCTTGGCCAAATAATATCTTTGAAAATAAAAATAAAAATAATACTTCTATAAAGACGCGACTAAGAATGATAGCATTTAGAGATTACTTCGGAGCAGGAAATAATACATTTTTAATATTTTATACGTAGCGAGCTTGCGAAGCCGTAGCTCGTAATCTCCATAGACTTAAGGCGGTTTGCCGATAGTGCTTCGTAATCTTCGTATTCTTTAAATTATGTGTTTCTATGGTCTTCCTCGCGATGCTTGTTCTTTCGGTATTGATTAACATTCCATACTTATGTATGCAAACATCGAGTCACATTTGTATCCATTAAAGATATTCAAGCGCAGTCAATCAATTTGCAGCTAGCTGTAAAGTTTCGCGCACCGAATTTGTAATTGTTAGTACCGTTTTCGAGCGAGTATCAATTTTCAATTAAACAAATATATATTTTAATTGCAACGCAGACAGGAGATTGGGCGTCTAAAATATTTGTTGATTTGCTAAATTTGATGTAACATTGTTAGTAGGAGCAATTATTTTATTTTTATTTATATTTACGTTTTTATAGCTGTTCGGAAGATTTCAAGTATTTTTTATTAGATTGAATACTATAGTTTTTAGATAAGTATATGGAAAAACATCGAATTCTTAGGAAACAAATATTGACCTTTATTAACCCTAAACCTAAAAGTTTTAAATAATAATTTTGCTTCATTTATTGCACATTTTCTTTACGTAATATGAAATCGGAGATGCAGGTCAGCGAAAAGTGAAGAAAATTTTAAAAATATGAAGCAAAATTACTAATTAATAATTAGGGTTAATAAAGATTAATACTTTTTTATTTAGAACGATAGTCTTCCATATTTGATAAAAAAATATAGTATTCCATATAAGAAAAGAAAATTGTTTTTCAAAACGAAACGACTGCACCTATAAAAAAATAAATGCGCTACACATACTATGCCTTTTTAAACAACGCAACTTTTATATTGAAAAATCTATTGCTATTTGGAAGTCACAGAAGGTACACAAGTTGCATGGACCACCCTGTACACTTTATCCGCCTTATAAAGTTTTGTTCCGCCTTCGAACAACATTGCTCTATTAACCCTTGCAATTCGCAATCTTCGCCAGGCAATGTAACACACAATTGTGTGAAATACTATTGTATTTCGTTGAGCCTCGTTTACACCGACAAGTTAATGCCCGCCGTCGGATGTACGAATTGATAACCGTGCGCATATTATCAGTACGGTGCATCAGTACAGCGGCAGGCACAGAGATAGATTGACTATCGGTAAGCAACTCAATGTTTAGATCGAAATTGTTTGACCAATCTGTTTCCCCGAGCATCTCCTATTATCGAAGCTAATACGGGCCGTTGATGGGCACCGCTGGTGAACCTCTATTATCGGAACCCGTTCGAATTCCTTGATCTCGTACACTTAATAATTCCCATTAACACTGTATTTCGAGATCATTAAATCTGCGCCGTGTACTGTAAAGCGCGTTGATCGTGTCTAATGAGATATCTACGACACGGTATCGATTATCGAACTCTATCTGACGTAGATCTAATTCTAATTAAAACGTAGAACCAGACCAAACACAGATCTAATCAGGATCCTGCTGTTGGAGCGAGTTGCTTCTTCCTTGCTTCGTGCGACTTTTATTATTAATTTCCACTTGAATGAAGATTTTCCCTTACCTACATACTGCGGACTTTTTCTGTATTTATTGTAATAAAGTTTGACATTTTATACATTCAAATAATATTTTCAAGATAAATAGGTGTATATGTAGCTCCTCCGTCTCGCAGTTGATGCATATTTTGCGTAAAATTATGCAGTTTAAATCTACGCGAAGTTCATCGTTTCTATGAGCGTCATGGTTTATGCGAATCCTCTTTTAGAATAAATTGTTTGAAGTCTTGCGCAACAGACAGTTTTAATTGCTAACTGGTGTGCTGGAGTCACGAGTGGCCAGAACTCGGATTTCTATTTTGTTTACTAATAAAAATTTAACTTTCTGTGTTTTATTTATTTTATACACTGGCTAACAACAAAATACTGCATCCATATGTATTTTTTATTTCTCGTCCTTCACGATTTTATTATTATATTAGTTTCGCGATGAGCGTACAAATTGAGCTAAATTCCCGCAAACGAAGTTAATTATTCAAAGAGTCAACACACAAAATCCGTTACAATAGAATCATTATTGTAATCTAAGTAATACGTTTAACAAGCCTTCGTAGTTTTAATTATAAAAATACTGATAAAACACTGTACCCTGATATAAAGATATCGGTATATTGAAGTGTATTAAAGTATAGTGTATTAATATAAAAATATCAGTGCATTGAGGTATATTAAAGTACTGTAAATTAATATAAAAATATCAGTGCATTGAGGTATATTAAAGTACAGTAAATTAATATAAAAATATCAGTGCATCGAAGTATATTAAAGTACAGTAAATTAATATAAAAATATCAGTGCATTGAAGTATATTAAAGTACAGTATATAAATATAAAAATATGAGTACATCGAAGTATATTCAAGTACAGTGCAACTGAATTCTCGTGATAGATATAAAAAGAAGTCATCTATTGTGAATTGTAATATCGTATTCCATTTCATTCGCAAACATAGTACATATGGCACTGCATATCAGTTTCGGTATTTGCTAGCACAATATTGATAATAAAATAATAGTACAATGGAGCTCCAGTTATCCGAACTCCATTTATTGGAACGAAATATTGGGAAATACCCGACGTAGCGAACCCCTGTTAAACTCCTATTACCTGAACTACTGTCTGTGCGTTATTCCAATTATGTGAACACCTATCACTTAAATATCATCATTATCTGAGAAATAAATTAAGCGTTTAGCTGAATCAATTTATTTAAACGCAGACTTCAGTTATTCGAACGAGAAGTTGCGGTAAAGAATCCACTTATCTGAACTTCGTTTAGTGCAACGAAATTTTGGAAAATGTCTGATCTAGCGAACTTTTGTCGAACTCCTATTTTCTGAACTACTGCAACCTCTATTATACCAAAGCGTATTACGGAGGTGAAGAAATATAAGCTCAGCATGTTTTCTTCGCCGTGTTCCATCTGACCACGAACTCCGGTTATCGGAACGAAGAGTGGGGGGTTATCGACGGACTTATACTATATGAACCTATGTTACGTAATCGTCGATTGTCTCACTTCTTGATCTCATAAACAGAGCTTCCACTGTGATAAAATGAAAGGTCCTGCCTGCAAAATGTGGTAATTTGATATTTTAGTAAGCACGAGCAATTATACATATGGGATTAATTGAATGTAATAAAAGTTAAATAAATACTGATCATACTCGTATAGCTGTGTTTTACTTAACAAATAAAAATAAAGATAGAACAGCTGTAGAATATTCTTCTTTAAAATGAGACAATCATTTCGAAACGATTGGAGCATAAACTAAAAAGATAAAACCACTAATTCCCTAATATTTTTAAGTTCGTATTAATATGGAAAGTGTATTTATATTTTGCATAAGAATCAATGTAACCATAAAACTTTACAGAGTACATTAAAACTTGCTATGCGTCTAGAAAACATACAGTAATCGAGAAGTATGAAAATGTCAAATTACTAAAATATGCATGACGAACGAAGTAGAAGAACCGAAGAAACGACCGATAAATGCCAGCGAATATACCTGTATCTTCCAACGTCGGTCTCTACAGGGATTTCGCAGGTACCGCACCGGTACATTCCGTGCCGGTAAAAGAGCCAGCATTAAACTGCTGTCGAACGAAGCGAGGAACGTCATCAGCCATTAGGGACAGGGAAAACCCTCTGTTTTCGAGCACGTTAACGGGGCGACGAGGGGGGGATCGTTGGCGCGAAAGCGCGGACGTTTTCGCGAACGAGACAGTCGGTGCCGGAATGAGATTCGAAAATGGACAATTCCTCGCGGTAATGCGGCGATGGAAAGCGTGTTAACTGGTTGCGGATGTGGCGTCGGCGCGCCGAGGAGTCCATAGTCACGCATTAGGAAGTTGCTCTCTGTTCCCCGTGGCCCCTCTAGGCTCGTACGTTTCAATTTGTCGCTGGCCTCTGATGTAACCGCGCGGTCTCATTAGTCGAGGGGTGAAGGAACGAGACAACCCTTCTCCGTTCCGTGGTGCTCGGCTATCCTCGCCGCCGTCGCCACCTTGCCCAGGGTGTCTCCGTCTCTCTTTACAATCAACCTTACTGCCGCTCCACTACCCTCGACCTAACCACCCGCTTCGTTGCCGCTCTCTCACCGTCACGACTACCAGCGAACGCCGGGATCCCCGGCGCACCGCCGCCCAAGAGCCTGCTGCCGGCAAGGCGTATCCGTCTATCTCGTGTTAGTGTAAGGTACGAACAAACAATTATTGGCTCCACCCGGGCAATTGGTATGCCGGCAGCGAAGCTTCCATCCACCTGTCGGCCGGTTCCTTTAAGACTTCTCCAGAGAAACTTGAGCTCTTCGATGCGGACCGGGAAGCCGGAGAAGCTAGACAAAGAGAAAGAGAGAGGGAGAGAGAGATGGAGGCTGAAAGTGGGAGGAAGGAGGAGAGAACAGAGTTCTCCGGGAATCGGAATTACGGCTCGGTTCGAACGATGCTTGGTCCTTTTTCTTCGCCCCCGTTTTTCATTTTTCCCAAGTGCCAGGTCTGGATATAGATGAGGGAAGAGAGGTCTGACCCGGGGGAGGGGGGGGGGGGGGAACGCGGGAACGCGGCGAACGGGAATGGAGTCGTGCCGGGGGGAAATAGGAAATCCCGGGTACGGTTTTGATCGCGATCGAATCGGCGGTGTTCCGTTGCTATTGTGCGGCCGCGCTCCCGGGGCCGCCGCCGATCATGCTGGAACTTTTTCCGTCGATGGGGGCGCGTTCGTTTGCATCGGGCGAGAGCCGAGATTGAGCCCCGGCTTCCTTCCGTCGTTTTTTTTCTTTTTTTTTTTTAAACCGGGACTTAATCGCGACCGAAGGAAATTCGTCGAGACTCTTGTAGCCCAGTTGCTAGGTAATCACCGGAGGTTGCGCTGCCTCGGCCTACAAATCCATGCCGCATTCTTTCACGATGCTCGCGTCGATGCTACGGAACGTCGTGTCGCGGATAGTCGTTTGGATCTTTGCGGAGTTCTTTGATTTTTTACGCGCTGTAACGATTAGTCTCGCGGTGGAGATTTCAGATATAATTTACTGGATGGGAATGTTGAAGCCGTGATTGAATTTGATTCTTCTGTCATTAGTAGGATGCGGATTTTATCGATTTATAGTAAACAGGGCCGAAAAATATGAGAAGAGTTGAGTGATATTTTTACACTATTTTCAGCTTATCAAAATTATTAAAAGTGACAATTTTATTTTATTTAACTTCTGTTTCTTGTGATCGTCTTGGAAAGTTCTCATTTTGCATAAAAATCGACAGTCGAGTCTCCATAGTAGAAAAAGGAAACTAAATGGTGACATAACGACCTAAAGGAAAATTTGTTGATCGATCAAAGAAATTATTAAAACCGCTGAGTGTACTGATAATTTGAAATTGAATAACATAAAATTGTTACAGAGACGTGTGTTAATACCTCAATTAAATATTTAACATTATCTAGAAAATATTAATAATACACAAAGAAAGATTTCGTCCATTCTACGAAAGTCGATCAACAGCGTCGTAGATTCCTAAAGATTTCACCAAGGAGCCATGGCGCCCCATGAAGAACAATAAGATTCTAACGAGCCGGTGAATCTTAATGGAAGTACCAATACCGACCAATCAGGTCAGAAAAATTGTATCCAAGGAATGGGGGAGCTCGGACGAGGGAAATCTGTCGGTTACAGTTATGCAAACTTCGTTAGTTCTCGTTAAACTTATTGTGCCGTCGTGTTTGACGATGTCTCCGTTGGTTCGCGGCCCCGTCGTCGCGGGGGACAAAAGTTTTTAACGACGTTAACAAATTCGCATAATGGAGAAACGACCGGTTCTTCGGCAACGAAGATCTAATGCTAGCGGAACGCGGTTCCACCGGAACGTGCGTTGTTTGCAGATGTTTATGGTACCGCGCGATCGTTGTTCCGCGGTAATTAAGTCGAGTGTAATTGTTGTTTGAGACGTTCAATGTTTGCGATGCTCGCGCCGGGGTCGGCGGAAGGACGCGCGAAGTTGCGAGCTGGGAGAGCGAGAAGTTAATAGAAGCGGGACGTTGATGGATATCAGCGGATAGAGCCGGAAGAGCCTTCTGTTGCCTTTCGCCTTCGAGGTGATTCCGTTGGAATTTATCATTCTGCCGATCCGATCCTATCATCGTAAAATCAGCATTCGAGCTTCCGACACAGGCCCCGGCCGTTCTACCGGGTGTCACAGTCGTCGAGTTGATTGCTCCTTTCCTACACGATATTAATCCGAATGCTGCCGCTTGGAGGATTCAATTTTGACGAAACTAAGGGGCGAACCAGTTGCATTTACGTTTTACTCGGTCATTCGATTCTCAAAACATACATTATTCGTAATCATTGTCACCTGATATTATAAAAGTAACAATAAGATATTTATTCTGATTTTCAATGAGTGCTATTGTAATATCTGTCGCGAATAACATATGTATTGAATAAATAACTCGTAAATATATCTTTACAATCTAAATAATTGTAAATGAGTGTTAAAACAATTTTCGATAACAGCAACGATTTTTTAACTAGCTTTCAAAATTAATTTTTATTCTAATTATTTTATTTCAGTATTTTTAATATCTCATTCGAATATTTTATTTAACTCTCTAGCTTTAGTTTCATTGATTAATATACTTAGACTTTGCAGAAATTTTGGGGGTTAATTTTTGGTACTCTAGTTTTCCCTATACACTATAATCTAATTAATTATAATGATCGTTGGCGTTAATCTTACGATTAGGACGAATACTCTTAAACAGTTTAATAAATCGATTTCGATTACTTCTTAAAAGTAGATAGAATTTTTCTTGTCAAAAGAAAAGGATCTTGTCGATAGAATTTTCTATGTCAAGGACAACTAATAAGAAGTGCCACTTGCAGTGTCGGATGTAGTTTTATACAATTTCATAGAGCAGTACTTCATCAAATATTACGAACATTTCGGTGGGAACACGTAACCATGTTTTACTATCGCGAAGGGTCAAAAGCGATATTGGCTATAAAGATTGATATCCTTGCACTAAGGCAGTGATAAGTATCGTGTCAGACTAATACCTGCAGCTCTTTATCCACCTATCAAAATCAACTCAAGACATATTACACAGAATCGTAGTCGTTAATAACACACTATTAATACAAAACTTACATTTCTCATTGAAAATTAATTCGTAATAAAATTGATAATAATTTCATATTTCACATTTTTAATACTAAAACCACCCGACTCTTAACGAAAGTAATTATATATTTTTTCTTTATAACACTGACAAAATTGGTTTAAAAATTTCGTTAATCACCGATAAAAAAGTTAATCTAAAAATTCCTCGCAGAAACATTTCAGTAATATTAAAAACTGTAAAATAAACAATAACGTTCAAATATTTCTAAAATAATATACTTTCCTCGAAAGAATATCGAAGAACGACATTTCCCGTCTGGAGGACGGTTTTCATCCCCTAAATGTAGATCGAAACACATTTCAACAAAACTATTGTACGCGAAACGTTTTCATTGAGATGGTCGCGCAATATTCGAGCGACGACGGCGGCGGCACGGGTAGGTAGGACGTCCTTGTTCGTTTTCCTCCGGTCAGCTTCTTTCCCTCGCGTTCGCCGAACCTAGCCCCGTGTATCGATTCCGAAACGTTTCCGTGCCATGTTGCCATCGGCTATAACTTTCAGGGGAACTAGTCCGGCCCGCGTTCGCTTCTCCCTCGTCAATTTTATGCCATACTCCGCGGCTGTTCCATCGGAACTACCAACAACGGGCCGCGACTTATTTCGTTTGATCGTGCTTCAGGGAGGTTTACGGTCCGCGCTGGAGAAGCCGCGGGGACTCGATTCCTCCCTCTCTCTCTCTCGCTCTCTCTCTCTTCGTGTTTACCCTTGCCTTCCAGTGGGAGCTGAACGTCGACGTGGACGCGCGACGCGCCGCGCCAACTTGCCCCCAGACCGCTTAAGGCGATACATGATAACAGTGTAATGAGTAATTACACATTTTACTACGGTGTCTTGAGCACCTGAACTATCCGCCCGGGGCGATTCTCCCTCGATTCGCTGCGACGAGAAGAATGGCAGTCTTCGGCGGCACACCGGGAATTCGAAACCGAAACTGTCTTGCTAATGTTCTGGTTAGATTATACTCCGCGACGGTGTGCCTGCCTGTTCCTCCAGCGTCTGACGTAATAACGTCGCTGCGGCGCTTTCAATTGTTTCTGACTCGAATGCTGTCTACTGCTCCTTTTTGCGCTCTGTTGTGTCGGTTTGTATCTTTCGGTGGAACTTCGTGGCAACATTTTAGAAGCAATTCGGGGTATATTTGAGATATTATTTGAAACATTGTTTTGTAGAACATATTAAGGGTGGACTCGGATTTTACGTCTTTATGGGAAAATATTAAAAGAAAATAGAAAAGATATGCTAGTTTTCAACTCTTTGTTTTCTTTTTTATTCAATGCTGTGTAAGCTTATGCAGAATTTTTAGCGACGTACCTAAGTGCTCGATACATTTATAATATATAATAAATTAATAAATATAGTAAATTAAGAAACAATATATACAAAAGTTTTATTTATATATAGAAGTTTAAATTACAAATGAAGAAATGAAATTAGAAACCTAAAAATAATTATTAGCGTAAAATTATCTAGGAGAGAAACGAAGTTGCAAGTGAGACTCCCTTGTATTAAAATTGATGCAGACAATTTTTATTTTATATAAAGACCCGCAGTCTAATAATCAGTATAACCATTTTACGATCTTCTTCTCTGATGAGAAACACTTTTTTGAACAATAATAGAAGATAATTATATCCATCAATATCCTTGAAAACTATGCCAAATTGACACGAGGATCGAACTAGGATTAAAACGAATAAAATAAAATTTTTTACATATTTATTATCAAAATCTTATTGCCAATGCTGCAAATATTAAATGTTTGCTAATATAAAAAAATTAAATCTTTTCAAAAGCAATCAACACCTTTCTCGCACATAGCGTGTGACATGTAAGATTGGAAACTATGAAACGGGCGCCGCAGATATACAAAGCCTAAACAAAAACGCCCGTTTCATAGGTTCCAACCTAATATAAAAGCTCTTCAACCCTGAAGACACAGCAGAAATCAAATATTCAACGTTTCAGCATTCGTGTCAAGAATTCTGCCTACAGTAACCATACTGTGACAAGAATTTATTCTCGCGTGAGACTGGATGAACGGGCCAAATGAAATGCGTTATTTCGTCGTGTCTGGGAACTGCAGCGTCGCCGGCGGAGTCGTGCGAGTAACCGGGCCACGAATGTCGAGGAAGCAGAGACGAGTACCGGAAACGGATGATACGCCGATTTCCAACGTTCCGCTTAACTTGCGAAAACTTATTTCCGGCTGGCTACGGGACAGACGTTATTCGGATTAAATCGCCGGTGCCGTTCGCCGGGGGGGAGAAACGAGTCGTTCTACACGATCGAGGACAAGACACGGCGGGCTGCGTCTCCCGGAACGGTCGCCAATTCATTCGTGAGAAATGAGGCAATCACCGGGGAGAGAGAGAGAGAGAGACCCGGGATAAACGTGGATCTACTCGATTTCAAACAACGGACGACCCCGAACGCATTATCCCGCGATCGATGCGCGAGCTGCCGGACGGAGGACGTGCATTAATTAAATTCCCGAGTTACGCGCCCGTAATTATATCTCGGCATTTTTCATCGGGGGGGCCCCGGACGTACAGGACGACGTAATTTCCCGTTTTCGAATCGACCTTTCCCTTTCCGTCGCGCCGTCGTCGTCGTCGTCGTTCGAACGGTCAAACGTACGTGAACATTTAATTGTGAACGATCGAATGGGACGCGTATTACAAAATTAATAATTAGACCCGGCTGTCGGTGCCACTCGACGCGTTTGTTCATCGACGTGACTTTATTAGCCGTGAACGCTGGGACACGCCGACATCCCCGTGTCTTTCATCTTCCGCGCAAATATTCGCCGACCTCCGCGACTCGTAATCGATCCCGTTTCGGTTTAATGAGATTTTAATTAAACGCCGAAGAGCGCGCGCGCCTCTTCGTTGCGAATTTACCGCCGCTTCGCTGTCCGCGCTCGACCTCGTGGATACGTGCGATTCCTTCGTCCGTTCTTTCGCGGTGAGGAATGATGATTGGGGCCGATTGGTCCGGTTCGACCAACAGGTCGAACAATTTTTGACGAAACGAAATATATACGGTGATGGCTTTTGAGAAATTCTCAGCCTTTGATCGTGAAGTTCAAATACTAATCAGAGAAATTATTTTGGACTGGTCAGAAAAATTGTTTTCAATTTAGATATATGTATATATATGACATTATATATTGTATTATGACGATATTATTGTGACGTTATTTTATAATTAACTGTAGTATAATTATACGAATTTATTGCACTAGTTTAATTATTTTTATTATAATATTAGTACGGCTAATTTTGAACTAAGTATTGACATCTATTCTTATGATACTATATTAACCCTTTGCACTCTAAGCCATTTCAACAGCAAATCTAAAATAATTTTTCTAGCTTCTATTTTATGTAACAATATTTATTTTATGCATATGAAATTGATTCTCGTCACTCATACAATAGTAACACTTTTATCAATTTTTAAATCTAAGTTTTGGCGATGTTTATTAAAAATAATTTTAGATTGTAATACAGTAATTTTAATGGCGCCGCAGACTCGCCAGTCGAGTGCTAAGGGTTAAATAAACTGAGACTTACTAGGACCTTCAGAATGCAAAATAGTGAAACTGATACATCCTATACCAAATTCTAGCTTCTCCGTTCCCATTTGGCGAATTAAAACGCTTCGTTATTATGAAAATTTTTGAACTCGATACACGGCACTTAACGTGTTAATTACTCGCCTGATGAGTTAATGGAGACCGCGGGGCGAGCGTTCTGTTTCCTCGCGCGTAGCAACATTCATCTAATAGCATTCAAAGGAGCGCGAACTGTCAACGTGTTCTATATACATACATATATGTTATATATGTATACATATATATATCACCGTCGATGCCGGCAGAAACGTGTAACACTTCGTCGCGTGTCGGACGACCGCGAAAGCATCGCGCGCAGCGCGAAAATGAATACTCTCTACCGGCAAAGCGGCTAATCAGAGATGACGGTTACGTCATCATATTGGATCTTCGCAATAGGGGCAATTAGGTGCGTAATTATACGAAACCGCACTCACCTGCGAGCCGCGGCCCCACAAATTCATTCGACGCGGACCGCAAAGCAAATCATTGTCATCCATTGCGCTGAGCCGGCGAGCCAGCTTGTCAACCGTCATTGAAAACTATGCTGCCACGGTGATTGCGATCGCTATGCGGGCGCGGCGCCGAATGTCTCTCGTCTCTCCGCCCTCTCTCTCTCTCTCTCTCGCTCTCTCTCCGTGCGATTCGGTCGTTGATCTGTGCTATTAACCGGACGTCTAAAGCCAAACTGCGCTACGAATGGAATGCCTGATACTTCCAGTAATTAGCTCGCACAGATGAACCGTGCGCGCGTACAGCCGGCACGAAAAGTGTTTCCACGCGTCTGTTCCCGTTTCCCGACGAACTGGCAATATTTTGGGTAATTGAGCCGGTTAACGCGCGCTGACCAATTGCTGTGCCCGCCGCTTTGTTTTCCCGGCGCAATTAACTTTTCGGGCGAGACGCGTTTAATATTATTCAACGGCAAACGAAACTCTTTTGTTAAAAGATGGATAGAATGAAAGGAGTTTCTTGCGGTAGGAAATAAATAGAATGAAGGCAATTTTCTGTAATAAAAAATGAATAAGATGAAAGAAATTTTTTCTCGTAAAAAGTAAATAAAATTGGGAGAATAAATATCCGAAAACAAATGGAAGACAGAAAATCGATAGTTATCGATGGTTAAGAATGATGTTGAATATTAATAATAAAAAAATATGATAAAAATAAATATCAAAGCGGCTACAATAGCGACTGCTTCGACGAGAAGACAATTGCGTCCCGTCAACAATAGGGGATGCATTGCTGAAGTTAAAAATGCTAAGCACGTATGCTGTTCTTCATCGAAATGCTCGCGTTAGTCGGTTCGCGACAAATGTTACCCGTTCGACTGCATTTTAATGCACGATCGCGGGAGCGCGGTTCGTCAAGATTTCCGATTCGAAAAACGCATTCTACGGAAAAATATTCCGCTGTCCGTCATATAATCCTATATCCCGGCATTTCCTTGCGAACGAATAGTCACTTTGACCCAGTTCCTCGTTACCCGTGGAAATCCGAGTTTCTCACGTTTTCAAACCGGATAGACGGCGAAATGTATCCCCGCGCGTACCCGGGGGGATCACAACGTCGACGATTGTTCGGAATTTTCGAGGCCGCAAAAGAATCAGTCACGCGGCGGTCGGCTCCGGCCGTGGGATGTGCGGTACGCGCAATTTATTTCGAAGCACTCCGGACCGATTGAAACAACCGCGAAACGGCTGTTTGTTTTATGCCCCGCCGTCGACGGCACCGCCGCGCCGCGTTTGCTCTATGGAGCCCGCGCGCGGACCGGTCCTTCGCTTTATCTAACGCTAACTTGCCCCGTCATCGACCGTATCGCATTTCGCTTTTATCCGGGAACCTCTCGTTGTTCAAAAAATGCCTGTCGACGCGTTTCGTAATATTTTTCAAATACACTATATAATATTTTACTAACTTCTTAATATTATACGGAGTCTTAAATATTTAATCGCATTCGAATTAAATACCTACTTTATTAAATAAAAATTACCACGTTATTTATACTTTTTGGACCATAAAACAATTTAATAATTATTTATAAAGTGATAGTCATTTTGCAGCTCGGATTTTTTAACTTGACCGATTGCTTAATAAATTAACCTTTTATATTACAACAACGTGTCTGACTCAACATGAAGATTTCATATATAATTTTTCAAAATACGAGAATAATGAATACAAATAAAATTTTATTCCCTTGTTATCAAAATTTAAAAATGAAACCTAGATGAAAATAAAATTCTATATGACACAAAAATTGTCTCGTTCTAGTAAAGCAATTATTAAGGTTAAACGGTCAATTATGTTCTGCACAGTTAATTGTCTGCCCAGTCAGAAAACTAGTCGATAATCGTGAGAACCGTAAAATACAAACAGAGATTTAATGTAAAGATTAGCTTATGATTCGCAGAGATTTAATTATTAAGATTCTTTGTTTTATCGTTTTATGTACATAGTTCTAAAAAGTTTCGTGTTTTCTTACCGAAAACCCGGTAACTTCAAGCACGAAGTTACCTATATGAACCAAAACCGGGAACAATATGTATAATGCAAGCTGTTGCACAAGTTTCCGTGTAAAGTTTGCGACTGTGCCGTACTGCACAGAATAAGACGAAAACGTTAGGCAGCTAGTTAAAAACGCCTCATTGCGTTTTAAACTAAAATTCAGGGAAAGTAGATGAACTAATGTATTAAACGTGTTAAGAATTCTTTTAATGTGGTAATTTAAAAATCGTTGCGTGATATAGTGGGGAGTGCACCATTTTTAGCCTTTAACCCTTTGCACTCGAGTGATGACTTTTGACATAGTCTTCTGTATAAGTCTACTCTTACAGTAGGTATATACTTATATTAATACTTACTTTACTTTTAAAACAAACGAAAACAAATTTAACGCCATTAAATTTTTGCCCATACTTATAAAATAGACTTAAGTCTAGTGGCTCATGAATATTGTTTTATGACAATTAGAGGATTTATTTAAAATTGCTAGGATTTTTATTACAATATATGCTGGTATGAAGAAGTTTGTGACAACATTTTTATAGTAGCAGGAATTCTGAAAGAAAAAATCAAGAACTAATTATTTAGACTCATTTGTTAGTTTAGTGTATAAGCATTTTTCAGTCTTTTTATGTTCTTTACATTATTGTCTTAAAAATAATAATTTAATAATCTAGCGTCGTCGTATCGGTGATATAGGGGAGTAAAGGGTTAACATTCGACTTACAATTATCGCACTCATTTGGCATTTTCCAACTACTTATCACACGCAACAGCGCCGCTACGCAATAATTCGAGAGAAATACAAGAGGCACCATTTCGTAGACCACTATGAATTACACATCCTTTCCCCACGAATTTTCCCATTTTGCATCATCCCGGTGAACGCTGGATTTTAATCCAGTTTCCAAAGAGTCCGGTGTCCGACTGTAAATGCAGGGATGCTCCATTATCTCGCGGGCGACGATCGCTCGCTGTTTTGTGAGCACAGAGAGAGAGAGAGAGAGAGAGAACCGGATCCGCGGGGAGCGTGAATCGTGGAGACGCGCGAGCCAGACACCGGTTACCTTCCGGAATGGAATTTACCTGCGAGTAGGTAGCGTGTAGTGTTCGGACGGCTTTGAGCGAGAGGAGCGGGCGAATTTATATTTGCTTGAATCGGCCCGAAAGACGGGATCGTAATTTCCCGGTGTGTGCTCAAACACTCGTGCTCCTTGCTGTTTTCATTCCGCTCGTCGCGCGAGAAGCGTGCCACGAACTCGCCCGCTCGCCTCGCCTCGCCTCTGCATTCTCGCGTTGCACGTTGCACCGTGCACGGTTCACGGTGCACGGCGCAGGGCCCGTGTGTTCCGACAGGTGTGTGCGCGCACACGGTAAACTGATTTCTGCGTCGAGCACCGGCGCACAGATAAACTACTTTGAAAAATTAAACGAATCGCGTGTTTACGCGGCTACAACGCGGCGGCCGCGCTTTTCAAACGGCGTCTCGATGGTGCTCGAACCAGGGAATTTCCATTCGTCCGCCGGTTTTTTGTTATTTACAGTGGGCGCGCGCGCGCGCGCGGAAGGCGCCGCGGCGCGCGACGGGTAACGACGGAAGCTGCGCTAGCGCGAATCGTTTCGCCCGCGAACGCCGGCTCCTAATCCTACCGACCGCCCGCGCTGATTGTATATTCATCGTAGAGCCGTGTCCCGTTTTTCACGCTCCATGCACTGGATATTATCCAGGGACGTTTCATTTATACATTTAAATCGCGAACGCCGCCGGATGTCTTGGATTTCCAGACGTGCAAGGGGGAAGCACACCGCGCGACCCTCGCGTGTTACGACATTACCCGTGCAGATCAGATGCTTGCAGTTTTTTTTCATCCCCGAATACCGCTAATAGGACCGGCGAATCCTCGACTAGTTGTATAGTGTAGGAAAATTGTGTCGCTACTCGCGTCTAGAATATTCAATTGGATGGTCCGGTATTTCACGGCGTGGACCGTGGCGCTCCGTCCACGGACAATTTTGAATATTTAGAGGGGCTCTTCGAAAATAATACATTGATATTTCCAGTCCTAAAATGCCGAGAGAGAGAGAGAGAGAGAGACGGCAGGTTTATAGTCGATTCGACGTGGGCAGGGAAGGTGCGAGATTTGCGAGAGGGACGGAGCGTTGAAGCACCTGTTGGAAGATTACGAACGGATGGAAAAGACAGATCCGAGTGTCGAAAGAATATTGCAGCGCAAGGGGAAACGGAAGTGCTTGAAAGGCTTGGAAATTCAGAAAAAATTCGGAGGAAGCTGCGAAAATAAGGCGGTAGAGTGTGTTATAGAAAATAACCCTGATAGGCGTGCCGCAAGAGTTAAGGAACACAGACTTAATTTTGAAATATACTATTCAGCTGGTCGTTCGAAAATTCAACGATGTCACACATATGATTTTATAATTTATTTAATTTAATTTCTTTGTTGTATAAACAGAATGGCTACTTTGTTACAGAAATAACAACGAGAACAGAACTGCGACGGTATAATAATTATAATAATAATAATAATAATGATAATAATAATAATAAAAATAATCATAATAATAATGATAATAATAATAATAAAAATAATCATAATAATAATGATAATAGTAATAACCATAATAATCATAATGAAATTATAGTAACAGAGATAACAGTAAGACGAGAATAATTACGGTCTTCTGACCGTCTACCAAACTATTGAACAAACAGACGTTATAATCGTTGCGATAATTTCGCAACGTCTAGCCATAGTTAGAGACTTCTATGGCTTAATGAGCAAGTACCTGCCTAATGTTCTTCGCACCGAGGTTGGAGTTCCCGGAGCACGTCCCCTACGCTTCCACGAATAGTTCCGCCCCCTTTGTGTCTTCAGCGATCTCCAGGAAGCGTGTGCCTGTAAGACATTCCAGGGTTCACAGAAAATTGTTTCCCGCAGCCCTGCGGAGCTTATTTAGCGGTTTCTTCGAGCGCCGATAAATCAGACGACAGGTCTCTTATGCTCGGGGAATAATTGATCGTCGAATAACATTTTCGAAGATCGTCGATTAACATTTTAATTATCGAAACGATTCTTTTCGCCGGTTCGTTCTCGATTCCGCGATAGGATAAGAAAGGCGTCGAGTAGCGGTTGCCGCGTTCGGTCGTCTTCGTTAGCGTTCGCCGTACGTAAATGTCTAATTTTCGTGGAATTTTCTCCGTTCTAAATTGCAGCGTAACGCGGAAAGCGCAGGGGAGAACGTCGGAGGCGGAAGAGGCACGCGGGAAAAACAGGGTTTCAGTAAATAGACTTTTCTGTTTGCTAGAGGAGCGTGTCTACTCGTGATAGACAAGAATACCGTCATTATGACGACGGTGCAAGCGTAGCCGGGCCCCTGGCAGCAGATGCGTAAACGAGATAGAAGCTTACAAAAGGCGAGCTGCGGATAGCATGACAGGCTCGCGCGGGCCGCCCGCCTCGGTCTTTCTCCCTTCTTCCGCAACCCCGGTGTGTTTCGCCCGGCGAACTTTAAAGAGTAATTGAACGTCAACGAAGCCCGACGCATTTTAAAATCCACGCTCCTCTCCCCGTTCCCGTGTCTCGCTCCCTCTCCCCCCCCCCCCCCCCCCCCCCCCCCCCCCCCCCCGACCCCTTTCGCCGGCTATTCGACTCGTCCGGATTCTAGATCATGAATATGTTCGATTAATTAGCGCGTCGCGTTATTCGTCGAAAACGTTACCGTCCGCCGTTTATTCCGCGCGCTCCGTCGGATTTACCGCCGTCGAGTCGCGCGCCCGTGCTTTAAATTCTTCGACCAATTCCCGGGTACAACGGGAAAAAGTACCGGAAGACGATTAAACCCACGGGAAACTCCCGTAATCGCGGTGACCGAGCTGCACGCCAATGATTTCCTGTTCGCTCCGCCGTGAAATTATCTGAGAGCGTCACCGGTTTTCGAATAACAAAGGGTCACGCGGAGAACGGGCGTGTATATTAATGTTTTATATTGCACGGTGAAACGAACGAAATGTTTTAAGAGTTTATTATGAAATGATCCCGTTCGAAATGATGGCGCAATGAAATGAAATTGTGCGCTCTCGGGCGACGCTTAAAGTATTGTAGATACATTCGAAATGCAGTAACTTTTTAAAAATTTAATTGAGCGATCTGAATATTATTGTCTTCCTAGACAATAATATTTCTATGGATAACAAAGAATTAAAGATAGCGAAAGTCACAGTTCTTTCCGATTTTCTTTAACTAAATAAACGCTTCACCGTGACGTTCACAGATTAAAATCAAACAGCTGCTTGCAGATCCCCCCCTAGATCTAGCGCTAAAAGATTAAACCAATCGATTAATAATGCAAAGTAATTAATTATCACACAGCCCAGTCTAAAATAATTATCCTAATATCCCAACAAAATTCATTCCACGCGGTCCAGCCTGTAAAAAGCGATCGCGTGTCGAAGGGTGTACACCCTATCTCCTGGAGCAATCTCCTTACCCCGGCAACGTTTCTCATCAGCCCGATCGCCCCAGTTTAAATTCCTGCTGCCGTTTTTAAGCTCGCGAAGACCCGGAGGGATCACCGAGCTCGTCCGATCCCGCGGAGGAAAGCTCGCCGGTCGAATTACGGGGATACGGTGTTGCAGTGTATCGGGGGCATGATCTCGCGGCGCTGCGCGGTGCGGTGTAACGTCCCCGTTGAATAATTCATGAGAAATATGAAGGGATACTTAATCGATCAGGGAACACACGGCGAGAGTCGAGGTCCGCAATTAAATGTAAATTACCGTCGAGCAGCGTTCACTCCGGTTACGGGAGTTTCGTTCCTGGCCGGTCGGCGAGCTGGTCCATTCCCGCTCCTGCGGGAGAGCGGGCCGGCCTCGCGGAGAAAGCGACGATCGAGAGAGCCGGCCCGTCTCATAACCTGCGAGACGGTAATGCGCAAAAATAGCTCGGACGTGTCTGTTGTTCAAACGCGAGTCGGATCAAAGGTCGGACAAAGGACGGCGGTTCGGTGAATTCGGTGCTGCAGCGTGCGGTCTCCCGTGCGCAAACCCGCCGGCCGAAAATATACGCGTTGCGGGGGTGGCCGAGAGTGGTCGGGACGAGCTGCGAGAGACAGACGGAGACAGACGGGAAGAGGCCGTCGGCGGAAACGAGCCCGGCGCGCGGCGGCGCTACGGTGGCGTGGTTGAGGGTCGATTTTACACGGACACCGTACAATCTCTATGCATGAGGCTCGCTTGCGCTACAGCTTCCTAAGTACACAGAATACGTATTTGCATTTCGGTCTTTGTACCGGTGTGTCCCTGTTAGTGTTTCGGCCGTCTTCGTCTCGCCTCCGCGTTTCTCCGTTTCAATCGCGCGCCTTCTCCGTCTGGATCCTCCTCTCCTCTCCTCACCACGTCTTCTCTTCTCGTCTCCTCCCCCCGTCCCCTCCGTCCCTCGGCCCTTCTCCTCTTGATCCCCGGCAGAACGCCGCAGACCTCTTCCGGTCCTCCTCCACGACACGTTGCCCTCCATCTCGCCGTCCTCGCGCGACTATCTCTCTCTCTCTCGCTCTCGCTCTCTCTCTCTCTCTCCGCTCTCTCCCAGTGTTTCTATATTCTCCCTGTAGCCACACTCATCGGAGTTTCAACGTTGACCCGAGCCCTATACAGACGTACCCGCGTAGGATCTGCTTGTATCCTGTTAACCGCACTGCGGTCTCTCTCTAAGTCCCCGAACTATCCTGCGAGTCAGTATTTATAAACTTCGGATTAAATCATCGTTAAGGTATCCAGAGCCAGCGAAATCTCCGCCGAGATCCGACGGACCGCCGAACTCTAATGCCGGCCACCACCACCATCTCTCCGCTACGGTAGAATCGTGATAGTTGCGATCACACCGCCGGTAGAAGCCTGATTAAGCAGGCTAATTGGGAGACGAACGGGCTTGGCCGGATCGGGATCGGATAAGCGGGAAACACCAAGAAACTATTGACCGCGTGCTCGGCCTCTACGTCTCGCGAGCATCATGAATGATAGAGACGAATGTGGATCAACGCTGAAAATACCGTGACGGTTATGGCGATTGATTTCTTATTTTTTTTTCTGGAAATTTTATTTTTAAAGTTATGCAAAATATGCTGGAGGAAATGATTGAATAAATCTGTTAACTCTTTGTATTACGATTTCTTTTACGTTGATTTGATTAGCGCTTATTTGTCCTTAGTATTTTCCTTAATGGGGCCAGGTAATTTTTATTTCCTGTATTGTCTTTACTTCCGTTTCTAATCTTTGATAACATGAGAATTCAATTTGATTTCGATTTAGAAGAAATATTTGTATTTAGCAGATGTTGCATCTTTATCACGAGTCTGACTCGTTGTTATAGCGCAAAGAGTTAAATAAATCGTGTATATAATCAATGCAGAATATGAAATTATTTCCACTGTCTAGATAGGTTTAGTATAAATTATTGATGCAATCGAAGCGATGAATAGCTTCAGCATGTTACGCAACAATCTTTCGATTTAATGCTCAAGCTTCGCTGTTTCGCGATACTTAACGCCCTCATCGCCGCGTCTATGTTCCCTATACTGTCAAGATCCAACGAAACGCTCGTAAAGTATGCAACTATGTCATTACACGTGCCTCATTAATATCGCGCCGCATTTTGCGCTCGTAATTTGCGTGGCAATCCGTGCGAGCCCCATGGAAGCCGGAGTCATTGTTATGCAGAGCCTGGTCTAGAGACTCCACTGCATTCGTATAAAATGTAATCTGGATTGCATTCCGACGGAATTCGGATCTCCGAAACTAAACTTCTTTCCTCTCGCAGCAGATGGTTCCAAGGGCCCTCGGATATTTTACGCGAACAGATATTCGACGCGGTTGTTATTACACGCTCGCGTTTCCGCGACTGCACTGCGGGTCCGCCGTCCCCTCTCTCTCTCTCTCTCTCTCTCTCTCTCTCTCTCTCTCTCTCTCTGTTTTTAAGCCCCTGGCGACCTACTCGCGGAAGTTTGGTTAGAATTATTGTTCCTCGGCTCCTCGAATTGGCTGTCTCTCCTAAGGACAGGTCGGGGCGGACGCAGCTGGATTAATGGCGGGATCGGGGTGAACATTTTATCGCATTTCTCACTCAGGGCCGCCGGATGCCAATTTTCGGAGAATCGATGCCTTCGCAGTCGATTACGATAACAGACGTCGGATGATCTGTCCGATCAGTGAACATCTCACTGTGGATGAACGTTTTCCACGTGCAAAAGTAACGGTATAGGGGTTTCATAAATTTACGCTGTTGACGTACTAACTTCAAATAAATTAAGTTTTACTTTTGATTATAATTCGTTGTACGACTCAATTGCTAAAGTAATTGTCATGTTAACGATTTCTAGTGCGTTTAATATACTACTTCAAATCTACTAGATTATTGTAAAAATAATTTAAATTCTTTTGTCAACTACCTACTCGAAAAATAGAAATTACTTGCGCATCAAGTCAATATTATTTATACTACAATACTTGTCAATAAAACTATGATTTTATTTCCAAGATATCTGTAAAATAATGTGGAAAATATAATTTGAAAAAAGAAACTTAAGACTAAAGTTAATATACAGTTAATACCGCGAAAGAAAATACAACTAAATTACGACACGACAACACAAAACGCTCTTCACTCTGCCACACCCAAATGAAATCTGACCGTGCCTCTTAAAAACGAAAAACGATCGCCCTCACACATTCATACACAAACGCGCCGCCGTCGCAACGGTAGGCCTCGCACGCTCTCCCTGACGCCGCTCGCTCCGGCCGCGGCAGAAACAACGTCCACCAAATTACGATACTACACTCGGCCGTCCTGACACTACACATCTGTCCTCAGATGTTTTCACTATCACTACATGAATTTTCACTTTCACTCGAATATTTATCGTCAATAATCCATAATTTCATGTAGTCTGCTGCAGTGGATGTTTTCTGCGGTCCTTCATTATCGCCCACCTTCTGCACTATATAACGATCATTCCGTAGAACTTTAGTCACACGGTACGGTCCAAGAAACTTCGAAAAGAATTTTAACCCCGGTCCAGCTTGTGTCCTTTTCACTGCCACTAAATCTCCTTCTCTATATCGCGCCGCTTCCTTTCGCCTTTTGTTGAAAGTGCTTCGGTTTTGAGCCTGCATTTCAGAGATTTTATTTTTCGCTTCGGCACGTAATTGGTCACGATCCTCCTGAAACATCGTAACCCACTCATCTTCAATTAGCTTCCGGATTTCGAAATTTTCTCGCATCTTCATGTGTGTTCCAAATAGCAAGTGAAACGGTGTAGTGTTGGTACTCCTGCTAGGTGTTGCATTTAAATATTTCTGCGCGGTTCCAAGGTGTTTGTACCAATCTCCTGGCGTCGGTGCCGACAACTTAGTCAACAAGGGTATAAGTGTCCGATTCACCCTCTCGACTTGGCCATTTGCTCGTGGAACCCCCGTCGTTATCAACACATGTTGTATGTCTTCCTCTTTACAATATTCTTCAAAAGCAGTAGATGTGAACGCTGTACCGCGATCGGAAACTATTCTTCTAGGATTTCCAAAAGAAACAGATTGCTGCTTCAGCCGACCAATTACCTCAACAGAGCTCGTGGACTTTGTTGCGTACAACCACACAAACTTTGTAAATCCGTCAATCACCACGAAAACGTGTCTATAACTTTTCTTTGTCGATGGCAATGGTCCAAGATGGTCAATGTGAAACGTACCAAACGGTAGTTCCCCTTTATCGATGGTGTTTAATAAACCTTCTTGTTTGCCTTGCTTCCTTTCCGCTAAGATACAATTAATACAGCTCCGTACTACCTTTTCTACCTTTTCCCGTATTCCCTTAAACCAATAATCTCTTTTTACGAGCGCCTCTGTTTTTGTAATACCGAAATGACCGCGCTCGTGTGCCTGTTGAACTACCTGAATACGCATCGACCTGGGCACGACAACCAGCGGCGTATCGTCAACCTCCCTATACAAAATATCGTTTCGCACCAAATACCCATTGTCTTTGAACTGCTCGATGTTCTCTCGAATTTTCCTCAGGTCATCGTCCTGCACTTGAGCTCTCCTCAAATTTGCAATAATCCCTTGCTCGCTTTCTTCCACTAGCATAATTGTGGGCAATGGGTTTCGACTTAACGCGTCAACATGCGCCATACTTCTTCCCGGTCTATGCTCTACAATATAATCGAACTCTTCTAGGAGAAGCGCCCACCTAGCCACACGCACACATAAGTCTTTCTTTCTCATCGTTAACGCGAAAGCTTGACAGTCCGTCACAATTTTAAATGAAATACCGAGCAGGTAAACACGAAATTTCTTTAACGCCTTTACAATCGCCAACACTTCAAGCTCGTAACTTGTATACTTTTCTTCGGCTGGAGTAGTTTTACCGCTCGCGTAGTATACCGGATGAAAAACGCCGTCTCCACTATCTCGCTGCAACAATATCATACCATATCCTAAACTACATGCATCTGTGTGTAACTGAGTCTCTGCACCCACACAATACAATTTTAACACAGGTTTTCCACTTAAAGCTAATTTCAACCTATCGAAAGCCTCTTGTTCACTCGCTTCAAACTTAAACTTTACATCATTTTTTAATAAATTCGACAACGGTCTCGCAATAATAGAGTATCGATAAACAAATTTTCTAAAATATCCCGTTAAACCAAGGAAGCTTTGGACATCTCTAGCACATTTAGGTCTAGGAAAATGCATAACAGCGCTACTCTTATATTCTGACGGCTGAACGTTGCCGTTTTCAACAATGTGTCCTAAATATTCTATTCTTGTTTGCAAAAAACGGCATTTATTCCAATTAATCAATAATCCATGCTCACTAGCAACATTTAACACTAATTTGAGGTTCTCAATACCTTGCGAAAAATCCGATGATGGTACTATTAAATCGTCCATGTATGTCAAAACGACCCCCTTTACAATTAACTCCTTAAACACTGCATTTATAAATTTTTGAAAAACTGCCGGTGAATTACATAATCCGAACGGAACCTTTAAAAATTCGTAATGACCCGTTGGAATTACGAACGCTGTATATCTTCTGCTATTTTCATCAACCGAAACATGGAAAAATCCATTTTTCAAATCCAGTGTACTAAATACTTTTGCGTCCTGTAATAAATCTAATTGATCCTCTATCAATGGTAAGGGATATCTGTCTTTTACAATCTTTTTATTTAATTGTCTATAATCGACACAAATTCTAACTGAGCCATTCTTTTTCTTTACTAATACTACCGGACTCGCATAATCTGAATAGGACTCTTGAATTATTCCATCTTTCAACCACGACGTTATTTGTTTGTCTACTTCAGATTTATCTCCGGGAGATAATCTCCGCGGTCTCTCGTATACGGGAATCTCATCCTGCAATATTAAATTCATTTTAACCCCTACTTCTTTGGTTTTAAACGGTTTATAATCTGTGACAAAATCTTCTATAACATTTCTATGATTAGGATCGGTTACGTGCGATAAATCTATATCATCTACCTTGGTCTCGACATTAATATTGAATACTTCCGGCAAATCTAATTTTTTAATGGAAATTTCTCCTCCTTTCATGTTCAACTCTACCGAATCTAAAAATTCTGTTCCGAGTATCAAACCGTGTGACGTCAACGAATCGGGGAGTACGTGTATGCTTATCGGATATATCGTATGGTCTATTGTGATAACTGTCGAAAATTGTCCTAATGTGTGGTTGCTCTCCTTTCCAACACCACGAAATTGTACAATCTTATTATTTAGTTTAGGTGCACCAATTTTAATGTAGTAATCGGCTCGCATCAAATTCAAATCGCTACCAGAATCTATTAACGCTATTAACTTACAGTTTTCTACTTGGACCTCTTTAACTCTCTTCTTCCGTGACGCTTCAGACGCACTACTTACATCCTTTACAGATTCATTCACGCCGTCACAATTTGACGCAACATGCCCAAACTTTCGACACTTGAAACACTTCACACCTTTTCCTTTCGTCGGACAGTTTGCACTTAGATGGTGTCGATCTCCACACAAAAAACATCGCCGTACTACTTCTTGCGATGAGGCTCCGTGGGTGGTCATCTTCTTCTTCTCCTCAGGTCGCTTGCTCTTCGTTCTTGACTTTTCCTTCATATCTTCGTAAAATTCGAACTTCTCCTTCAACTCACGCACGGTTCTGGCGCCGTACAATATCATTTTATTCGTCTCTTCATCCTGAACTCCATCAATAATATATTTAATAACTGCCGAGACTTCCATGTCTGCTTGCTTGGCAATTTCCAACATTTGATAAATGTATTCTTGATACGTCTCATTCGATCTTTTAAATCTACGCGATAGTTCTTTATGGATTTTGTGTGTATCTACGGTTTTAGAAAATTCAAATTCCAACGTCTGTTTCATTTGAGTCCATCTTCGACAACATTTTTCATAGGCGACGAACGATTTCGCCGATCCACGCAACAACCGCTTCGCATAAATAACTTTCTGTACGTCGCTCCATTCACACAACTCGGCCATATCTTCGAATTCCTCGAGCCAACAACGAATATTTGCATTGTCGTCTCCGCTAAATGTACGTAGAGACTCCTCAGCATCCCTGAATGTTAAGATGTGCATTTGTCGCACGCACTTCTTCATATCATCCCTCTCGTTATCAGTGGCATCGCTGTCGCTTTCTTCTTCGCCATGCTCCATTTGCAAAATCATCGCTGCCTTGAGCCGATCTTGCAACTGCTTTTTACTTCCCGTCGTCTTCAGCTTGCGACTTCTCAATTCTTCTTTCAGCTCGACAAGCTTCATTGTTAGAATTTCCTCTAATTTATCTGCACATAGGCTTGCTTGCGGCACTTCAATAATAGTATCATTTCCTTCAGACATCTTAAAAGGTTTTTTTTTTTCACACAACACACACAACAACTAAAGTTCAGATATCAACTCTTACAGTCACGGTATCACTGCAATTATTTAGCACTACGTTTTCTTTAATCCCGGCTGAGCCCCCAAAATTATGTGGAAAATATAATTTGAAAAAAGAAACTTAAGACTAAAGTTAATATACAGTTAATACCGCGAAAGAAAATACAACTAAATTACGACACGACAACACAAAACGCTCTTCACTCTGCCACACCCAAATGAAATCTGACCGTGCCTCTTAAAAACGAAAAACGATCGCCCTCACACATTCATACACAAACGCGCCGCCGTCGCAACGGTAGGCCTCGCACGCTCTCCCTGACGCCGCTCGCTCCGGCCGCGGCAGAAACAACGTCCACCAAATTACGATACTACAATAATTTTAGAAAATATTACGGCACTAGATTAATTCATTTATTCAATTATGGACGAAATTGCTGTCGCTTTAGAACAATTTTTCAAGAAATTCTTATCGTCGAATTTAAACGAAATATCAGAGAGCTGCCAGTAAATAAATACAGCATTTTCTGTATTCTCTAAATGAAACTCCAGTCTTGCTATCTCCAATAATATTTTTCTCCAGTTCCGGTTACAGTAGGGGTATCATTTTCATCATCGCCCCAGACACACGTTGCCTCGCGCGGTTGTTCATCCCAAAGCGCTTCGAATGATCACCGCCGCGCGGATCAGGGAACTTTCCACATACTTTTTCATTAGCCTAATGTACAGGATCGATCCCCGAAAATCCAGCCGCATCTTTAAAGTGGCCCGTCAGGCACGGCGACAACGATGGTTTATTTCGGCGACGTGCGAGCGAGGCCCGGACTCCACAAAAAGTTGGCCAAAGTGCAATTTTTCAACTTTCCCGCATTCGCGTCTTCCGCGTTGAAATAACTATTTACGTCGCTCAGCGCGGGAAACGTTTCGCTGGTTTTCGGCGCGAGTTAAAATGTAAGTTAAAATAAAAGAAGTAAAAGTTGAAACGTGAAAATGTATGAATTTAATTATATAATAATAACGATAGTATTATGTTTATTTAGTCAGTCTACAGTTTGAAATGTATTTGTTATTTTTGATGACATAAAAATATGTGACAGAACAATTTTATTTAGTTCAACGTTAAGATTATTATGATTCATGTATTTTCCTTTGAAGGTAATTTTTCTAAGTATTAAACGTTAGTTGTTAAATTATATTTTTTTAGCTGACCTTAAGGGAATTTGGAGAGTTTTGAAAAAATAATCTTGATAGAAAAATAACATAAATCATAATATTCTTGGAATTAAAAAAAGTTATCCTGTTATATTTTTATATGAGCAAAAATAGCGAATATATTTCAGTATACAGGATAAAATAACCACCCTGTACATTGTCATCGAACCCCTGAGAATCGGGCAGTTAAACGCAAGAATTTATGTTGCATATATAATATCCTGTACACGTATTATACCGTTGTAACGATGTCCTAACGATCCCGCGTACACATCATTCCAACGATATAATATTACGACACTTACGAGCAACAAATAACGGAGCAATATTTCGTTCGTAGAAAGCTGATCGCGGCCAAATAGCCCGCTGTCGCGCCGTCAATTCGCAGCAGCTCCCGGCCAAAAATGAGCACCGTCTAGTTTTCATCGACTCGACGGAGGCGGGGGGGGGGGGGGGGGGGCGGCAGCGTCGAGGCTGCTTCCTCTTTTCCGGACGTTTATTTCCGCGTCCCGGCGCAGGAACTCCATCGTCGTGGCAGGAGTTCCGGCGCACGGTTGACGGTCGTTCGGTCCACCTGCGCCTCATAAATTCTCCGGGCGTTCATTTTCCCGCGGCCGAACTTTGCTTTCCGACGTAATCGAAACAGAGGCTCGAGAAAGCAGGGGGGCGGCGGGGAATCCGGGAGCCCCCCCCCCCCCCCCCCCGTGTCTGTTCGCCGGCGAGAAAAATATTGGATTTCCGGGAATTAAACTCGTCGAACTGCGAGCGGGCGTTTTCGATGATCCGCGGGAAAGTTGGCCCGGGCCCGCGCTGAAACTCGAGCAGACGGAAAGGAGCGCATTCTCGCGTTCGCCGTGGATTCCCGGCTCGCTCCCGCGCGATATACTTTCGCCGAGTCGTCGAGCTGTCTTCCAGTTATCGAGTATCTGAGGATATTACGCGGTGGGTGGGGGGATGGGCGGTCGGTCTCGCGGCGCTCCCCCGTCCGCCGGGATAATCCGCGTCTCAAAGAGCTGGCGGAGCGCGGCCGGAGACGTTTCATAATGGACTTTCTATCCCCATTAGCATCGACGGACGGGTCCGGCGATTCCTTGGGTCGCCCGCGCCCGTTTCCCACCGGCTCGCGAGATCCCGTATTTCGCGCGACGGCTCCCCTAAATCATCGTTAAAGCACTCGAGTTCAGGACTTACGACGCTCCGTGCGCAGAGTTTTCCGCCGCGAAGTCTGCTAAATTAATCACCGAACCCGGCGCGGCGCCGAAATACTCGCGAGGATTCCCGGGGAAACTGCCGCGGCCCGGGCGCGCCGGGCGGGCGAAACTTTTAGATTGAACAGCTTTTATCTATTCCCCCTTTTCAGGTCCTGCAAAATGGCCCCGTAATTTCGAGGAGATTTTTCACTCGAGCGCTACTCGCGGCGGACGACGCGTCTCGCCGTGCCCGTCCACGCCGTATAACTCCATCCACCGTCGTCGTTGCTTATACATCGTCGCAGGATCTACGCGAACCGACAGGTGCACTCTTATTCGCCGGAACGAAACTTTGGATTAAATCATCCTCTAAGCAAACCCCGAGTTTACGATAACACCGCGCTGACTCCGAGCAGTTTCGAAAGCAGTTAAGACAAAAGTACCTATTATGAAACGCTCCCCCCCGCCGCGTATAAGATTATCATCGATTTTATTACGACTTAAAAGTGTTATACCATGCTATCACTACTGTTCGATAGTTTGGAGTTATTAGGGAACGCGATGCACTCTGAAGTATTTAAAAATCAGTCGGCGCGTTGGCGGAATAGTAATAAAGTTGCCTTTTAATATTCGCTTTTAGTCCTTCCTATGTTGTTAGGTTATGTCCCATATTAGATTATGCGATATTTATGCCTCGTAAATCGGAACAGCGAAAACAGGACGCAATATGGTATAATGTACTCTTGCTTAGGCGCACCTGTATTTGAATAATCTTTCTTACAGCTGCTTGTTACATAAAACAGTATTCGTGCGAGGGAATTTATACGAAACGATGTTTAAAAATGTAGGCAGAATTTTTATATTCACTTCCTTACGATCTATTTACTTTTTATTTTATTATTTTGCTACTGTTCCAAGCGGGGGTCGGAATCGAGGTGCCATTGCGTAATAGGTACCGCTGACTTTAAACATTATTTTTCACAGCTGATTGTTATGTAACATTGTTCGTGTGAGTGTATTTATACAGAACAATATTCAAAAATATAGATAAAATTTTTACATTAATTTTTTTACAGTCTGCCTAGTTTTTATCTTATTATTTTCCTACTGTTTCAAATAGGGGACACAATCGAGGCAGTGCTCCAAAATAGGTACTTCCATCTTAACCAACTTCGGTTTATCACAAAACCTGCATCGATTTTTTATCCCGCGAATGCTCGTCGTCGCAATGAGATCGCGGCAAGCCAGCGTTTTTCCATCGCCGTTGCAAACCGTGCCCGATCCAGTCGATTATGATTGGTTAACCGCACCGGAACCGGCCCGTTGGATAACTCACAGGCAGAAATTATCCCGGCTAGCGACTCCACCGCTCGCTATTGTCTCTCTCCGCCCCCCCCTTCTCTCCACCCTTCAAGTAGTGGGATTATTTTTCTCTCCGCGGAAAAAAAAATCGTTTGAAACCGGCGGGTTCCGCGCGCGCGCGCGCGGTTCAACGGCGGCGAGCAATTCTTTCCGGCCGGTTATTCTTGAATTAATAAGAGAAACGACCGGGGAATTTTCAAGGGACCACTTCTCCGTGACAAAGGCGCGCGCGGGACAGCTTTCAAAGAAACATTTTTATACCCGTTAATCAGCCGGGGCCCCGAATTTTACGAGATAATCTCGTCTCGGGTACGGGGCGGCGCCCGGTCCACGGGCTTTATTTTAAACGGCGAATTCACCGCGCGGAACCGCTCATTTCATGGTCACGGCACCCTTCTCGAGATGTTCTTTATGATTTTTTCAACGACCACCGCGGGTACCGTCGACGCCGCCCGTCGCGCTCGCCGTTTAACCCACGTATTCCGCGCCACCGGTCTTTCGTATTCTATTGCCCCCCCTCCCCCTCGCAATCGTAGAATTTTCTTATTAAACATGCACCGGCACCGTTCGCGGTTCGGTGGAGAAAAAGACGGCACGGTTTCATTTGGGCCAACGGATATACTCTTATTGCTGTCGCGATTATTCAGAATGTTTCAGGGACTTTCGGATGTCTCTGTTAACACTTTACCGACCTGTTATTAAGCCGTAAAAAATTTAGCTATTATAGGATAATTAAATTTAATATTTTTATATTTTTATATATTTTATATTTTTATATTATATTTTACGATATCTGTTTTATTTATTTGATTTCTATTTTATTTATTTTCTTCACTACGAAAGGTATCTAATATTTAAAAAATTATGTAATGATATTGGTGCTTATAAGAAGATAAATGATATTTACATTTAATGTATGTCTATATTATAATACTTAAATACTGGTGACAAAAGAATAGAATTTTATTTGAATGTAACAGAAAGAGATAATAATGATATCTAAGAGACCTTGTTCGAAATCTTCATACAGTAATAAGGGGTGTGATAAGGGGTTAACGAATTACATAAAACACATTAATGCTTCTAAATTCGTCGAACGCTTCTGTGTCTCCTATTTAATCTACACCCGTGTAAAAACTGCATAAAATTAACATTTGATGATAATACAAACATACTTCAAAAAACTTAAAAAAAAATTGTTTTAAATAATGTCAAAATATCGTGTTAAATCAGTACCGAAAATATGTAAAATTGGAACGTTCTTTTAGAAAACGCATAAGTACAGACTGTTCCCAGAAACCTAATTCTCGAACCATTAATTTTCTTTTAAAATAATGAATAAAAAGTAAAGAATAAACGAATAAATAAGTTCGAAATACGGGTTCCACGTTAAACAGTGCTAAACAACAACGACGCGCGCAGATAAATCGCGTGGCCGGTCTCTTAGGTACCGAGCGTTACCCGGTTTTCAGTGCCGCGATTGTCATGCATCGACACCAATAATTTGTCTTTGAATTCAAGTGGGGTATTTACAATCACGACAGCCACGCGGTCGGCGGTGGCCGCGAACGGCAGGGTCGAATTTCATTTACGGAAACGCGCCGGCAATCAATGGCGCGTGGCGTGAAATTATGCGGGACGTGTATGACCGTAATCGCATTACTTTCCATCGCATTACAACGGGGCCGCCCGTTAAATCGCGTTGTAATTCTTCGATTTAACGATTTCCCCTACCCCCTACCGCTCTACCCTCCCCCCCCGTTTCCCGTTCATGTTTTTATTGAATGCACTTTGATCCATCCGTTTTATACAGCGCGCGCGCGCGCGCGCATGGCAAACAGATCGCGTCACCGCGAAGTAAAATACTGGGCGAAAGGGTGAACGAAAGTAATGCGATTAGAGATCGATGAAAGAGTCGACCGGCATTACGGTTCGATAACGATCCGTTAGCGAAGCAATTAACGTTATTGTAATGGGAAATTTAATACTGAAATGTAGATATTGAAATTTAGATATTTAGCAGACTTTTAACCCTTTGCAGTCGAAGTTATTTTAAGCTCAGATCCAAAATTGCTATTTTGTATCTAATTTGAAGTGAGTCTTGTGACTCGTAAAACTGTTATGCTTTTAACAGAAGGGTATTTAATAACGTCAACATTATTTTGTTAATTATATAACAATTTTCATTGGCGCTTCATTGTGCTAAGGGTTAACTTCTGAATTACGTATTTTTCTTTCTTTTAAGGCAACGTTTACGTGTACGCTTTAATTCTGTTATAATAGTTGAATTTTAAGAATTATTTTGTGGAACATTTATTATTCAACGGGCATTATATAGAATACTATAAAAAGTTAATGCGAGTTAGTTCTCTTAATATAATAAAAGTAACCACTGGACGACTAATGAATACTCTGTTAATCATGACCAACGATCATTATTCATTAATCGTTGATTGCTTGACTTGTTCATTAATGAACAATTATATTCATTAGTGAATGAATTAATCATTGATGATTTCACATATTCGATTGATCATAATCAGTTTAACGTGTGCCGAACTCTGATATTAACCGATTTTCCACGCGATTCGTTGACCGTAAAAGATCGAAGCCATCGCTTCCATACCTAACCTAACCCGACCTTTCCATGGTTAATACGTTGGGCGCCACGTCAGTCAAATATGGGCGATACTAATTACAGACCAATTTTGAACATTCATTTTTATTGCAATAAAGAGTTCTAATACCAACCCTATGATAAATATTAACTTTCTAGTTTCGCTTTAATTAACCCCTTGCCGTACTTTAACGAGTCCGACTCGCGATGGAGATTTATAATAATAAGCAATTATATACGAATGTTTATCCGTTCCTTTAACCCCATACTGCACAGTTCTTTTTAATAAGACCGGCCAAAAAAAATCAATTTTTTTTAATGTAAGAAAACACAATTCAGAACGTTGTCTTGGCAAGAAAATTACAAAAATACAAAAATAATTGAAATTTTTATTGCAATGTTGGATTTTGATCCACATTGCGGAATATAGTCGAATATGGTAATATTACATGCACATCGCCTTTTTTATCTTTCTTTTCGAATTCCCATTTCAGAAGAAAACTTATTATCAATAAAAATATTTATTTACACTTTTAAAACATAAATAATAACGATACTAGTATATATAAAATTATCAAAAATTTTCACAGCAGTTGCAAAGAAAATGGCAAGAGGGTTAATTCGGCAAGGGGTTAATCACGTTTCTTTAACTACGTGAGTATTTTAGTGGCTGATTGACGAAACGGTACATTAGAAACGTTCAAAAAGGGACCAACACAGCGTCGCATCTCCTGTACATAGCGCGATGTTTGAACGGACGCAGCGGCGATCACGTGTAGCCGGTGAGAACGGCGTTTATCGCAAGCGTTCCACGTTTCTTCCGCGAAACCGGCGAACGACCCTTTAAAATCAATTCGGGGAGAAGTTACGATATCACCGATGGCGTTACCTTATCGCGGCGAAACTCAACGCTTCTTGTATTCCAGTGCGACGCGGCACAGTTTCGAAGGAAGCCGAAGTCGCCGCGGACCGCGCCGTATACTGTTCCGAAACGGTCTACGTGGAAAGAAGAGCCGCGGTAATGTGAATGTTTATGGCTCGGTCGTTCGATCTAATTTCTCGGCGAGATATTCGGTAATTGAATCCGCCTCGCATCCCCGTGCTAACCGTTCCTGGTCGCTGATAACTATGGCCGGCGGTTTGGAACGGTTTGAAGCGGTTTGACTATTAGGCTAACCCCTTGCACCACGATTCCGTTCATGCTGCGTTGGATAGCACAAATTTGTTCTTAATATTTTAATAGGAAATTATAGGTCATTAATAGGGCCAGATCATTTTTGTTTCTTATATTGTTTCTATTTTCTTTCGTTTCCAGATTTTGGTAACAGAAGAAATTTTATTTCGAGATGGAAGAGATGAAGAATATGAAGTTATAAGAAATGACTGGCTGACACGTTATTATAGCGCAAAGGGTTAAGAGTGGAATAGAAAATACTCAGGATTACAAATCGCAGCTCTAACTTAATACTGAAATATCTTTAAATAATTAAGATTGAAGAAAAAGGCATTTAGAGTTTTATTTTCTGAATAATAATTTGGTTCTCAAAGATAATGAAATATAATTTTCACTTAACCCTCTGCTAATGCATAGTAAAATAAATAACGTTAAATAGACAAAAATCTAAATAAATATAATAAACGAGAATCTATATAAATACAGATATTTTGATGTCTCAATATTCCTCCAAATAATTTTAACAGAGACTATTTCTGTATTACCACGAAGCAAGTCACTTCTAACGTTAAGTAATTACTATTAAAAATCCATTTTACGTAATATTGGATTCACTCCACAAGGTATCCAATTATAAATCGTTCCAAATGGTCAGCACAGGTGGAACAAATCTCCAATAAATTTCAATCCGGTCTCGTTTCGAAATAATCGATGTTATCCATGGAAAAACTAGCTTTCGGCGTAAAACGCTGCCGTACGATCTCGTCCGCAGGATCGCGAGGAGGCGACGGTTCTTCGGGGACGAGGACGCACGGGGAGGGGGGGTGGCGGGACACGTTAGGGGGATGAATGCGGCGTTCGCGGTCGAGCAGACGAATTAGTTTGAGCGGGTTTTCCGCGAGCGCGAGCTTCAGCGTGCGGCGCGGCGTAACGAGTGGGTTTAAGCCGGGCCGGTGTTGGAGAAAGTTCGCGGCCGTGTTCCCGGCCGTTTCCCCCCGTGCTCGGCTGGTTGGCCACAGCCCCGAAAATGGGGTCCGGGGGAATCGGTCCTGGGGAGGAGGAGAGAGAGAGAGAGAGACCCGGTTTTCCATGTCAGTCGCGGTCGTTTAAATATTCGAGTGGCGGTGGTCGCGCGCGCGCGCGCTCCGGTTTTTTTTCCTGCGCGCGTCGCGACGCCGGGTCCACGGTCAGAGCGACTGTCGTTTAACTCCGATACAAGCGCGCGTACCAGCCGGCCAGAAAATTGGCTCCGGGTGGCGGCGGACCCCCGCCGTGGGAACCGCTGCCGTATGAAAAGAGCCGAACGCCAAAGCCAAAAACTTTCTTCCGGTCGCGGGATTAACGGGTCCCGCCCGAATTTTCATGCGTGGACAAAGCGCCGTCTCGCCGCGGTCTCTTTTCCCATAAAGCTCGCCGAAATGCAATTTTCGAGCGGAAAGCTGCACGATACGCTGCAAAAACGACTTCACTCGAATTAAGGGGGTTTTTTGGCCGAATTCATAGCGATCGTATATTTCGATCTTCTATGGGCAAGTTTATGCATGGACGCATTATATCGCAGTTGGCTCGCGTTGCCGTTGGAACGATTGAAGCTACTGCAATCGTGTTGTTAGAGTACGTTTTAATCGTTTGATATGTTAGTTGTTGGTGCAATGGATAAATTAAGGGAAAATTATGCAAGTGGTAAAGAGATAGTTCCTTTTTATACAGATAACCAACTGACATGTTTGAGACTTCTGGAATAAGATGCATAGTCCTGAATTCGTCAGTATGTCAAAATTTCTATCAAATTTTCATTCGTTATTTTCTTATCTAATTTGTTAATTTAATAAAGATTGTCCAACTATCTTGTTACGGTCAATATGTTATTAAATTTTCTCATCTGGTAATAACTTTTTGGAAGAGTTAACAAGTTTCCATGTATTATGTGCCCATTTAAATATTGATATAAACTCTCGATAAAACTAATGAAATAAAAATCAAATATATAAAAAAGATAAAATAAATACTGCTTAATGCCAACGCCATGAAACTATAAAAAATATTAGATTGAATTTTCCTATAATCACGGAAACGTTTGCGGCCGAATGACCGTGAAGCGCTTAACATTTCAAGTATCGTTGACTTTTTTCCGCACTCTACGGAAGAATCGACAACTGTGCGTCGCCCGATCGCCGTTCCTCCAATTAAAATCTAGACCTCGACGAATTTCCGCGGCACCGCGCGCCATAAACCGCCGCAAATGTCATTTCGCCTGCGGTCGGCGAACCCGCGGCCGAGGAAACCCGGCGGTATGTGGTTTTTACGGGAGAATAATGATGCTTTCAAGCGTTCGTTGCGCAGTTGTTACCGCCTTTAATGGAATACTTTTGCAACGGGCCGCGTGTCGTTTATGATCCCTTGCCGCCCGAGTCGGTCCTACGAGGTCGCGACCCATTAAGGATTACGTCGGGAACTCTTCCGCCCGGTTCGCGGTTGCTCGAATTATTACGGTACGTGTCCGATGTTTGCCGATTTTCCTGTGTCCTTTTAACCAGCTTGCGGCGTGTTCTTTCAACGCCAGCAAACCGCGCTGCTGGCAAACTCGATTCCGCGAGAGTTCGACGTTTTATAGGAATCGTTGAATACGCTTTGAAAAGTTTTGGACGTTTAACCCCTTGCAGGACTTTTTTATCTTCGCAGTTAAAATGATGAAATCATTTTCGATTGGAATAGTATCTTAGATGAGAAATAAAATTAATATTCATACTGTACTTACAATTACTTTAGCGCTTAAATATTAGTGGCGGAAAGACAGAATTCTATTTCGATTCAAAAAGACGAAATAACATTCATACTTAACAGATTGTTGTTAGAAATCATAATCACGAGTCAGACTCGTCAAAGTACTGTAAGGGGTTAAATGTATTTTAATGTGGCTGTGAAGGATATGCAATGGTGTCTGGAAAAAAGCAGTCGGACGAAATTTACATTTACGTGTCGTAAACTTGTTCAATGCTTCGGCTGCCAGGCCGGTTAATTGAAAAATTTCACGAAGTTAAAGTAATTTCTTTAATCGGATTAAAATTGAATAGTTACGTTCCGCGACCATCATTTCGCGTTTAACATTCTTACGTTTTGCGGATGGTAATTAAATTAGGATGATAAAATACATTAGCGAATCTGAGCAAATAATTCTGTCGTGGACGAGTCGACGGTCCGCGTTAGTACTTTATACATTCCACATTGTTTTACATTGTAATAAAGTACTGTAGGATACCGATTATTCCACCTAACACGAAATAATAAAAACGAGCGATAAAGTGATAAAATATGAAATGTATAAAATGAAATGAATAAAATAAAATATATGGAATAAAATATATAAAATACAATATAGAAATTAAAATATAGAAAATAAAATACATAAAATAGGATATACAAAATAAAATATATAAAGTAGAATATACAAAATAAAATATAGAAAATAGGATATACAAAATAAAATATAGAAAGTAGGATATACAAAATAAAATATATAAAGTAGAATATACAAAATAAAATATATAAAATAGAATATACAAAATAAAATATATAAAATAGAATATACAAAATAAAATATACAAAATTAAAAATATACAAAATAAAATATACATAGACGAGTACATAGAACATACAAATCCACAAGAACTCTACGGTATGTCATGGAGTATACAGAGCGTGCAACTTACTTTCGTACACGTCCATCAGGAAGGAATTGTTTTTCCCCCGCCGAGTCTACCGCGATACTTTTCACGCGGTGTAGAGCCCCGAAACATCGGATGCGGCGGCATAAGTTTTCGTTGAAAGACTCGGCGCGCGTGTTTGAAACACTGAATCGATCCGCTTCAAGTCGCCGGCACATTATTGAACATCCGCCCGGGAGCAGTAAACACTGTTTCCAGCCCGGATCCTCCTTCAGTCATGAATAGCCCGCAGTATCATCCTTTCTAATCGAGCCAATATCGTAAACAGATTCGGCCTGCGATCACGCGAAAGCACACCGATAAGCCGGCCAGCTAGAAATCATGCTGATCGCGTACGAAATAATTAGTAGCGGATCGGCGGAGCTTTCGGCCGATGGGAATCGCTGACATGCACCTATTACGTTCCACGAGCCAGCCGGCTTAAAAGTTCGTTGTTCAAGCGTTCACGGATATCTTTAACAGTTTTAACTTTAACCGTTCAACCCTTGATCGTTTAACGGGAACGTTCATTTTAACTGCGAAATGGATTGTTCGCGAATGTACAGGGTGGTTCATGGAACTTGCGCATTTTCGGCGATCTATAAAATATGCATCGAGCAACAAATTATTCAATAACAAAGTTGTATAGTTTAAAGAGGCACATTATTTAGTGGCTTCGTATATTATATATAAAGCTGTTTAGGAGGCTGGAAATTGGAAATTTATTTTAAAGTAGAAGGATTACGTATTTTTAACTTTTTTTATCGGAACCAATTAACATCGCGAGCTTCGACCAACAAAATTTGGAGACTTTTAGTGACGTCCTTCTCGATGCGACATTTGTAAAAAGAATACAGGAGAAATAAGACTGTGACAAAAAGACACTTTATATTCTATCGTTTCTATTCAAATCGATTATTTTCCGTGAGAAATGCGGTACGCATAAATTCTTATTCATAATATTCGAATAAATTCTTACTCTAAATATTCGAATAAATTCTTACTCTAATGAATTCACATTTGAATAAGATCGTATCCGGATAAATTTTTACCTACATAAATTTTCGATCGGACATATATTCGACGGTGTCCGAATAAAATTTTATTCGTTGCTCTATCATTTCGCCGAACTCTGAGAAACCGCGGGCACCAACAACTAGATAACTAACTCGGTAATCTCGCTTTTCACCGCTCGCAAATTCGATTTTCGTGAAACGGTTTGCGCGTACGACACAATGGCTTATTCTCGATACTTTCGATGTTATTAATATATATATTATTATATATCGATTGCGGCGAGTGCGTTGATCCGGCGTGGGTGTCTTGGAATATTTCGCGAACGGTCCGCTGATTTCATGAAATATTTCGCAACGTTTAGCGGCCGCGTTTATAGAATTCATTTTACGGGCGATTTCGGCCGGAGGGGGGGAGAGGGGGCCGGTTGCACTGTTTCGGACATATATTCCGCCGCGGAACGGTAAGTCGATCCGTGGCGGTGCGTTCGGTTCGATTTATTATGCAGTCTGAATTTTTTTGCCGGCGCACAAAAGCGTGCCGGCGAACGGGAACGGGAACGGGAACGGGTTCGAGTTGAAACGGCGCGGCGAAACAGCATTAACCGGAATCGATGATTTCGCCTTTCAATTACTCGACTTCTTTACCACCCCCTCCGGGCGCCGGCGTTCACCGTGAATAGTCCCGCCGCTCGGGGGACTCGAAAAACTCCCACGTGTGCCCGGAAAACTGTGCTCCATGGAAAACTGTTCGACGATTAATTCACGCTTACCCTCCAAAGACTTGTTGGATGCGATCCGCACGCAATTAAATCCGATCTATGGACTGCAATAGATCGTTTGAAACTCAGGGACGCCGGGTTTTTAACCAGATGAAAGCCTTCTCTCTTTCTCTCTCTCTCTCTGTCTCTCTCTATTTTTCTCTGTCTTTCTTCCTCTTGTTTTTTCGAAAAATGGACAATGCTATATGTAGGCGCCTATTCTTATTTTAATGAATTTTAATATGGGAATCTCTCGCTTCTAATGCCGAATCGGAATTCTCATTTTTCGAATATTTTGGATCTTTAGAAATTTTTCAGTTTTAATATACGACGACTTTTTAGTCAGCTGAAACCGTCACCTCCTCTCTCTCTCGTTCTCTTCTTTTCTCAAAAAAACGGACAATACTAAATGTAGGCGCCTATTCTCATTTTAATGAATTTTAATACGGGAATTTCTCGCGTCCGACGCCGAATCAAAATTACTAATTTTTTAATACTTTAGATGTTTGGAATCTTTACATTTTTAATATATATAAAATTAATGCGCCACTAATTTTTGACAGAAAAATTGTTGATAATCTCGAACAGCTGTAATAGATAGAGCACGAAGATTAAATAAAAGCAACCCTGTCATTGCATATTGTGCAATATGCAGCAGTCGTGTTTAGGCCTCGGTCATTTTAGTGTTAAATGTTGCAGACCAAACGCATGTATACAATACTTATTTAGATCACGTACTTACTTCACACTGGACTTACACTGAATATACATTACAAACTCACGAAACACATATAAATGAGGTGTAAGTCGGACCGTGCAACCCCCTGGGTTATTCTAATGCCAGCGGCACATTCATCGTTTAAAGTACCGTAACTTTGCGAGAAAAAATCGTAGCAACTTATTTCGGCCCTCAAATTAAAGGGGAATGTCCAAACTTTACGATGTTCTAACCTACATGCCCCAAAAAAATTTTCCAATTCCATGGCGGGCGATAAACTTTACACTCTTTCGGTATAACGAACATGCCCCCAGATTTAGAATTCTAGAGTAAAGAAAATGCATAATATTAAAAATTAGAATATTACGTCGTAAAGTAGAGATTTCAAGCTTTAATCTCCAAAAAAGATCATAATTTTATTATAACTTCTAACGAAATTACAGTCGTTCGAAGATTGACAATTTTTCGATCAAAGTGATGCTTTAATTTTATTTCCGAATAATTCGACTATCTATCGTAAAATGACAATTTTTATAAAATAAACTAATAAACAAATTTCTTTCGCATTAGAATTTAGTAAAATTAATTTATAAGAATTTATGTCGGAAAAAGTTTTCAAAGTGATATTTTAATTTTATTTCTGAGTAGTTCGACTTTTTATAGTAAAATCACAATCTTTATAAAATAAACTAATAAACAAATTTCGTTGGCAATAGAATTTCTCAAAATTAATTTACAAGAATTTATGTCGGAAAAAGTGTCCCGTTAAAACGATCTGCCGCGAAGCCACTAATTTTTCTGCTACCACGTTTCTCGGCAAAGGATAGTTTAATACCGTTCTCGGATAATGTATGCGCGCGTTATATTTAATTTCCATACGAATGTATTTCCGCGATAGATTCGCTTTAATAAAAGCTGATCCAGTGATTACACGCACTCGAGCGGTGGGAAGAGGCACGATCTAAAAATCCGATTTTCCTTGACTTCCCTTACAGCGGAGGATTACGGAGTACTTACGATTGTCCAATGGCTCTTTCACCGGTTCTAAATCCCATTTAAAATTTCCCACGTTAAAAATCCCCGTTTCACGGTTATATATCATACGCGAACGAACCGGATTTCCGCCGGACAGAATCTTGTTTTTTCTTTCTTTCTTTTTTCCATTCCCCTCCGTCCAAGTTCTATGGAGCTGTCCTCCCCCCCTCTATTCTGGACGATGCTTATCTCGTTGATCCGATGTATATATATATATATACAGTGTTTGCCCGCTTCAAACGAGAGGAACAATGAATATTTCCGACGTTCCGCGGGCTCCCTTGTCCCTTCATTGTTTCGCCAATGGATAAACAACGGGTCCTGCCGGAATGGCCGTCGCGGCGAGCACAGTTTTAATTCAATCCCGAACAAAGGGGAGGGAAAGAACTTGGCCACTTCGAGTAGCTCCGTGAAACAGAAGATCAAGATTCACCCTCTCTCCCCCTCCTCGTTCCTCGACTAGCCGGGACCGTTGCGCGCCGCGCCGCAGACGAAACATCGTTTTAGGAGCGTGCAGCTGCTAATTAAACTCCGCGGAAGCTGCTGCATTAATAGAATTATAATGATCGTTATTCGTACGGCAATTGTTCGAGTTCTAGAGACTATTTTAATCACAGGTCATTTCTAGTCTGTTCGTTTCATCCGTGCTCTTTTTATTGATTAGAAACTGTCATGTATAATTTTGTTTATAATACATTACTTTTGTGTAATATTTATTTAGTTTGTTTATTTGTTTGTTTATTTATTTACTTTTGTGTGCGAGTAAAAAAATCCTTGGTTCATGGGAGATGAAATAAAAGGGATTTTATACAGCCGTCGCGCGAGTACAATAAAAAGACAATAATTGAATATATATATCCAGTTATTGTTCACCGAATATATATTCGACTGTTATTTCTTTATTCTGTTTGTGCGACGGGTATGCGAAACATTTTTCTTTATGCCTGTTCCGCTATAAAACAGAGGGTGAAATAAATCGAACTAACTAGAGATATCCAATTTGTATAAATAGAACGCGAAATTCGAAAATAAAAAGTAGCGAACGAATAGAGAGAAGTTTTGATTGTTGCATTCTGCAGCCGCCGACCGAGTAAATGAAATCCACGGGTTTCCTGACGATGGAATCTCGTAGAGCGAGCGCTATCGATAGCGGCCGCAGTCCAGGAACGCGAAGTGCCCGGAACGAAACGCGGATCGCGGTCCATCCGTGCGGCTAAAGCTCGCTGCTCCGCGCGACTATCGTCGACGGTTTTTGCCGTTGGACGATCGAAATCGATTCCCTGCCAGGCAAAACAACGCGGAACCGCAAACACATCGCTGGCGCGCGCGATACACGTTCCCGTGTTTCTCGTCGTCGGTCGCGCGCGCCCGCGACACGATGTCACGAATCCCCCGCGGCCGGACGGATTCCCGTGCCGCGCGTTCCTGTAATTTCATTAGCAATTGAAATTCCTTCACAGGCGGCGAGCAACGAGAGAGAGAGAGTTGCGTGCGCGACCGATTTCCAAGCGTTGCCCCGGTTATACCTGCGCCGTGATTCGGTTACCCGGCGCGCGATTTCCGCGGACTTGCCGGCCGATCGTTAAGATGATAATGCGGCCTGCAAGATGGCGAAGTCGTCGTATTTTCGTGCGCGACACGGTTCGCCCCACTCCACGGACGGAACCGGGGAGACCGGCAGTAACCGTCGTCTTCCTGGATATTAATCTCCGGGAACTTGATACAGTTCGCGTTATTGACCTATGTCGGCGTGCGGCGGAGCCCGTGTCCTCGTCTCTCTGTGACGCCCGGACACGCGATCGTCTTCGATGGATCGGATTCGGTTCCACGTTAACGTCTTTGCACGATCCGGATACAAAGTGGGTTATCCCGGCCGAGCATTGTATTATGGAAGGTAAAATGGATCTCGTTACTCTGGACTGTCTCGTTTAATGTCCCCCGGATGCCGTGACTTTCGGCTCGGTCCGTTCTCGGTTCGGCTCGCCGAACTGTTTCCGTCGGTAGATAGCGGATCGATTGCCGGACAAAACGGGCATGCGAGCGGTCTTTTTACGTGTGCGTGTGTGTACGTAGCAACGATGTATACAATTAAAGTTCCGAATGTCTTCGATTTTGCTGGTAGAATAGGAAATCGGTGGGTAGTTTGTACTCGAAATGGCATCGTACCGGGATCGGAATTTAGTTCTACTTCGATCGCTGTGAAGATACTCGGAAAAGTGTTGGAGATAGTTGGTGAAATACCTTCGCTTCGTGAAATAATATTTTAAGATTTAATTGATGGCATAGAGATAATTAAATACATTCGGAATAGTTATTTATTCGTGGCAACGGTATTAATTGAAATAGTATTTCTTCAGGGTGTACCAGAAATAATTATATCAAATAGTACTTCGCGTGTCCAAGTTTTTATTAATTATCTGATATTCCATTTCTCGCAATTAATATTTATAGAAAATAAATTGGCAAGAGGAAATAAAACTGTGGGAAATGTACAAACGCGTATGTTCCGAAAAAAATAAACGTTCCCCTTATGTTTCTCTTAATTAATTAATGTAATTGGAAGACTGGACATCTGTTTGTTTTTAACAATGTGCATATTTCGAATAATACATATCTCAAACGCAAACACGAGTGTCCAGACTTACACTACAGAGTAAGGGAAATATTGCTTGCAATTAATTTGCACTTCCTAGTTGAATTATTTTCATCCAGATCTGATTATGTCGCGTGAACATAACCTCAACATCTTAACTAATTTTCTAAATTCATTTATATTGTAATATATAGATGAAAGTGAATATTGCTACGATTTTTATAACACAATAGTGGATATTTACTATGACAAATTTCAACTTTCTGGTTTCATTAATGAATTTGTTATTACGAGGATTTTTGAAGTGGATATTCCTCACGTGCTAAACAGTTTTCAAGACAAGTGCGAGCATTTAATAATTTGCCAGATATACTCTGAGAGAACCTAATCTGTTCCAGATAACAGCTTCTAGACAACAGCTTCGAGTTTCATGTAGTATTAGCCTTTACAAGCAAACATATTCGCTGGTGCTCGAGATTCCGAGCATATTCACAAACGACACACAGTTACCGTAATTACTAAACTGCGTATTTGATGCATTTAAAATTGGATGGTTACGTTATAAATAGCGTAAAAATGAAAAGGCTAAAATGCTAAATTTAAAAAGGCTAATATATTATTTCCTTTAATAATAATATAGTAATACACTATCTATCTATACAATATATTAATACATTATTTACCTATACAATATATTAATATATTATTCACCTACATAATCTATCAAGACGATTGATGGAATTATAAATTTCCTGCTTCGTTTCTACTCTTTGCAACCGATGCAGATAATTTCTACTTCGAATATTCCCAGTCTAATAATTACGTGCTATAAACAGGAAACCCCGTCGTAAATTTTTCGCCCGTTGTCAGACAAATTGACCACCGCGCGCCCGTTGCCGACGCATTACGATGCCGGGTTGGGGTTCGACAAATTAACCAGGAAAAATACTTTAGCACCGGCAAGTGCAACGCTCCACGATAACGGGCTGAAACGTTCGACTAATTACGCGGGCAAAATTGCAAATCTACGCCGACATCCGGGGCCCGAGCGCTCCGTTTTTAAGCAGGCTACGCGTACGCGATATAAACACGCGGAGGTGCTTCCGTGTTGCGATCGAAATGGAAAGTTCGAGTATCGGGATAATTCCCCGGCGGAATCGGGAGCGTGGGAAAAATTGGGACACCGATGGACCGCGTTCCGTCGCAGTCCAGATTTTATTATTCCGCCGGACAAGCAATTGCAATAAAATTAATTCGTATACCATTGATTGAGCCGATCGGGGTGCAGGCCATTGAACATGGCATCCTCGATGGGTCAAAGAGAGAGAGAGAGAGAGAGAAAGAGGGAGGGGGATGTCTATAAATATATACGTACACAAGGTGGTCAGTAACTATTGTGAAAATTGAGAGAGGAGATATTGTACAAGTAAAAATAAGTGAAATAGTAAGAATAACATTTTTCCTTTTGAGATTGCGTTTTCGAGAAAACTGAGTTGCAAGGTTATGTTACGCCAAGTTCGTGGAACTTGTAATAATGCGGGGAGTAGAATTGACATGACATAGTCAGACGCGCTACTTGATTTCCATTTAGTAGCATTATTTCCTCAAGCTAATTTTTCTTGAAAACGGAGTCTTAAATAAAGAAATGTTATTGTATATTTTTGTTTTATTTTTGCATGTAGAATCGCCTTTCTACAAGTTGTACCAGCAGTTACCGACTACTTTGTGTACATGTACAGGGTGTTCCATTTAAAGTATCACACTGACTGTCTCCTAAACTATAGTTCGTTTCACTGTATTTCTTGCTCACTGTCAATGTTCTCTCTTTTTTCCTCGCTTTCAGTTTATATTCTTGACTGCTTCAATTTTCCTTCTTTCTCTTTTTCCCTGTATAAAAACATTTCAAATAAATAATAAATCATTTATTCTTTACACAAAACATATAATATTCTTTATTTTAAATTATAAGCTGTCGACTCTCTCGCTATCACAAAATTAAATCAATCGCATTCTTATCTATCACTCTCTGCTGCCACTAATTAATATTATTAAATCCAAATCCTACTTGATGCCTTTTCCAATGAACAAAGGAACAGAGGGCTTGGGGAAATAAAAATGGAATTGAATTGCTTCTATAGTAAAGGAAAGTTGCCAGTTTATAATGTAAAATAAAGAATACTCTATATTCTCTGTGAAAAATAAATGATTTATTAATTATTCGAAATAGAAAGAGAGGGAGAGGAAAAAGAAATGAGACAGTGGGAGAGAAAGGACTCGGAAGAGGCTGAGAAATCGAAATTTCTTCTGAGGAGAGAAACCTAGAGAGCCAGAGAGAAAGAGAGTGAAAAATCGAGAGAGTGAAGAGCGAAACCTAGAGAGCCAGAGGGAAAGAGTGAAAAATCGAGAGAGTGAAGAGAGAGATACCTAGAGAGAAAGAGAGTAAGAAATCGAGAGAGTGAGGAGAGAAACCTAGAAAAATAGGGAAAAATTGCATGACAATGAGATAGAGATAGCGCAAAAGGACGAGAGAGAGAGAGAGATGGAAGGGTGTGAGGCAGATAAAATCGGCGAGATAGCGAATCGTCCCGACGCCAGCATTGGTGTCGGCGTCGGCGTCGGCGCGCATGATGAGTCACTCGTTCATCCCGGCCGTGGATGCCGTCGCTAATGGAGTACAACGAATTACTACTAATTAACGGCGGGCCGCGTGCCACCGCGTGGCTCTGCGTCACGCGACAAATCCCGGGATTTCCCTTCGACGCTGCAACACCAAGAAGTCCTGCCAGCATAATTAGAGTAATGTAGTCGTTCCCCCCGTTGATGGGATTGGGCATTAAATGCCCGTAACGCGCACTTGTGCACTTATCACGCACGGTGCACGCGGCGCGGGTTGATTAAGTCCGGCCGCGGAATGGACTCGGTCGCAATGTAATCCCGGATACTCTCCCGGAGCTCGGAACGACCGGGAATTTTAATCCCGTTGAAACGGAAAGAAGATGTTTCTTCCCCGCTATCTCCGTCTTGTTGAGCTTACAAAACGCGATCGTTCCGAGCGAGGGCCGAGCGGGGACACGCGCGACGCGGATAATCGAGGGTTCCGGCAAAATGCGCAGCTCATTTGAATCTTGATCTCTGTTCGACATTGTACAACAGGACTCTTAGCAGAGTTTCCGGAAAAAACAGATTTTTTTAAATAGTAAGTGGACTAAATATTTTTATGTTTTTTACGTAATGTAAAACTTGGCGAATTAACTTTACTTGAAATAGTTGTTACGTATAGATATTGCGTAATTTATATATTTATATATTGCGTGTTTACATACTATTTATATTACTTGTATAAATATATTACACAGTCGATTTACTACATAAATCCTGTTTTTCTCGAAGCCTTGTTAGCGCAATCCGAGATTAAATTTATATTAGAGTTCTTGACCGCGGTTGCTTCGACACACGGAAGAAGAGAAGTCGACACATGTTTCGTATGACCTCGTTCCGTTTCCAATTTCATTTTTCTATCCCGAATTCGTCTTCGAAGTTTTATCCACGTACCTGCGAGATACGCTCCTCAATTTAGTTCTAAGAGAACGTAGCTTTCGCGTCACGGTCTCGTGTTCTGGTTAGTTTGAAAAACGTCGATACAGAGTTCTTTTCGTGCCACGGCAAAAATTGTGACACCTCAGGGTCAGCGTAAAATTTACTTCGGAAAATATCGAATATAAGTCGACAGTGTGCGAACCTGTTTTGAGCCATTAACGGGTTAGACCGAGGATCTTTATGAAACATAAAAATGTGCATCGATTGCAATAAATAGAAAATGCATAGAATTTATAAAATCTGTAGTATGGTACATAATATTTATCAGTTACTAACAGACTATGGATCTTTATGCGAAATAAAAATTCTATATCTCGATTGCAACAAATTGGAATTGAATAGACATTTATTTTCTTTCTGAACATTTTCAATATTATTGTTAAATTTATTCCTTTGCTTTTCTGTTTTATAATCCGCCTATGCATCTTTGTCATAAATATATAATATAATATAAAATCCGAGATCTAACCATTACTATGAAAAATATACTACCTTTATCACTAATTAGAAAATAAATCAAACAGGAATGTGAACAACGCATCCCGGTTAATTTCGACAAAACCGACGTCTTCCAACTATCCGGCACAAACGTAACGGGACTTACAACTCCCCCCATAGTTTGCTATCACTCGCTCCGAAACTGCATACTCTATTCACGTATGCGGCACACGTGTAATAGGCGCAATCAACTCGGAAGCGCGGACTCGTAACCCGGCGCGCGTTGCACATCCGAATCGTTTAAGGGTACTTTGATTTTTTCGTTCGCCCGAGACAAGGGCCGGGGTACTTAATCCGCGTGTAAGACAACGATCCCCGCCCGGGGAGAAGCATCCCTCTCCCTCTCCCCCCCTTTTACCTACTCCCGCTTCCTCGACGAATGTTTATGTCTACGGTTGAGATAAAGTCCTGGCTTTTTCCAGGCTATAAACTTGCACCCCTAAGAGCAGTTGTTTTGTAGAACACCGGTCGTAAGTAGAGGTCCGCGTTCTCGTAAAACCGCAATTTCGAGTCGCTTTTTAAAACAGAAAATTGGCCCGAAAGCATAATCTGGAAAGCGAGTCAGAAACCACCGCGGAAAGAAAGAAAGTGAGGGAAAGAATGGAAAAGTGGAAGGGAGAGAGAGAGAGAGAGAGAGCGAGAGAGCCGTCTCTCGCAACGAAACATAGAAACGCTATCAACGCGTTCGCAAATTATTCGGCATTATCGTTTCCCTATCCTGCGGGTTTTTGCGCACTCGTTAGGACATCGCAACTGGGCTAAACATTCCGAGGACAAACTTCGGCGAGGACCTTGCACTCTCCTGGAAAGAGTCTCCGGGAAAACTTGCCTCTTGGCTCCGGCTGCATCAGCCCGATAGTTGTAGCGCCGGGTCGTTCCTGAAACTGTTCGTAATCTTCGTCGGGGGAGCGGCGCGGCGCGGCGTGGATGGAAAGGGGGCGAAGGGGGGGGGGAGTGTGGCGGACCATCCTCGGCGTTCATGACGCAGCGAGCGAAAGTTTCGCGATGACGATCGGCGCTGGAGAGGAGAGAGGCCGCGTCCCCCGTGTTACCACCACCCGTCTACAGCCCTCGCAGCCAGCACGGTCGAACAATGGAAACAATACATTGAAATGAGAAAGTTGGTTTGCATTGTCGGACAAGCGGGCAAGCGAGAGAGGCAGAGGGACGCCTGTGTTCCCCCCCCCCCCCCCCCCGTTCCTCCGTCCCGTTCGCGCGCCCGGCTCTATCTATCCGTCTTCATCCCGGCCCGTTCTCTTTCCCGCGCTGCACAGTTTTTCCCTTGCTGTCCCACCGCCTTTTACCCTTTGCCTGTCTCTGTGGGGCAGAGCACGTACGTGTGCCTGATTCCCTCCTCCTCCTCCTCCACCTCCTCCTCCACCGTTTCCCCGCGTTCTTCCCGGCCGCCCCGTTCCTCCACGGTTTTTCCCTCTTGCCGGAGCAACCACGCGCCCCCCGCCTCGTTTCCCATCGCCCGGCTGAAAGAAAGGATTGTAAACCGCCGGATGAGCCGCGGATTCCGGAATGGGGACTGCTCCATTCGTTGCTTTTCTCTTGGATCCGTGCGCGCGCGCGCGCGCGCTCGCGGCCGAGCGACCGAACGAGCGAAGCGCGCGTCGGCAATTACTCCAAGAGATACCTGTCCCCGCGACGCTTTTTAATAAGTTAATCGGGTCGTCGTCGTCGTCGTCGACGACGTTTCGTTGCGTTGTCGATGTCCTTTAGGAAAACTATCTTTGTTCTTCGAGAAAACGGTACAACATCGTATTGCATATTGTACTTGGAGATTCGTAATGTTTTAAACATATGAATAGATTAGAATTAGTGATGACTAGAAATGGAACTTTTCAATGTCAATTTTCATGAATGCCTTTGAATGCTGAAGAGCATTATTCTTAATTGTCTACGTCTGCAAATCACTGTATATTCTATGGAAATGGATTCTAATTCTAATCTGTACTCATATAGTCTGCGATACAATTAATTAACGATGATACCATTATAGTGGTTTCCATAAAGAACCATATATAAGTATAAACTTAAATGAGCTATTTATTTTGAAAGTGCCTAAGTCAATTTCTGTTGGAATACAGATATTTGAGGATTCTATTTTCTACTGATTTAAACAATACGTGTGCATATCCATACATTAAAGAAATTTTATTAAATACTATTTAATTACTATTCAAATCGTTACTATGTGTTGTTACTAGTTCTTGAAATCGCGACGAATTAATTTTGCTTTTTCAAAATGTTACGATGTCGCCGTATTTCACTACACCAGAAACTCGTTCCCGTTCACGGCTGAACAGCTTCGTTGTCCGCGCGTCACGAGCTGCCAGCGGACGATATTTTTAAGGGGAGAACTTGCTTCAGAACGCGGAAGTATCAGCGATTTTAAAGAATTTTTCCTTCAACAACTATAACTTGTACTTTTACAACGCTTTACGGAAGTTTCGTTGAACATTCAGACTGGACAAGAAAATTGTTATATTATTAATAAAGTCTCTTGGTGAAGATGTTTCTTAGTTGAAACTCTGCGTCGATGACCTGATAAAATTACGGAAAAAGCGAAAATTCAAAGAATATATAATATATATTCATAGAGTTTTGCAGTAATTAACAAAGTGAGTAAGCTATTCGATAGACCACTTTCAGCTCTATCAAACTGTTATATTCCCTTTTTCAAATAATTTAATTTCTCATAATTTTTATACTTAGAAATGGAATATTCTGCTGGCAAAACTCAGCATTTTCGACGTCTGCTACTTTTCGCTTTTCATCGGAGTCGTTATTCTGTAGGTCGTCCGGCGCTGGGCGCGTCGTTCAGGTCAAAGTTGCTTTTTTGAACTTTGCGAGCCATTTACGTACAGTAGATCCACCTGCGATGCCCTTCTCGTACACGTTACAGTCCCGAGTTGTAGCTTTCTGACAGCTTTTGATAGCAGATGCCGGAATGCTAATTTTTACCTTCTCCATATTCCATTTCAAAGTCTAAATGAACAGGAAAAATTAAATTATCTAAAAAAGCAAATACAACAGTTTCGTAGAGCTGAGAGAAATCTTTATAGCTTATTCACTTTGTTAATTAATACGCGAGTCGTTATAAAACGAAAGCAAAATTTTACTACCGATTTATTCGTTAACTCAATGGTACTAAATTACTCGTACACTAAGTGTCTATGGTTGCTAATGGCTTTCCAGTCGATGCAACTCTAAAAATAGAAAAGAAAAGTAAGGTCGAAAATTTTGAGTTTGCCTACCGGGCCCCCGCCCCCTCAAGATGCTCTTCTGGCGGCGGTGAATCCGAGCGGTGATACGGATCGAGACAATGCCCCCGGGAGACAATACCGGCCGATACAATAACCGTGTGTATCTTTTTTCCCCGTTTGCACGGTGAATGAGCACTCGCGGTTTTCGAGCGCGCCCCGTTTGTTGAGTTAACGACACGGCCCGGACATTATGCGGGATCGTTCGGGACCGCTTCGTCTCTCTCTCTCTCTCTCCCTCCCTCGCCAACCCCCGGGAAAAGGGAAATTATGAGTGCGTTTTGGTACGCATCGCGCGGCGCAGATAAAAGAACGCCGCCAGTTTAAATCATCCGGTGAATTATGTGTGCATTCCGCGGGACGGTTCGTTCGCTCGAGTTGATAACAGCGGGATGTTTTTCTTTTTTCTTTTTTTTTTTTTTTTCTACGGGAAATTTGTGCGGTCGGTTGGCTTTTTTATAACTTCGTACGCTCGATAAAAAAGTTCCGGCTCGACTTTTTATGCTTTCCAGCGACTAGCCCCGGGCCTGGGCCACGCGGCAACTCGAGATTGGCGGATCTGAATTTTTGGCTACCTTCGACCGCGTGATCCTGCCGCGATGAGATTATGGCGTCGGAGACGAAATTCGGGTCCGCGGACTTGTTCGGTGAATTAGAGTTTTTTTGGGAAGGCGAAGGACGGAGCATGGCGACTGAATACTGATTACCGGATTTTCAAAACGAAAATTGTCGAATAGAGGATCTTCGGTCGGAGTGACAATTCTTATATGAATATCGTATGTCTGATAATCAATTTAAATCTTCTCGTGCTTCGGAAAGGTATGTAGAGCGACCAACATATCCGTGCGGAAGAAACGTCTCAGAAATGTCTTGAAGGAGAGTGATAAATGAAATGATAAACGATCCCAAGCATACTGTGTTATAGTTTCGTCAGAAAAGTCTGCCGTTCGAGTTTCAAGTAGAATATCATTCCTTTTTTGCTATTATTAAGCGTAGGGTGACTAGAGTGGTCGTACGAAAACCGGGTCATATTTCACCCAAAGTAAAATGTTTTTATTTATGTATCAAACCATCATTTTTGCTTAAACATTGCTACTTCTCTTTACGTAAAGTTTCCCAAAGTGACTTTTCCGCTCGTTAATTCAGGAAACATAAACCCAGTTTATTTTTCTTACAGTTAATAAATTGTAAACAGCACAGCTGTGTCTTCAGATTCTTGCATTATAAATGCATAAAATCGGTAATAAATTAATCAAGACGAGAATTATCAAATCAGTCAAAATGACTGATTTCTCAATTTTTCTTTTACAAATCCCGATATTAGAAATACATTTTTTTATTGACTTATATATTTTCCAATTTAAATTGTAGGAAGTTTAAATGAATCCAGTCTTGGCATTGTTATAAAACAAAATAGATTAATCGCGTTCAAGGCTCGCCGATTCTAGTATTAAAAAGAGAAACGCGTATTGTGTATTATCGAATTTATTGTTGCACGCAGTTCCCCCGTTTTTTTTCGTCGGCGGATATAAACAGATGCCACCGGAAGATATGACTTATTGTCCACGGGTTGAGTAAACATTGTAACGAGTGGAACATTTCATTTTTATCGCGGTCGTGACAGGTGCACGGCCGTACCCCCGGAACATGTTCATATTACCCGCTGAAAAATGGCCCGATAATAACGCGGAACGCCGAATGTTTTTCAACAAAATAGAAAAACCGGCGTCAACCGCGCGAGACCGCGTTTATTTTGACGAAACAGACCAGCTATAATGGATATATCGTATCCGTTGCTCCCGTTCTCACGTAATTAGTGAACGCTGGCCCCCTTTCTGTTTGCCACTGTAAATATATTTTCGGCATTGTGTTCGAACAATGGCATTCATAAGTGATAAAAGAGATCGCGGCGGCGCGGTATACTTCTGCGGTGTGCTTGGAAAGCGGGCGTCTCTGTGTCCGCGGACAAAGGAAAAATGTAAAATAAGATTCGTTCTCAAACCGCGCGCCGGGCTAACAGGTTTCCCAACAAACGATTTTTGGACAATAACTACGACTGCCGCTTTATTATTGGCCATTTCTGCGCGAAATAACTTTCGACAACGTCGTCGAATCGTTTCTCTCTCATCGGCGCTACGATTTTCGTTCGGCCGAGATTCGGCGAAATGCCGCGGCACCGGTTCCGAACAGTTTGCCGCAATGACCGTGGCAAACGTGGACGAAAATGTGCCGCGGCACATAATAAAACCGGCAGCAAAAACGTAGCTCTTTTTCCGAAAAGAATGGCCCTTGTTCCGGTCGCATTTACACGGTACACGCCGCTGGCTGTGCACGTCGGACAGTTTAGTGTTTGTTCCGTTTCCTTAACTTTTATGGACAAGCATACCTGATACACCGATATTATGACGATATAAACCAGCGCTCGTAACCGCGCCCGCAGAAGGAGAACCCGAGCTGTAAAAACGTTTGTATGTCTGATACATTGCTCCCAGGCGCATAAAAATGTAAAAGCTCGCCGCCGGGAGTGCCGATCCGCCGGGAAAGATTTCATTCGGCCCGCAGTTTCGACGAGCGCGCCCAGTCTTGCTCACCGTGACCACGCGAAAACAACCAGGCGCGCCGTCAAATTCGTCGAAAATTCGTCGAAAATTCACGGGACCGTATTGTCGCGAAATCATTGGTCGCGCGCGCGCCGAAACCGGCACCGGCGATTACATAAATTTACGCGGCCCGACGATGGCCGTGGTCGCCGACGAAAAAAAAACCACTCGCCCGCGCACGAAGGAACTAAAAAATCTACAAATCACTGCGGGCTCGATCATAGCGATCATTCATATTTCACCGGGAGCCGTTCCGTCCCGTTTTTCAGCTTGTTCGGATTAATGTTTAATTTTCAAATTCGTCGCCGTGCTCGCCGGATACCGGCTGTAGGTAAACCGTGGTTTCGTCTTTTTAACGACAAATGCTTTGATTAGATTGTAGGCTTTTAGTGGGAGCGTGTCGTACCCAGTAATGTTTAACGAGTCTATCTAATAATTTTATAATGCCTGGTTCATTGTTTTTTTTTTGGAGAATATTTTCTCAGGGTGATGGGTTGAGTCGTTAAGCGATTATTAAATGCTACGAAATATTTTAAATTATCATGTGGAAACATTTATAGTCGTTTGATCAACGAAGAAGTAACACTACTGCAACGATGCGATCTTGTAGATGCAATTTGTCAAATTGTCGTGGAAAAATATAGCTTTTAAAGGGGGATGGTTCTCATCAAATTAAATCAGAATAGCTGCAATTTTATTCAGCAGTTAACTGAACAATTATTATCCTCGCATATTTTACGGCCACTACGATTCCGAAAACATCACGGAAATACCAGAAATATGAAATGTAGATGCTTCTTACCTATACTAATCGCGCCATCTATATATACTCAAGAAAAATAAATGAGACAATACCGAGCCTTATATTGCAATCTCATTTAGCAATGCCGTTCTTCCTGCTTAAGCAGTTGAACTATACACAATTCAGACAGAAAGTACGTCCATTTAATCGTAAAATTACAACAGCAACCCCCAAAGAACGTTTTCACCGTACGGAATCGAAAAAGCGTCGTCTTTAAAAGCCGGCAAACTTGGAAAAAAGTTGAATCGTTCGGGATCTCATTTTCACTGTAAGTGAAAATTGTCTCGCGTTCGACTCTCGAATCTTCTTCGGCCGCCATGCGCCAGCCGCAAACGAGTGGCATCGAGGGCCGGAAAGTTGGAGGCAGGTTCGCGTGACTGTGCACGACGGACGGACGGAGAGAGAGAGAGGGGGAGAGAGCGGCGGAGAAAGCGGAGGCGAAAGAGGAAGAGGAAGAAGAAGCGGCAGAAGCATCGTGTCCTGGAAGAAGAGTGGCACGAAAACTTTGATCACGAGCCATTAATAACGCGACTCTCGCGTGGAATCGCAGCCAGACCTAAAAGGTCGGAAGCGGAGTGGTCATTCGAGCACGCTTAAAGAAGAATCGTGAAGAAGAGGCCGGTCGTTAGAGGCTGGGAACGAGGAGCGTAGCCGTGGTACGGCGGGCTGAGTTTCCGAGGGATGTTGACGCAAAGCATTACGCAGATGGTCGATGGACGGCTGTGTCCCGCGTCTCTCGAACAGCCAACAGAGAAACAGAAGTGTACAGCTTCAGGGGCTCTCGCCGATGACGTCGAGGGTTGACTAAGGTTAGGCCACTCAGCGTATCACGTACAACTTGCCGGTGGGAAGGGGGGGGGGGGCGACGAGCACAGTCGCGCAAACATCCGTATGCGTGCCGCATCCGGCGAATGTGTGCGGCGCTCGGCCGTCTGCACAGAGCGGCTCTCTCTCTCGCTCTCCCACTGTCTGTACCCATCTCTCTTCCTCTCTGTATCTCTCTCGCTCTCTCGGCGGGCCCTTTTCCACTGCTACAGCGGCATCGCCGAGTACATCCAAAGAGGGAGAGTCGTCGAGTACCTCCGGCAGAGGGTAGCGTGCGGCCGAACCCGTAAAGGGTGGTCACAGGGGGAGGGGAGGCGAGGAGCAGCCAGGAGAGACCCTCTCCTCGTTCATTCCGTCCTCCTCCAGCTGGCGTCTATTGTTTAGTTATTCTGATGAGCCAGTGCATTTCAAATACACTCGAGCGGGCCATTATATCGAGGAACACATCGCTTCCTTTCGCGGGATCGGCCGTGCTCGCGCAAGCACGTGCTCCTCCTCCTCCTCCTCCTTCGGCCGACCTGCACCGAGCTCTACACGCACGCGGGCTCCTCGCCGGTCCTTGGGACACGAGCGACGATCTTGGACATTTCGATAGGACGGCCCGCTAATTGGAGCCATCCGTCGAGGCAAATCGGAGGCACGTGTCTGTCGCTGCTCGTCACGCGCTTCGCATCGGGAACACAACGACGCCGACGACGTCGAGTCCACTTGAACGGAAGAGAGCACGTTGATTCCTCCGCGTAAACGATTCTCGGCGACGCGACAAAGGAAACGGAGAAAATTCGAGGCACCGGCGACGCGCGGAAATAATGAGACCAAAGGAAGAGGTCGCTCTCTCCGCTCTTCCTCTGTGTGTCCGCGACGGGGCGTTCGACGGTTCCGTTCAACCGCGCAAAATAACGCGGCCGGCGAACGAACGCGTCGGCTTCGACGGTTTTTTTTTCCTCGCTTCCTCTCTCTCTCTCTCTCTCTTTCTCTCTCGATCTCTTCTCTTCTCCTTGTACCTACCCGGCCGTTATAACAAGCGGGGGCGGGCGGGATGCTTTTTTGTTTCCACACTGACAAAAGCCGGACCGATGAATGGATGTATGGAGGAAGCGCGTTTTATTCGATCAAAAGCTGTTTTTGCTCGTTAGCGCGCAATTATCCGCGAATTGGAATTAAAGCTGTCGGTCACGATACGGCGGCGCGAGGCGATCTTCTCTCTCTCTCTCTCTCTCTCTCCGCCGGTCTCGCCGTCATTCCGTCCGGCAAATATGGAAACATCACAGTACTTCATTTTTTTTCCAGATGTTAATCCGGATTGCGTCCCGCGGTCGCCGGGGAAAAAAAACGAACGCGAACGTAATATGTAAATCCTTTGTAATCTTGGACTAGCGCGCTCTCGAACCGGCGCCGGCGTCACCGGGCAGCTACGATAATCTTGATTCCCAGCAGCATCCGGTGACTTCTTCCGGTCGCTCGTACGACCGATACTTTCGTCGTTATCTCTCCCGTCTGTTGCTTTTCCGTCGCTGTAAGAAATCATCGACACGAATCGCTGTTTCAAAGTATTTAATTTAATGGATTGATTCAAGCGCAGCATATAGGTTTTACGTGCGCATAATAAATGCGGAACGGATTTGTCATTCCGGGGGATGTAAAATTAAGCTTGCGACAGGATTTACTAGGAAAATATTTTTCAACTGAAATCGTACATTTGCGGACGTATTTTTCAACAGAAATATAATTATAAAATACATTAAATAAGTCTTGAAAATAAATGATCGAATTACGAACACGTCGAATGCAAAGCTAAAATGAAATTTAAATAATACAAGAATTAACTCTTACTTTAAAGATGCAGAACTAAGTGTATGAAAATAAAAAAGGAAGCCACCATATTTTCACGCGAATGTTTGACGAGCTCTCTCTGTATATACTTATCTTTAATTTTTGAGAGTTTCCGGCACCGCAAAAGCGCGTCGTGCCTGGGCGGGGGCGAGAATTCAGGTCACTGGGTATTACCGGCACCGTGGAACGAGATATTTCTCGGGAAAAGGAGCGGCGAAGGATAGAGAAATCTCGGAAGAGAATGCGGCCGGTCGAGTCTCCTTTGGAATAATACAGCTGCCGTCGGAAGATGTTACGGTTCTCGTTCTCCTCGCGGGGGTTTGGCCGGGGGGGGGGTGGGGCGGGGGCGGGCACGCGATCAGACCCGAGATCCCGGCGCGAGTCACGCCTCTAAGTGCATCTTGGAAACAATCCTGGCGACAAAGAGGGAATCCTCGGCATTCGGCGGACTGCCGTGGAAATTCTTCGTTGCTCCCCCGCGAGAAGTCCGCGCGTGTCTCCCGCGGATAAGGACTGCCGCGGCGAGAGGCACGCGAACGTTCCCCCCTCCCCTCTTCGTTGCCCGAACTCGAAGTTAATTAACGGTGGCTCGGCTCGCGCGAAGATACGACGCGATGAACGGGAGCGCGACCGATCGGGCCGGGAGCCCGAAAAAGAAACGTTCCCGAGATTTATTCGAGCGACGATCGACCTGCCGTTCGTCGTCGGTAACTTGATTCGTCTCCCCAGGAAAATTCAGCTCTGTCCCCGAACGCGATGTCTCCCTCAGGCTGGCAAACGCTATCGGGTCATTTTACGCCGAATCGATCAATTTTGGCAGTCTGTGTCGGGCAATTTGTAGAAAATTGAACGCGATGTAGTAACTTGAGGAACTGGGGTGAATCGGTTGGTTGTATCGGTTTGGGTTGTTATTGGACTGCGAATACTATGCACTTTTGATCGGAATGATCTGGTTTAAAACAATATCTTAGAGTCACAATTCCAATTTCATTGTCTTAACAATGGTGAAAGATAAAATGGTAGAAAAGATAAAATTGTCGTCAAACTCCTAGCATTATAAAGTACTAAGATTTACGAGAGACAGTTTTTAAACTTTCTATATAGGCCTGGATAAAAAAGTTAAAAAACAATACTGAAATTAGAAAAAGCACTTTAGTCGTTATCTAGTAGGCTACTCCTTCTGTCACCTAAAAAAAGAATTCGTACTAACACGGTAATTCTCTAGCTACAGTTTACTGCGGTTGTCTATTGTCCGAACAGATTCGAAACCGGAACCGGGTGGTCCGAAGCCACCCAGTCCCGCGCGAGCCGCATCACGGTTGATCTCGAACGCAATCTAGACATCGATCGTAAAGAACGATGGCCTTGACGTGTCGCAGCCTCGATGGAATATTTAGGGTGCACGTAGCCGTTCGAATCGGAACGGTTCCTCTCGCTGCCGATCGTTGTCGGCAGCATCAACGAGGAGGAAGCAGCGCGGGCAGGCAGGGAGGCAGGCAGGGACCCGGCTCCCGTCCATCACAGTTTATTTACTAAAACGTTCGTGGCGCACGCGATAGGATGCATCTCGCGCGCGCGAATATTCGTCGCACGTTCCTTCGGGATTCTGTGCGCTCTCCGTCGTCGGACCGTTGCGTCGGCCCGGCCTCCAGATGGGCAATGTTGGACGGAATGTTGAATACATCCGTGCGGACCGGCATTCCTACTTAAATCAACATAACTCGGGTGATGAATGGTTAACAGGATTCGCGGGGGACGCAATGCGCTCCATTTATGGAAGCTATTACGGCCGAATTTCAGCGTTAAATGTGTGATTTATGGCCGGCCGTATTATCTTCGTTCATGTCCCGTTGGCGATACACCGGGACCGAACCCCTCCCCGCCGCACACCGGTGGCCGCCGGATCCGAAACCCTGCCCCCCGGCGCCCGGGTCCCTTCGTACGTCTCGCCCCCGGCGTCAACGGCTCGCACCCGGCGGCGGGGTGGCCGTCGACGGCTCCTATTCCTGCAAAATTACTTTGAATTCGGCAAGCCGGCCGAAAAAAAAATTCATCAACCCGGCGCCGACCGGCCGCTGCTCCCCGACCATGATTAATGTCTTTCTAACTGCCGATTCAAACAGTAAGGAAAATTGATTTCTCCCTGATCGAGCGCTACCCGGCGGGAACCTGCGCCGCGTCACGCTGGATTTACGGACCGGCTGGTGATCGCGTTTCATTAGCAGTCATTGGAAAACATCGCTTCGCGGCGTTTATCTGTTACGCGCGCGGGAAAAGTCCATTTATCTGAACTCGTCGCGAGGCGAACGGTTCGCGCGGCCGGAGACAAGCGGATAAGACGTCCCGTTGATTCGGCAGTTTTTAGTTTATGCTAGTTCTACCTGTGCCGGTGAAATGATTCGTTTCGTCTTTATTTGTTCATGATTATTGAAGGTGTTTGTATGGAACATAAAAATTCGAGCATATTTTCTAATAAAAATCGCACAAAGTTTAAGTACATATAATTTTAGCGTTTTTGCAAGGAAGATTGTTTAACTTAACTTTAATGCATGGTGGATTTAGTGTTAACACGTGAGGTGTATGCAGAGTGTAACAAAATTATTGTTACTCTAGGAGAGAGCGAAAACCAGAATTCGTTATGGCTCCCTTTCCTATAAACGCAGGTTTCGCTTACTTAATAACGAAATCGGTTGACGAGTACTATACAATAATAATTATATAAATTTTTATCCCCCTATAAATTCATCGAACAACAACGAATAGTATTTCATTCCGTTAATATTTATCTCTTGGCAGTCATTCGAATCGAATTTCGCTGACGTAGAATTCGCAGTGAATTTACGAGAGACTGCATCGGCGCGCGCGCGCGCGCGCGACTGTTCGAAGAAACGGCATCGCGATCATTTGGAGCCGGCGTAATCTGACAAGTGGGAAGACGCATCGAACAAACGGGGAAATTCCGGCGCGCACGAGAGCGTCAGGCGCACAAAGATGTAGAGGGGTCCGTGGTCGACGCGAAGACACGGCTTGGCGGTGACGTGCTAAATAACCGGGGATTACAATGGCGCACCGCGGAAATTCCAAATATTCGAGGCACCGGAATCCACCGAGCCTATTATAACGATATCTGTCCCGTGTGTTTCAGGCAGCGGCGCCTCGTACGAGATGCAAGGGCCGAGCTTCGTGTCGGAGCCGCCGTCGCGTGTGGAGTTCACGAACGTGAACGGCGGCCGCGTGGACTGTATAGTCAGAGGAAATCCGGCGCCGACCGTCGACTGGCTGGTAGCGGACGGCGGCAGCATAACGAGTATCCCTGGAATCAGACACGTCCTTGGCAACGGGACGATCTACTTTCCCGGCTTCGAGGCCGAAGTGTTCCGGCAGGATGTCCACTGGGCCATTTATAAGTGTTCCGCCGTCAACAGCGTCGGCGCCATCGTTAGCAGAGACGTCACTGTCAGAGCAGGCACGCCAACGCGAAACTTCTTGCTCGTTATCTACATTATGTTGTCTCCCTGCTCGGCGCACCTTTTCCCTCGTTTTCACCGCGGCGACGCGGGGCGAACGCCGCGCGAAAGCGGTCCGACAACCGACGCTCGGTCGAACCTATCCCCCCAAAAAAGTAGACGAAAAAACGCAGCTTTCAAAGCGCATCGCGATACGAAAACGATGTAGCCGAGCCGCCGGGCGAAATTTTCAAACATCGTGCACGGTTATCGAAAATATTTGGAGATTATTCGGTTTCACGACTAATAAGTTTTCACAGCTAATTTCACGAGCCATCCTGCTATTCGGTTTTTCATGTCGAACTTCCCCCTTTGCCGTTTGACACATTTGCGACAAAATTGGGCGGTTGCAATTTAAAATACCGCGAAGATTAAAATCGGGAACGTCGGTGTGTCACTTTTGATGCATGAACCTCTGGCGTACTTTAATTAAAAAGTCGGACTCGTGCTGAAGATTTCTAGTAATACAGTTTAGTAAATATACAACGAATACAAAATTTCTTTTTGCAAATTTAAAAATTATTTCTTCTTTTTGAAAATTATTCGAACCGAGAAAGTTCTAATAATTGTAAATAAAATTATACGGCTTCAGTTTTATTAAAGAAAGAATGAACTCGCTGCCTGCTTCGTATTCCCAGCAATGGATGCGGGCAATTTTAATTTTGCAGAAAAATCGTCAGGCCGGCGGCAACAAATACGAATTCAGCAATCTCGAAACTTTGGCGGCCGCGGTTTTAATAAAAATCGTATGCGGTCACTTTTGACGCGGCGAACTTTTTGGGGGAAAAGGCACCGCCGCGGTGGGACGTGTCGCAGCGATCCTTCAACTTACCGGAACGTATTGTTTTGATCGATGGTCGGACTCGGTATGGAAATGTTTTGTCGTTTGCATCGGGGCCACGTCGGCCACGAGGGTCGCGTTTAGCGGACGAGTTGGACGGTTCGCCGGGAGGATCTCCTCCGGAGGGTTTACATTAAACATCGAACGGGGTACCGCGAGCATCGCCAGCCGGCAGATTTTTCTTAGACGGAATAATTCATCCCCCTCTCTTCGTCGATCGACGGAGAGATAGTACGTCCTCGACGGTACCTAGCGACGATATGAAATATTTATTCCCGGGTCCGTGATTCGGTTGCTTGTTGTTCGTCCGCCCTCGGCGCACCTGGTCACCCTCGATTTCCGCGCGGACACGTCTCACCGACGACCGGCATCTAATTCATAGTTTGCCGATAGTTCGTCGCCGACGACTGGTTCGATGGTCCAGGAGGAGCCGCGGGGGCGATATTTTTTCGCCGCGACGATATGGGGCAAGTGCTGTTGTTTTCGCAATTTATCAAAGTATTCCGGACACTAAATATTCGATGTATTCGAATTCTCCTAAATTTCATTTTAATCTCAATTAATTTAATATCAGCTGCCACATATCCTTTCAATTTTCCTAGAAAAATTCAATATAGTAATAAAAAGAGGAATGGTAATAATAATGAAAAAATAATAAAAATGAAAATCACATTTTTTAGTAGACAACAGATTTTATATATTTAAGAGAAAAGTGGACACGTAAGGCACGTGAGAACGGTTGAAGATTTTTGCTGACTTATATATCGTCTAATATTTCTAATATATATTTATTCCGTATTTTTGAGGGGAATTCAAGAAAATTCAGGAATTTAATTTACGCCATGGTGTAAGGCGAAGTCTGAGCTCCAACGCGCGAAGAAAATTAGCTGGAATAGTTTCTCGCCACGTTTTCGGGATTTGGATAGACGGCGGGTCGCGTCGTTCGGCCACGGTCGTCTCGAGATCGATCGTCGGAATTATTCAAATCCTTTCCATTGAACTTGGGGTAGCAACGAGCGGAGACGCCGTCTTATCGGGCGCTCGTTTCGGCGAGGGTCCGCGGACTGGAACGGATGAGCTCGTTCGACTCCGCTGCGAGGCGAAAGGAGCGTTCACGGTCGCGTTGTTTCTCCGGTGCTCTGTTTTATCGGCGGGCGCGCGAGACCCCTCAAAAAGCCCCCGGTTCTGTGACAAGATCCATGGCAACATCGGGGGTGGGGGGAGAGGGGCGGCTGGGAGGAAAGGCCAAGATATCGGAGCCCGTCGGCGATAGATGGGGGCAAAAGCTCCCGGTGTCTCATCGCGGCAGCGGCGCCGCGCGACGCCTTAAAAATAGAGCTTCCTCCGGGTCAACGAACCGGAAGATATCTTATCGACCTAATATGCCCGTAAATCATCGTCGCGTGAACGCAGCCCATACCTTTTCAGATTCATGCTCGCTACCGCCTCTGCCGCGTCAGCTACTGCGCCCCGCGTCGCGTCGCGCCGCGCCTCGTCGATTCTCGCGTCTTCCCGAACCGTTCCCCCCTCCCTCCCCCCGCCATCCCGCCTCCTTTTTGCTCGATCCGCCCGCTTTCCGTCCCGCGCAACCACACCCCCCCGAACGACCAGCATCGCTGATTCCGGCGTTTTCCGGCCAAGAAAACTGTCTCCTCTCGAACGTGCACCTGTATACCGGCGAACGAAACGAACGTGATTGCGAGGTCTGCTCTTGATCGTACACTCCTGTCCACAAATCATCGAACGCTTACTTGTTTTCGGGAGAATCGCTGTCGAAACACAGAGACGATTTTCTCGATTAATTTTTGTCGGTCAAGTTTGGCGTACGCTGTGCACGACGAACTCTGTTTAGTAAAATATGTCGGTCATTTCAAACGATGCGAGAGAAAATGATGATTGCAAAAGTTCTGGGATTTAAGAGAAGACGTAGAACAATGTAAAAGCATTCCTGATAATAGATTAACTTTGTTTTTTTATGGAATTTTTAACCAATCTTTTATACTCCATTTTAATAGATTGGCATATTCTGATCATGAAAGCACTAACTTCATTTTGTAATAGAGAGCCTAGTTCCGCTCATTTACGCTAAGAAAGAAGATACTTCAAATGACCTCAGGTACCTCTAATTTCCCAAAAATACTATAATTTCGATCATTAAGTGCCATAGTTTCTCACAGTTAAATGTAAAAACATACGAAATCTATCGAGGCTCTTAAATTTTTGATCAGCGCTGTAGTTACTACGGAGGAAGATTAACCCTTTCGCTCCACGAAAAAGAAAGAGTACTTTCCGAACAGACCTCGCAGACGCGCGTGCTCCCCGGCCAAAGGCTTACGTATGCATCCGGTCGGGTCGTGCTGACTACGTCCGATATGCGATTCGAATAGCAACAATGGGACGGCCTGGTTCCTATTTACCGGATCCTTGCGCCAGCAATTTCGACGCGGTGATCGAAAACACGTACGTTTCGTCCATTCGTCGGACGTGTCGCTGCCCGGCCGGTCTCCTTTTTCTCTATCCGTCTACGTGAACTCTGCGTCCGCCGCCTTTAGATTTTATGCGGAGCCCGAGAAGCTGGTCGTGCCGGGCTCGTTGGACCGGTGCTTCCGCATTCTCCGTCGGCCACCCAAGCCCATCGAATCTCTCTGGAAATAAGGGTAACTGGACTGATAAAGGGGGATCGCGTCGGAAGGGTGGCCCGTGTTTAACGATTACCCCTCTGTCAGAGTTTCAAGTGTGTTACTCGGAGGGACGGCGATTGGTCGTTGTGCTTGATTAAAGTGTTAATTTTTGCGAGTTATGTCCACTCGGTGGATTTGAATGGAGAACGTGTTTATGCTGTTTGGACAATCTATTGTTTGTAGGAAACGGCGCAGGGTTTCTCTCGTTCCATGAAAAGTGATTTCGAGCATAATTTTTTAACCGTTTGTTTTCGGGCATGATTCATATTATATTTATCGAATGAGACATATTGAATTGTTTTATACAAAAATAAGCAAACGGAAAGGATAACAAAATTTAATACATCTTGTTCCATTAATTCATTATCGTCTGAATGACTGAAAATAATCATTGCCTTGATTCCTCATGAAATACCGGAGAACTATAAATAGTCCAAATTCGCCAAAAGACGTAAAATAATTAAGGCTTTAATTTTTCTTGAAAATCAGGATCAATTTTTTTAAGAATTACCGTGTCCTACAGTTATCGCACAAATAGTTCAAAGCATACTGTTTCAATGTAAGGTTAATCATGCCCAATAACACATCAAAGGCACAGCAATTGGTCACTGAATAGTAACCGACTCCATTAGGCTATTTACAGACCCCTCAATCGGCGGACTTCTCTTACACAACGCACCGGTAACGCGAACTGGTCGTCTCCCACCGAACCCGTATAAATGGAATTCCACTGTACTACAAAATTCGAGACTCCATCAATATTCCACCGTATCCTCAAAGATTGATATTCTTTTCGTAACTCGCCGGGTTTCGATCGAACTACGAAGCCGAGACGGTCGGGGATCGCATTCTCCCGAGCCCGCGCGATTTTCACGGTTCGCGTGGCTCCTGTCGGTAACTTTCTTTCTTTCCAACCTTAATCTGGTCGCCACGCGTCCACTTCCATTCCCCCCCCCTTTAACGAACTATTTAAAGTACATCCACTCGGCGACCAAAGAAGTGAATTAAGGTCCTCGAGGAAGGAAATTGCCTCGCGGCTGGCAAAGAAGCGCACCGGTCTCCGGCGCGGTTCCCTGATAATAAAGTATAAATTACGTCTGGGTTTCTTTCACCGGGTTTCCGCGCGGCATTGTTATCTAATACTTCTAGACATCGACGCGAACGACCGCGTTGTTTGTCCTGTGCCACAATGAGACGTTTCTTTCATGGGTCGCCTGATGAAAGACACAACCGAATGTCGTCTCGTAACCGCGGGTTCTTGTTAGGGAAACAAATCGTTTAAGTTTAATACAAGGAATTTCCCGGCGTGAATACGGCCCTGGCGCACACAGACCGTCGGGGAGTTTAACGACGTGCGACGTTTCTGCAAAAGCAACCCGGCTGCCTTATTGTGTCCGTTTCAAGCGCGAGACGCGCAAAGCCGCGCGCGGCCCTCCCCTGGCTGCGATACGCTCCAGCCGATCCCCGCTAAGACGTTCGTTTTCTTCCATTTGCCGGGCACAATGTAGCCCGGGAGTTATTCTTCCTGTAAATTTCGTTGTTTCGGTTTAATTCCGTGCCGCCGCGCCGCCGCCGCGCCGTCGTTGCCGAAGCAGTAATGAGGAATCTTAACGACCTCTGCCAGCGCGCCCGTAAATAACACGCCGCGCCCAGCAGTTGAATATCTCTCTCATTGTGTCGATCGCGTGACTGCTCCTCCTTGACGCCGCGAGATTGATCTTTCGTTCGGTCTTTATCTCCGAAACTTTTGATTAATCCGAGAATTTATCGGCGCGGCGAAAACCATTCTCAACCCCTTGCGCTATAATAAATATATTGCGGGTTGGACGCAGTATTAATTTCGGCCCTCCGAAATCGATAAAGAGAGAAAGAAATGTTTAATTAAGTCGGCTTGAGACAAAAATAAAAATTCTCTAATTTTATTAGGTATATTATCTAGAACGAAGATATGTTAATCAACGTAGATATGAAAAAGGTCATAGTGCAAGAGGTTAAATGGTAGACAAAATTCTCTTTTAACGTCTCAAAGAGCTTATTCCCTTTTAAAAGCTGTGCTAATAATTCTAGACTTCGCTATAGATTTTCCACAATTTTCACGAAACATGTACAGCCTAGGTACCGCGCATTATTTCTCATTTTTATTCAATATACCTTTTTTCATGTTTAATAAAAAATTGACGTTCCCCGCGTTGTCGATAACAAACCACTCCGCCGATATTCTAGTTGCGCCATAAAGCACGGCCGCTCGGTTATGAAACAATTAAACGTGCAAATGATGCTAACACCGGGAAAGGAATCTCGTCGATCTAACGGCCGCGTTAATAGTCCCGATGCGACGCGATCGACGGACGCGCAGAGCCCGAAAGGCATTAAAGAACCGCCGTGAGCCGGTTCTATGCAAAACTGCTCGGCGACCCGTCGAATATTTTCCCAAGAATATTTCGCGCGCCTTTAACCGCGTAGCACGCGAACGCGGCCACTTCAATTATGCAATTACACGAAGGCTCCCGTTGATCCGGCAACAGGCCACGATTGCCAATTGAAATGATTATTCCCCGGCGCAAGAACCGCTCCGGCTCTGAGATCGAATCGCTTGAATATACATGCCGAAGCCCGATGGATCGCGAATTCATGGAGCCCGGCCACGGGAAAGATGTTCGCGTTCCGCTCGGTTCGCAAACATAGGCGATGGTGGACGCGAAGCTCCGCCGGAACCCGCGTTTTTCTGCTCGCTCCAAGACGCTCGAGAGGGTGCTCCGTTAAAGAAGTTTCGCAGGAAATCGAACCGCGTCGCGTGTTCTTTGGCGACGAGCATCTCGCGGAGGCTGCGGCAATTTTCTATAAAATTCGAACGCCAAATGACGAACAAGTTAATTCGTTCCGGCTTCGTGGAATTTACGGAAACTAACATCTTAACCCATTACATTGTTGAAGTTTATATTTAAAGACTGTTGAACGCGTGATTGTTGTATTAATTACAAGACTCAGTTTCGCATGTATAAAATACAGTTCGGTATATAAGACGGACGTTTCAGAAAAGCGACTTTGCATTAGATATTAAAATCAATTACCGTGCCATTTTCTATTTACTTTGCCCTTAAAATAAGTTTACTTATATTTAAGAATAATATTATTAAATTGAAAAGATTGAAGCCTTTCACGCAACTTCGCTACTCTCGGTTCTCGCCTTATTTCCAAACCATGGAATCTATCAATTTCCTTAATTTAAAACGGTTGCAGTCTACAACTTGGAAATAGCTCGATTTTCATTTTAATTTCGCCGCGAATATTGTGCACTCGCTGTACCATAAACACGGTGTACCGTACCGCCGCAGAAGTTTCTTAGCAAAAAAGTCTTCCGCCGGTGCGCGTGAAAAAAGAGGCACGAAGTTGACGGAAAATATCGCGTTCTACACTCGAGTACCCCCTTTATAACCAATCCTATTAACAATTCGGCGCGGCGAGTTTCCGGCAACTGTATCCGTTTTAACAACAAAAAAAAAAAAAAGAAGTTGAAATTTTGGTGTAACACGATTTTTTTCTCCCTAACCCCGTGGCCCGAAACGTACAATTATTTTTAATTGACGGTAAATCTGCTGTCCTTTGCCCAATCTCCTTTCGGTGCTCGCTGACGAGTTTACTACGGGCGCAAACGATTTCCGGGGTGTATTTTTTTGCCGGCGTAGTTGGAGCGTTTTTGAAACTTTCCGTTCGTTGAAATCGGAATTCACGGAAAATTCCGGGGAAAATAGTTATTCTACGCGAGCGGCCGGCTAGCGCCGCGACCTAGGTTTACAGATTGAAAATTAAAAAGACGCGAAAATATCGTGCTGCTTATAATTGCGCTGGTTTGCACACGGCGCTTCTAACATTTGGAAATAATTGACACGTTCTCGGTGATATTATTGCTCTTGGAAGGAACAATGTTTCGTTTCGTTAATTATTATGTTTGCACTTGTCGTTGTTCGCTAACCACCTATGAAATCTTTCTGGCGAATTAAATTATTTATGTTTGCTTCAACCATACTCAGACAAGTGATGGCATTCGATATTAATCAGACAAGTAGAGATGTTTGATAGTTGTCAGAAAAATGTGAAAAGTAGTATTACTCTATAAAAGTAGTAGTATTATTCGATTATGATCAGACAAGTGAGAAATAGTAGTATTATTCGATTATGATCAGACAAGTGAGAAATAGTAGTATCATTCGATTATGATCAGACAAGTGAGAAAATCTTTATAATAGCCAAATTTAGCATTAATGAGTCGAGTAAACGCATTCTGCAGTAGACAATACAAGTCTTACAATGCAAGTATGACAATACGAGTGAAATAAAATTTATATTACTCGCAAAATTGAAAGAGGTCTCGCAAAATTCAAATATATATATCGCACAATTAAAACACGTCTCCACAAATGAAAATACGTCTCGCAAAATTCAGATACATATTACAAGATGAAAGTACGTATTAAAAATACTTGAAACAGGGTCCCTATCATCAGAAAAATAGACTACAAAGCCCTCTTTTATGTCTTTTCTGAGGTATAGATTTCTCAAGTACAGCCATAGCGATATCTTAACGATTCCCGTCGATACATTGAAATATCACAATTAACGTGCCGCAGTCTACGGCAGTAGTTTTTCCTTAACGATACCCCGACGGCGTTATCGATTCCCCGTTGAGACATCCAAACCGCTCCGATATCATCGACATTCGCCAGTAACTTAATGCATCGGTATATTATAAAAGCCGGTAGCTTGGCGGGCTTCTGTAAAAGGGGTTTCGAGTCGAGTCCGCGTAAAATTCGAGCCGCCGAAAAAGGACGCATATTTCGAGCAGAATGAAGCTCTCTTTCCGGCAGGTGGCTACGGATGGGACGGGTCAGAGGGCTAGGATTGGGACGAGCATCTCTCTCCCTTTTTCTCTCTCTCTCTCTCTCTCTCTCTCTATCTCTCTCACCCCGTAGGTTTCATGGTTTGTAAATATTACCTGCCACGATACGTCTGCCGAGTTTATGCTTGGCTTGGTTGCCGCGTAACCGAGAGCCGTGTGATACGGGGTGGTAGCTGGCGAAGGCGGAGGCAACGGCGGCGCGAGGGGTATGCAGCAGAGGCGAACTCACCGAGTTTTTACCCCATTCTGGAGTCTGAGTGCCTCGCTCCGCTGACTCTCGAAACGGGTTCCAGACCCGGGCCCTACACACCACCACGTTCTCCTTTGCGTCCCCGGGTGCCCTGCACCTACGACCGCCATCCAACCGTCGGTGGTCGTCGTCGCCCGTCGTCGCTCGTCGTCGGCTCGTCGTCGGCACGTCCCGTCTCGCTTCCACCGGCAGAGTTTCTCGGCTCGGTTTCTCGTTCTGCATCCTTGCACCGTCCTCCTTCAGGCCTGCGGTGCTCTTTCGCCGACCTTTCAGCCAGGACCATCGACTTACGCGCGGAATGCCAGTTCATGGCCGGATTGCGACGGCCTCAAGATTTTGGATAAGATACCGGGGAAGCGATCCCTTCCACCATTCTACGGCCGCGCGTTCGGCTGGATCGAGACCCCCGGGGGATTTTTCCTGCGTCGTTTAACCCGATCATGCGGGCGCCGCGCGAAAGGACCCTCGACCGGGTATATCGAGGGTGGCCTGGTCTTTCGTCGATGGGGGTGCAATTACAGATTTAAATGGCGGGGTGGAGCGATAAGAGCCCGCGGAATTTAGGAGACGTTAATTGAGCTGTATTGATAGGACAGATGGCCCGGACACCGGGGGAACCTTGTCCGACCGATCCCGAAAGTTCTTTAACGTTGATTGGCCCTTGAAATATTCATGGGGAAGTTGGATCGCCGGGTTCCGGGTTCGGGAAAATTCCGTGCGTATTCTTCGGATTCGGCTGGTTTTGCCGGTGATCCGATTTAATGGTTGATTCGCTTATCTAGGTCTCTCGTTAATCAGTCGGTTACGTGAAGGAGCATTTATAGTTTGATAGACGGGTACGTACTTGTCAGGTATTCTTGAATTCCGTTTGATCGTGATCTAGGAAACTGTTTGCCAGCTAAAAGTATCCTCGGAAAGGTATTCGTAATTAGACTGCGGATTGTTAGTCCTATTACCGTTTCCATAGGTCATGCGAGAATAGCCTTAATATGAGATAAGGAGAAGAAGACTGAACTTAGATCATTATGTTATCAGAAACAATGCTCGAAATTATAATTATGATCACATTTTTAACTAATGCGAAATTATAAATCTGAAGTTATTTATTCAATAATTTACTTACTCGATTACATACAAATATCTATAGTCTGTTCATAATAAATAGATTGACGAGTTTCGTAGATACGCAATTGAATCAAGCTTGAAATGCTCCAAAGTGCTTTAAATAACAACAGTCAGAATTTTGTCGTCGTTAATAATTTGCGATCAATGCTCAAATTCGTCAGATATTAACGATAAGTGAACAGAATAGAATTCTAACCTAGAATAATAGAATAATGTTCAAATTCAAGCTAGTCAAATCACAGCCGGTGATAAATTACAATTCTTAATCGATTTAAATACAAATAGTACCGTTGATTATAGGCAATGTAAATAAATTTCGGCATCCGTCGCACTAATTTAATAATTTTATCCGCGTTTCCCTCTCGGCACCCAGAAATCCGACCTGCGGCACCGAATTTTCGACAGAACGTCGTTCAAGCGTTTCCGCTTACGGCGGCAAAGTCGCCGAGCAAATAAAAGAAAAACGTCGTCTTTCGCTTTAAAATCAGCTCGAAAAGGTACGACACTTGCCGCATGTTTATTTTCCGGGGGGGTTGGAGAGGTAGCAACATTTCCCGCGTTTCAAAAATCCTCCGTGAAACCGAGAACATCCGTGCGGATTTCCTTCCTGCACACAGCCGTCCGTGTTCGGGCTTCGTACGCGCCTGTGTTCGGCAATTACCGCCGGCTCTCCCGCCTTGTAAATACCTCGCGGTTGCGTTATCTATTTCGTTTCCGTTCGCCCTCGATTTTTAAGGTCCTGTCCAAGGCTGTTCGCCGGACGAGGAGCCGAATTATCGGGACGCTATTTTAATCAACGACTTCCCGTCTCGGTTCGAATCGACCCGGGGGTGATCGAGAATAAATAAGATAAGGGTGCGGAGCGATAAGAGCCGCAGTCGATCTCGTCGGAGGCGGCGCGAACACCTCTCGCAGTCGTAGTTACACAAAGCTCTGCCCGGCTGAATTTAATCCCATGGTCTCGCGCGGCGGGCGCCCTCCATTTTGCTTTACACCCTCGCCCCGCTACTTGACGACTTTTTTCTCGCCTTCACCCGTGTCCTTACCGACCTTCCGGCGGAGAGACAATTAAGTCGCGCAGACTGACGCCAGGAACGGATTCGAGGATTAAACCGGTCGTGGATTAAAAACCACCGATTTATTTACCTTGCACAGGCGTCACGCGCACTGTCTGCCGGCAACACCGCCGTAAACCATGGTCGGGCATTATGCGGATTATCTGGAATAAATATTTATTTAACATTGTTATCCGAATTCCTTCTAGTCGAATATTTTACTCGATTAATTCATTATTCGTCAGAAATTATTCTATCTATTTATACGAACAATTTTTTATCCGAATAATTCTTTATTCAAAAAATTCTTTAATCGAAAAATTTTTTACTCGATTAATTCTGTATTGAAATCATTCGGAAAAGTAATGTATAATAGTTAGTATTACGTTTCACCCATCCGAATGAAAGTTTCATTCAATTTATTTTTCATGCTGTATTCGCCACTGAACAGAATGGGTGGTACAGTTCGTTTTACGATGTTTTAATGAACAACAAACGGAAATACGCATAATTCGAGATTCAGTGCATTTACGGACGAGTTTTAGATGGAAGAATTGTTAAGAGAATTTAATGGTACGTGATGATAGTAAGCTTACGTTCGAACAACAATAATTTAGTGTTCATATTTCGCTAACAATAAGCCACATTTTACCTGCGCGGGATTTTGAATAATTAACAAACTTTCTCTCCATTGTTATTTCGCTCATTTATAGCTCGTTTGTAAAATAATATTTAAATTTTTCTGGAATCGTCGAAATACATGTGAAAATAATTGGTTATTGAAAGACGGAATATTAACAATCTCTATTAACTGCGATTTGTATTTGCATCTATGGTGCATTATAACGATGGTCCTGTATCAACTATATTGAAATTATCAATCCCGGGAAATCACAGAATTGCATTGAACACACTATAGAAATTAACGTCGCGCTTAATAATCACATGCCATGACAAATCATCGGAGTAGAAATAATACAATATCGGCATATAATGAACAGAACTAACAATAATACTGCAGTAATACTAACCTGAACGTTCATTTAGGACTAGATGGAAACGTTCTCTATCGCAACTATGCGTTATAAATAGCGAACTCTCTCGTTCGCTGGCCACATTATTATTGAACATAATCATGATACGTAACAATTGATTTATTACCATTCTCTGCTATCTGGAACTCGCCCGAATCAATTGTCTGCGCATTGCTGCACTGCGGATCTTCATTGCTAGATCAAAATGTTCTGAAACTCTTCTATTAATCGTTAAACTGTGTAAGTCGATTTCTAAATCCGACTTTGTGCGATTACTTTTAACAAATTCTTATAAAGTTGTTCTAAAATACCTACAAATTCGTTCCATAAAAACTGTGACTTATGTTTGTGAACTAGTGTATTTATGTAGTTGTCAGTGTACTCGTCCAGAAATTCGCACATCTTTATGAAAAATGTACCGGACACTTAAATAGTCTTTATGGCTATGCTCCGTGCATTATTTTTTCGTGGAGGTTGCTTAATTGTCCATTCTTCTCAGTACAATCGCTGTTAAATAATTTTACAGATTTTCCTGTAATTTGATGGCGATTTATGACATTTTTCACAGCTTATTTTATCCAAAGCAGTCGATGAAAGTGTGTAGTATCCGATAATTAATAATCTGAAATAACAAAGTTACACAAAAATGTATTTCCTCCGTTAATAATTCTGACAAATTGCGAGAAATCTAGGAAAACTCTTGCATTTCCCCGCGGTCTGGTAATAAAGTTTCAACATTTGTCAGAGCCGGTACAGCGTTTCTGAGGAGTTGTCAGTTGCAAATTCATGAAATCCGCAGTCCACGCGGTAACAGCACCAACTTAATAAATGTCAAGATATTTAAAGAAATGTTACGAATAATTTCCTATAAATAATTTATTAAATAATTAATAAACGCTTGCTATAAATAATGGAACGATTCGATCGCTTAGAAACGATACGATCGCTTAGAAACGATACGATCGCTTAGAAACGATACGGATGAAACAGGTGATACGACGCAGTAATCTTCGAAAACATGAGCTAATGAATCTTCCATTTACGAGCCGGCGTATCAGCTTTGATTTCAGTCGGTCCAAACAAGCTTATCCAAAGCCGGGGTGGTCCTTAGTGGATATCCGGCTTCCCGAATACCTTGGAAACCGGAGAACACGGTGTATCGACCGCCCGAAATAATTCGGTTTCCTTCGTTAAATTTGTATGTGGATTGCAACGGGTCCGGCCCGCGGATCAATAAAACGCCCGATTTCTCGCGTCCACGTTGCCCGCCGAAAGATCGTCGCGCGTTCCGCGTGCACGGGCACGCCGCGCGCGACAGCGAGATTTTATCGAAATTTCGCGGGGGCATTCCGGGAATGATATCGCGAAATTGGGCATTAGCTCGGCGAGGCTTTAATTGATACCTCGTGAATTCCGCATATCGGAGCGCGAAGCCGCGAACCCGTGAACCCCCGCCGTTCGGTTAACGAAGCCGTGGTTTAACGTCATTACGTTCACCCAAGTTGGGTTATTAACGTTGCGTGTATCGCGCCGGCCTGAATAATGTCGAAACAAAACGGCCGGCAATTAAACGGCAAACACGACGCCGATAAATCTGTCCTCCGTGCCCCCCCCCGTAGTCCATTGAAATTTCCGCGCGCCGATATCCGATCGTTTCTGCTTGTCATAATTTTCGTCGGTCCGACCGACGGTGGTCGTCGGCCCCGTCTGGAGTGTCGGCGTTGCCACGACCGGGTGGGGGGGGGGACGGGGGTGGAGGATATATATACCAGAGGTTACCGAAAACGAGAAAAACGAGTTTCCCGCAGCCGTCATTAGCATACGAAATTTTCCGAGTTTGTTCTCGCCCGGCGAACTCGAGTTTTTTCTGGACCGTCGAATCCGAGTCTGGCCTGGCTTTTGCCGACCGAGGGATAAAGCGGGACGGCGGGGCGGGGCGGGGCGGGGCGGGGAGACGGTAGAGGAACAGGGGTTGGTTGTACTTTAGCCTCGCATTCGAGCGGCCCCTTTGTTTGTGTGTTGCAGTGGTGAACCAGCGTTACGATCCGGAAGTGCAATGTCCCGGCGGTTTCCTCGGCAACAACGTACTTATGCGATGCAACGTTCCCAGTTTCGTTCGCGACCACGTCACCATCACGTCTTGGCTACAGGAGCCGTCGTTCAACATCTATCCGTCCACGATGGGAGGTGAGTGAGCCCCCCCCCCCCTCCCCCGGATATCGCTTAATGACAGACCACCCCGCGATCGTCGCCGAGAGGCCACGACCGCTCATAAATACGAATGAGCCGGCAAAGGGAACGCCAAGGAGCGGTTCCGTCACGATTTCCTGCACCACCGACCCAACCCCCCACCCCTCACCTTCTCGCCGTTAACTCTCTGAATTTATTTACCGTCCATCGCTATCCCCCACCATCTTGTTCCCTCTACCGCTACCCCCTACCGCTACCCTCTACCCCTCCCCCTCCCCTACTCCCCTTGGAGCGTTGCCGGTAAATGGTCTGGCCGGGAAAGTTTCATTCATAATTGATCCCACAATGAATACCCGGCACTCGGCCGATGAGAGGATCGTTGCGATCCTGATTCGCCCGACGTAAATTGAACGAAGCCGAACGAGGCTGAGGATACGTCGTGCATAGATTATGCGCTCTGTCCCGCGGCACCAGACACTGTGCCTTCGAATCGCCGATCCTATCGAACAGACGTTAGAATATCGGTGAATCGGTTTCGAATTTTTATTGACGGTTGTTCGACAAGCTCCAAACTATTTTTAACAATTGATATCCTTGGCGAGTTTATCTACTGTCGAAGCTAGTAGGTGAAACGTAAAGCTTTCGGAAGATTGAAAGGCTTCAGGAGTATCGACATTTTTCTTTGAACACTTTGACCGCTTGATATATGTATATAGATGAAAGCGTATGCTCAAATTTGAAAATTAATTTCTGCCTGAATATATTTTGTGTGGTTTCGAGTAGATTCTGAAAAATAGGAAGATTAAAATCGTAAATGATACCACATGCCTGCATTTTTCTATTTTAATAGTAAATTTACTGTACTCTAATAATGACTAACAAGCATTTTGCTTTATAAAAATGTCATGATCGTATTTGAAAATAGAAGATAAATTATTATTTATCAATTATTTGAAAATATGAGATATGCGGTTGTTGTATGAAAATTTTAAAGTTTAATATGTATGTATAATCCATAATATATTTCTTAAAATATTAAATTATAATAGTTGAATCAGCAGTCAAAATTTTATCTTGGTGGAATTATTACAGTAATTCCGAAAAATAATTGTACGCTAACTAAAATATTTATCTCCGTGAAAAATCATAAAAGAATAACCCTGGACTCGTTTAAAATATCTGTTCATTGAAACATTTCTACAAATAAAACAATTATTTCTAGTAATTGAATCCGCCATAGGTTCCAAGAGATCAGATTCCCCTTTACAACAACCCCCTAGATGCGCGATTCATTCGGTGTCACAGAAACAGAGATCTTCTATTATTGCGAAATTCACGGTACACCTAAAAGCTCGCTGGAACGTTGTTACTAATTTCGTAGAAGGGAAAGAAAAATACAGTGACCGTATTCAAAGCCATTGAATAACATTCATATTTTAAAAAATTCTGTTTGAAATTCTCGTCGCGAGTTCAACCGTGCCTCCCAAGACCGAAGGATGAATAAAATACAAATTTCAATGAAACATAACAATGTGTTACCGGAAGAAATACAATTTTATTTCGTCCCGTTCTATTCGCTTCCCGTTTGAAAAAAAAAAAAAATTGTAATTTGCATAAACGTCGATATTTTACATATAAAACGGAATGCGAACCTTCTGTCGCGTTTTCCTGCAGCAGCGTCATGTTTCAAAAACATTTCCCTTTAATTATGTTCGATGCAACAAACAACGTGATACGGGAAACGCAACACCCGAAAAACAATTCACTGTTTACAGTCATCCTTGAATTTCGAATGGGTAGCGCGATTCCGTCGAAACGTCTGCCCCGGCAATTTCGTTCGAGAATTTGTAATTCGAAAAAAAAAGAGAAAAGAAAAATATGGAACTCGTGATTCGACGAGAAGCGGCTCGTGGTTCGTTGTATCCGATTCGAAAAGCGGCAAGAAAAAACGCGCGACGGTTCACCGATCGACGTATTGTGGCCTCCTTCTACCAACGGGAACGCGCAAAGTTTCCACCCCTGAAACCGTTAACGAGGTAAACTTCATTAATTATAGGGGAGTTCGATTAAGGTATGCGGAGCCGGTTTGAATGTGCCCACTAATAATCCAGACGGATTTGTTAATATACTCGTCGATTGGAGGAAGACGATCAATAGTCGACGAAACTTTTGCCATTGCGTGCCGCGAAGTTGAACAAACTGGGACCGAACGAAAGAGCAAGCCGGGTTCGATTCAACGGTGGGCTCTCCAGAATTTATTATCGTAGTTTACTTCGGCCGGTTCTTCTCCCCGAAGAGAGCCAACTAAATTGATACAAACACGTTAATTGTCGTGGGGGGCAGCGAACCGATTCGACGGTATCGAATTACTTAAAATCGATCGGGGCAGATTCCATTGAACACGGTTTGGACGAGGATTAGACGACGCAGTCCAGTTTACAGTAGTCAAATTATTTATGGTCAGTTACTTATTTTTGACTCTTTGCTGTATTCTAAGTTTCTATGCTACTCCTTTTTATTTCTTTTATAAATATTTAAGTATTAATATCTAGAACGTTTTCTTTAAGTGACTGTCATGGAATCTTTCGTATGTGATTGAGGTTAGAAAAAGAAATGTTTGTGGAATATTAATAGCTTGCCTTAAGCGAAAGAGATTTCAAGCTCAACATAATTTTTCTAAACAGAATGCTACACTTCTTTCTTCTCAGTATAACAGGAACAAATCCAAAAAGTTACAGCACGATATTATCATTTTAAGTCAAATGGTAAATTCTTAACTTACGTTTGGCCGGAGTCCAGGGTTGTCCCAAAGTCGAACTGCTGCGTAGTTCTTCTCCTTACGGTTTTCGATGGCGTCTTCCTTGGTTACCCGAGCAAAATAAGAATTGTCCACATTAATCATTTCACTGGCTTGGAAACAATGCAACTATATTATTCAATTCTTCGAATGTTTTTACTGTTCTCGATTCCATCTATGAACTTTTGTCACAAGTGTATAAGACTTGCAGTCTACTTATTGTTTACTTCGGTTTTGAAACGCTAATGTCGACGTTCCGAGGAAAGTTCTGGAATGCCCTAAGATTAACCTGATTTCTGCAAGAGGGCGTTCCGGTGCAGACTAACTTAACAATAAGAGGCGTACTTCAGAACGCTGGTTCAGCCGTTGGAGAGACGCAGCTATTTTTGCTATGTTATAGTTGTTAATAAATTCTAACAAGCATAAGAAAATTTATATTTATTGTGGGTTTCAATTAACTCTAACGATCAAGCATTGATAACAGCCAAATAAAATCTTATTTCGACGCAGGCAAGGAAAACGATATCTAAATGCAACATATTTCGTTCGAAATCGCTGTCGCGATTCTTGCACGATGTTATATAACGTTATTAAACGCTTTTCATCTTACTGTAATGTACAAATGATAAAGCATTAATTATATGATTTAATTAATTATATAATTATATTGTCGTACGATTTATGAGCCACGTGCCATCCTTTATCCCCATCGCGTTGAAATGATTACGGAAACATGGAGTAGGGCGTCGATGATATTTGATTCACCGATTTAGGGGAGAATCGACTTTTCTGAGACAAGTGAGATCGAAGAATGGTACATGATCGTTTCGATGAGATTGAAATCCGATGTGTCTGTTCTCAGATGGCAAGTACCACATGCTATCGAGCGGCGAGCTGATGATACTGAATATCACGCGGGAGGACGCGAAACAGACTTATCGGTGCAGGACGCATCATCGTCTGACGCAGGAAACGGTCGTCAGCAGCAACGCCGGGAGGCTCCAATTGACTGGTGAGTGCATTAAAATCCACTTCGCGTTCCCGCGGAAAAGATAACACGTTTCCAGCTCGATGCACGATGCTCCGATTTAATTGAAAATTCATACCGACGCTGGAGCGTACTTGTCCGGGCTTTGCGAAATGACACCGTCCTACAAAAAAAAGTATACTGCGAATTGGCTGATTTTGCACCTTGCCGTCCGATAGCGGGGGGGGGGGGGGGGGCGAGGCACATTGATCCCAGATACTAGCGATTGAAGCATATCGACAGCTTTCTCTTTAAGCGATAAACCATTATATTCTTTACCTGAGAGCTGCAAACATCAACGCGTTAAGGTTAGGTCTCGTATGCTAGCCTAGTAAACTGATTAGTATATTATTAGTGTATTAATATATTATACATTAGTAGTATTGTATATAGTGTATCGTATACTAACTCGATTTTGTAGGAGTTTTGATTGTAATAATTTCTTGAACCAAAAAGGAACTTTATATTTATCATGAGCCTACATTTAGAAAACAGAACGTTAATTTGACTTTTTAAAAAAGGATAACTTTTATACTTAAATTTTACTTGTCAAATACGATGGTATAAAGTACTGGATAATCTTCGTAACGAGTTTAATGTTAAAGGAGAAGGGGTTAACGTATCAAACATTTAATCCTTTGCTTAATAGTATCTAAATAGTATACAATAAATATACTATGAATATTATATACATAAAACAGTATATAATAATAATAGCGTATAAAAAAAATTCGACAGAGTTTGACAATGCTACGAAAACAACATTCAATTTGGTATAGTCTATGAAATCGTTTGTGCAAGAAACACTCGTGAAGCTCCCGCGGCTAAAGCGCAAACGATTGGCAAAAGTGATAACTGACCCTTGTAATTAAATTTCTCCACAACTGAGAGTAATGGGAAAACAGTTTTCGGATTCGAGTTCCAATGTATTAAAATCGATGAGGACCACTTATTGGTTACTAGAGCGCGGAACAGGTGTGTGGAAAGTGCAATTAACGGGCGTATGAAGTCTGCAGACTGTTTCATTTGCCGTTTTCAATACTCTCGTATCATTTGCCGCGTAACTACAATGCTTACGTAAACGTTACCAGCGCTTGCAAAATGAACGACGAAAGACGCTAATAAACATGGATAGGAAATTGATATTTTTGAGGAAGCAGGTTTTTATTTCTGTTGTGTTTTTTATGTCTGTATTAGGTGCCTTCTAGGCCGCTTTAGTTAATTTATAGATAGACTTTTTTGTAACTCCTTTTACATTTTTAAAAATTTATGTATCTTTAAATACCTGGATTTCAGTTATTTTAATATTTTATTTTATTATATCATATCATTTTTATACCATCTGTTAAAACATTTATCCGTTCCTTTTTTCCTTCGTTTATACTGTGTTTGATTATTATTGCATTTTTGTATTGTATAGCAAAAGGTTCATCTCGTTAAATGAATAAACATTATTCCATTATTATAATGAGAATGAGTGTGCTATTTTTTCACACTATGGTACCAAATATTACTGGAAATGTTAGATTATAGACTGACAACGATTTAATCAAATAATAAAAAGCTCGAAGCTTTATTTTCGGATAAATCAACGTCGCCTGCTCTCGCACCGAGAAAACAATTCAAATATAAACGAAACCAGTTGATATTTAGAACTGATTCACCACGTGGATTCACCCGTTTCTCACGTTTTACCAGGACACTGTATATTTCACTTTTGTATTAAAAGAAAAACTTTTGGCAGAGAGTATTCTCAACAAACGACCGAGGGAAGTGGAAGAAATATTATATGACGTATCTTGCGCGGACTCAAGTTATAGAAGCTAGACGGAAACTCAAGTTTCAAGTTGACTCCTCGTCGGTCTTTTTGTATTTGTTGCGGCGTCGCCTTTAAAAGTTGCAACATATTTTGCCGGCAGTAATAACGGCAAAAAAGTTTGTACAATTCAAAAGAAGATAAAGTCTGGCGAGGAACAAAGTTGTTTGCTTGTAGGTTACGAAATATCAAGCCGGCTGATTTTGTTCCGCGGAGTGTCCCCGTACTTTATCAATCCCTGAAGTTGTTCACCTACTTTCGATCGTTTCATGCCATCCTCGCGTGTGCACCTGGCAGAAATCGTTATCGCATCAAGCATAGTAACGACACGAGATTGATACTTTTTTAAATGGCGATAGAAAAATTTTTGATAAATTCTTCAAACGTGTTCCCGAATTATTGTTATTAATGACTAATTTATTTTGTTAGTATTTGATCAGCTTTTCGATTATCTTGCTGAAATGGAAAAGGACTTCATTATAGAAAAATTTACTATAAGTTTGAATACACACTTAGTTGATTTCGAAATATTGTTTTATTTCGATGATTTTATCTGTTTTTTTTTTATCCTTTTTCAACACTGTTTTGAAGTTTCAAAGTAGTTTTGCTATATTTAGGAAAATTAATCTAACTTTACGACTTTTACTTTTTTAATATGATTCGTGTGTGTATTATTATCAACGAAAAAAGATAACGTAATGATTTAACAATATCTGTTACGAAAAGAAATAATAACACCTAGAATCAATGTAGACCCGAATTCTAATACTTCGACGTGCGGGAGTCTTTACTGCTCCGGTATTTAATATAGGTAGTCGCGTTGCCGCGCGTTCGAGATTGCCGACAACAAGGACAGAGCGAAAACACTGAAAAAACAGTCCGCCCGGCACATCGTTTCACTCTGCGTGAGAAAGGCGAAGGGAGCGTTGTGTAAACACGTATTTCTTTATTCCCAACAGAATTATATTTACTAAACGAAATTGTTTGTTTCTCGTTACGCTCGCTTTTACAATATCGCCAATTTGACACACAAGACACATTAAGTCGGAAAAAACGAGAGAACTACACGAATGCAAAAAATTTGAATACAATAACCGCGTGCATTTACACTCGCACGGTTGATCTTTTGGTACCGAGTTGAAGTGGAATGGTCATTTAGTATTACCTTTTGCATCGCGTTTGAAACAAGAGTGCCCTTTCTCTCGTTACACGTTGATTAAATGAATCGCCCTACAATTTCCGCGGAAGGTACGAGAATATCGATGCATTTTCCGTATAAAGAATTCCCGTGTAGTCAGGGCAACGTAAAAACGTCAGAGAAATCGCGTTACCGTGGTTTTCCCTGGACAAGTATGCCGGGAACAGCATAAACATCGACGGCGAATGTGTCCCGTTCGCAATACTTTTTTACTTTTCGAACGGGGAACGTTGCATCTGCATTTTCGTCAAAAGAACACCGCGCGGAATGAAATATTCGGGCAAAGCCCGGTGAATTCGGACGAAACGCGAACAATGGTTCGACGGCGGCCTTGTTCGACACGGAGCCGGCGGAATCAGCGCCCGCAACATCTGACGCTGTTATCGGAAAGCAGCGCCGCTCATAAATATTCAACGGTGCTCCAAAGAAATTTGTAAATATCATATCGGCGAATAATGAGTTTCCGTTCGCGGCGGGAACGCCACTCGTCGTCTCCCGGGGATCCGACGCTGTGGAAAAAAAAAACGCGCCGCAGGAAAACTATCCGTTCGCGGGCGACGCTTCCGTCGCCCAATACCGGCTGTCCCTCGTTCCGCCGATATTTTGATTAACACCGTCGTTTCCTTTCCGCGGAAATACCTCGCGTCTCCCCGTGTCCCAACTTTATTAGCCGGATTAAAAGAGAAGCTTTAAAGGAGGGTATCCGGCCGGTCTTTGAAACGGGATCGATCTGGCGTCGTTTCTTCGCCGAGGGACGGTATTGTGAATGAGAAAGAGGAAGGAAAATCTCTTTTATGGATCCGCATTTATTCCTGTTGTTCTCTTTATGTTTGAGCGCAAACCTTTGACGGCGTATTCCTGTAAGGAACAGCAGGTATCGCTGGAGAGCGGGAACATGCAAACCAGCGACGGGTAGAAGTATTTCGAATATTGACGGAAACTTTGTCAAACTTAACGACGAATCCCCGCCCTTCAATATTGATACCTTCTAGAATTTTAACGAGAAAACTGCGGATTTATTACAAAATTTATGTCTTCATTCACTACAAGTTGTAGAAACTACGTAAACATTTATTTCTTAACCATTCCAACGAGTTGACAGTAATACAATAATGTTTCGAAATTTTATAAATGTTTTTGCTGTTTTGCATTCGATCTATTCATTTTACTGGCTAAAATTCAGTCTCTTAACGAGTATTGTTGTTCTTTAATTCCAGTCTCAGAATTTGCATCTTATATTTCGGCTACTTCACACTTGTTTTACTTCATAAGTAATACAAATATAAAATAAATCTAGAAATTTTTAGAACAAAGGTAGCAACGGAAAGATTTAGCAAAATTTCTTAAAATGTCGAATAGCTTACGGTCGCGGTTCTATTGTTTCCTGTGATCGAGGAACCGAGACATAAGACTCAAACTGTTTTCATTACATTTCTTCTGTCCACCTTTGCCCATTATTTGGCGTAACGGCGCCGCGGCGATAGTTATTAAATTTGTTCACCAACAAACGTTCGAAAAAAGAAAGGAACGAATGGAACAATATCTGCGAACGCCTCGGGATATTCGCTTGACCTCTGCCTCCAACGAACGGAAACAGATTCTGTTTGGTCCGTCGTTTGACGTATGACCCTCGGGTACATTCGATTTTAATTAAATGTTTGTCCCGCGTCCATAGACGAATCGGTAAACAGGCCTGTCAATTATTATATTATCGTACTACCATACGGCGAAGGAAGCGAAAAGTAGCCTGCGGCGGAAATGTCTTTCGATTGTTTTCGCCGAAAGAGAATGGTTTTAATTCACCCCCCTGGAACTCTGCCAATCAATTTTTCGGGGAACGATAACAAATACGGGGAACAAAACGCGGCCCGTTAGATTTCAAAAATTATTTTCTTTATAATAGATTAGTATATATTCTTACCTATTATGCTGCCTCTCGTAGAGACTGGCGATAGTTAGACATTTAGATTTGGAATCCAAAATAGTTCTTCCGAGCTACAGTATTTCCATTTTATGTGACCTAGTGCATTCTATGCATATGAAATTGAATTCTGCAACTTATGCAATGGTTAAAATCAATGGTAACGTTAAAATTATGCTGAAAAATATTATGAACCAGGAACAGTACCTTTATATTATCTCTCATTATATTGTTTTTGTTATGAATAAAATTAGAATGGAACGAAGTAAAAATTTATTAGCGTCCGAATATTAAAATTGCTCGCTGTAAATAAATTACCAAGTCCTTTAAAATCCATTTTTTTAATTATTTATTTCTTATTGTCATTCCAAACAGCTGCAGCTTTTGAACAAGTATATTTAGCGATCCTCTAATAAACCAACCTAGCGTCTCGAACAATTCAAGTGGACTCAGTCCCATTAGGAGATAGCGATACTGGCTACAGCTTTTCGATAACGCGACTGTCGCAACTAACGCAAGCGAATATGCTTGGTACACAGTACACCGCAAACGGATCCGGTTCGCGCGCCGATAAGGGGGGTCGGTGTCTTCGACGCAACGAGGGACAACGATGTTCGGCGGCGTTACCGTGGCCCGGCGGTTTCCTCGGAAAAGTGCACGCGTCATGTTGGCCGTGGACAAACACGCCGGTACATATTACGAAGCATGTGGAAATCCGCGATAAACTCGCTTCGCCCCGTTTGTGCACGGTCACATGCGATTCGATATTACCGCTCTGGGTCGCTTTAGGCATCGCGGGCGACGATGCCGATCGATCGATGTGCGCCGCCCGAAGGTGGTGGTGAACGTACGCGGTGTACGTGAATAGAGAAAAGAGAGGAAAAGAAGAGAAATCGGGTTTTTTTTCTTCTTTTTTTTTTTTTTATTTCCCGAGGCCGAGCGAAGTTCAGAGCCGGTTCATTAACGAACGCGATGCAATTAGAGGCCTTATTTCATGCGGTCGGGTCACTTATCGCTGATAACACGGCGTTTATTATCTCCTCTTATCCTCCTTTTTTCGGAAATCGAGCTCGTTGAATCACCGGTGGCGAAAGGGCTGGGTCTCTTAATAGGCACTACGGTTCTACATCGTTATTCGCTTTGTATAACATCGAATATCCGTGAACAGAGGCTGATTTATCACGTTCTCGACTTGTTTTTACGCTTTATCGGGTTCCCTGCTTCCCGGTTTTAAATCGCGTTGTTCCCAATCGAATATTGTTCTCACGTCAATCTTGAGGCTACAGATATCGTTAACGGGACCTTTGAAATCTACGATTGAGAATTGCTGGCTTTTGTTGTTTACGCATTTGACACGTTATCTACCGGCGGTTCGCTAATTGTCTCTTTTATGGGAAATATCAACAGTTGACAATTTTTTAAGATATTTCTCTGATGCGACAATTCTGTTATATAATCCAACCAAATTGTTTGGAATATTATTGTGTAAATTGAAAGTTAAGTATTGATGGGCCTGTGACTATGTATGTCACATTTCTTACTTATGAATAAATTGAGTCGAGTGCCATTTCATTATACCCTTGTTAGAATTATTGATAGTTCGCGGATATTTGTTCCAAATAGAAGCTGACTGCATTAATTATTTATAATACAAGGAACGGGAGGTTTTAAATGGAAAGTACTGGGCTATTAACCCGCGAAGATGTCATTACGTTATTGCAGAAAAAAACTATCTTCAAAAATTCATATTTTATTCATATATCATTCATATTTTATTCATACTTAATTCATATTTTATTCGTACTAATTCATATTTTATTCATATTTAACTGATATTTTATTCACATCTAATTCATATCGAGTGATTTCCACCCGGAGAATTCCGAAAAAGATTTCTCGACATTTTCGAGTTCTCTTCTGTCATAGCATGTCGTATGGGTTGATTACACTCACGCGCGAAATTTCGCCGAAGTCCGCCGACGTCCCCAACTAATATGCAAACACGAGATCATGCATTAAACTTGGAGCCTGCGAAACGGAAGTTTTGTCGGCGTACTTTGATGTAGTTTCTTAGATGGCGGCCGTTAATCACATTTATAAGCGTCTTTGTCATGTCTGAAGAGATTAATCGAGTTAGGCCGCGTGATGGAGTCGTTTTTAACAACGATTACAAGTTTGCGGAAGTATTTCGAAAGACGCGGGTTTCTCCCTTGTACATCTCCGCACGCTGTTGTTAACACGGTCCTCCGATGAGGGAGAAACTGACGCGAAGTATATTTTATGACACAAGTCTATCGGCAATACATCTTTCTACACGGAATACGAGTAACCTTCTTATTAACACGGTAGACAGGTTTCTAGACAATGCTCTGTTATATGAAACCGTGAAATATAAAACCCTAGCCAGTACAAAAAGAGGGGATACGTTCTGAGAACTAATTAAAAACGAACATTTTTCGTAATTCCGTACAAGAAATTTAGTAATTTATTAAATTAAAGTTACATTAAATGAATATAATATTTTTGTCTTCATTCTCGTTTTGTGCTATACGTACGTTTATATTTTTAATAAAAAATAATTCTACATAAGCAATTTAATTTGTATGAAAAATATAAATGTACGTATAACACGAAATGAAAATGAAGACAGAAGATATTATTTTCATTTAATTTAATAAATTCTTTCCTCATCCTATTTAGTCAAGCATGAATTTAAGTCCGAGTTTAATCAAACTTGAATTTATTCTATCGCGCTGGAGCAGAGCATTGTTACGGGATGCCGTGTTGTAGGAGTGATGTATTAAAACGATCACTTCTATATTGAATATCTAGAGTGCTGTTCGAACCAAGTATATTATAGTCCGCGTGAAATTAAGAGAAATCAGTTCCGAGTCGGAGATAAATTCTGTGGTAATTAAATTTAAAAATTAGAAAATTTCGAACTAGCGGATACAGATTTCGCACGTTCGTCGCCACCGTCGCGCATGCGTACGTATAGTGCGCGCGACTACCGCTTCCCCATTTATCACATAAAGGAAATCAAATTAATTTATTCTCGTCGTTATTTAAAATTATGGCATGATATCCAGAGGATTTATAACTTTCCTGTGACAATCTACTTCATCATGTTTCGCAAGAGGATACGTCGCGTTTAATGGAATGTTATAACTTTGATGACTGTTGACGAAACGCTGATGGCGAACGTACTCGTGCGTTTCTTTATTTATCGCATCCATTAAATCACGCGTTTCCGATAACTAGCCTCTGGATTTTGCATATTCGCGACTAACTTTGCGAGCAGGTAAAATTTATAAGAATATTTAAAGGTGAAAATGATAACTTAAGGAAAATAGATGCGTTATTATTATCAGTATAAATACGTCTGATACATACGTCTTTACAGCTGATTTTTCGAAAGCCGTATTATGCAGAATCAGAGCTCTTTCGGAAATTAGTAGAATTTCTAATTCAAAGAAAATTACAAAAACGCGTCAATAAATACTTCGAGCACTCAATAAATTAATCGATAAACAAATATACATCACATCTTTCGATCTCCGTTTCAAATTGAATCGTTTTCAAAATCACGCTCGATCGCAATTTATCGCCCGAATCGCACGAGCCAAAGTAAAATAAAAAAATCGCGTACGAACAACCGCGATCCGTGACGATCCCGCGCTTCGGTCGCCGCGGTGCGTTATGGTTCCCGCCAAAATAAAATCCCTCGTGCCGCAGCTACAAAAGAGCCCGGCCTCGAACACCGTGGAAAAATGCTAAAAACCGAGAGGTCACTCGAACTAATTAGACGGTGCTCTGTGACGGACGACGCACATACTCGTCGGACGGTTTCGGCGCGGCGTCGAGTCCCCGTGTGTCGCTGGAATTCGAAAGTGCCGTAGAAAAAAAAAACCCGGGCGGGGTTAACGAGCCTGCGGATGATCGGCTACCCGATCAAAGTAAAAATTCCCGGAGCCCCCGGTAATTGCCAGACTCCGCCCGACGAGATCCGCGATCGAGAGGTCGTCTGAAAAGGTTTCCCTGTCGTTTTACTTGGGTCTCGGCATCGGTCGTTACCGGCGCGTTGCGAAACGTCTGCCGCAAGGTTTAGAGGCGCGCCGCGCGATGCACGCGTGTGCGCGCGCGGACCGACGGTGATGGAACGAAACGGAACGAAACGGAACGAGACGGAACGTGTGTGCGCTGGGGGGGAAGCGGGACGGAAAGGGAAAATATATACACATGCGGAAGACGGGAGAAGACGAGAGGAAGGAAAAAGAAGACGAGGAAGAAGGAGGCGGAGCGGTGAGGGGGAGGAGTGGCGGCAAGGGGAGAAATCTCTACTCGAGCTCGGCTAACTAATGATGCTTCTCTTCACGTGCCACACCTACCCTCCAGATTCAGGCTGAAGCCTCAGACGTGCCCATACGATGCGTGCGAAACAGCCGGGGAGAGAGAGAGAGAAAAAAAAAAAACAGTTCGAAGACGCTCCGCACGTTCCTCGGCCTGGCACTTCTCTCCCGAGACCCGCGTTAATCCGCCACGTAGTCTAGTGCCATAATTCATCCGCTCTTATCCATATATTTCGCCGCTGCTCCCGCGCGCCCCCCTCTTTCTTCTCATTTCCTGTTTTCCGCCGGTGCTTGGCGCCGACATCGCCGCGGGGTATATCGGCCTGTCATCCAGTCGATAAGCCTCCCGTCAAGGAATAATTAATACACCCGCCGCGCCCGGCTTAGTCGTAAACCGCGGATCCGAGGGCGGTAACGGTCCCGTAATCACGACCAAGGTAAACGAAACCGCCGCTAAATACACGGTTACCGCAGTCTGGCCCGTATTGAAAGGCTCTCCGCAGATTTTCATCACTCGAAAAATGAATCCGCCTCCATTATTGCTTTTTATTGACCGCCGGCGAGCAAGCCGCTGGTTAAAACGTTTTCCCGAATCATCTTCCGACCGACTGTTGCGTCAAGCGTTCGCTCGGCGACGGAATTATTATTTCTCCTTTATCGAGGAAACTGCCACACGTCTTTTCATCATATTTTCTTCGGATTCAAGTGCTGAAATAATTCGCTTTTTAACGCTTCTGATAGAATATTTTCTGTTATTTTAAAGAATTTAAACTTTGTCATATTTTCCATTTCGTTCTCACGTGTTCCAAGAACTTGAAACATTTTCATCTGAATTATTATGAAGAGAAAAGAAGATTTTTAAATGAAAAGAATTCGTAAATTTTGTGAATGTATTTTGTTAATAGAGGAAAATGCCTTTTTTATCTAATTTCTGTACGGTACAATCGATGTAGAAAATTTTTATTCCATATAAAAATCCGTGGTCTAGGTAATGTAATATGTTAGGTCATGTCTGGGTTATATAATGAATTTTACATTGTATCTGCTATTATTATATCGTAGACGATTTCCTCCACTTTGTTCCTTAATTTCTACGGTGCCGTAATTAGGAATATGTCTTATGAATGTTTAAAGGAAACGCGAATTTTCGCAAGCGCCTCGTGAATTATAAAACAGACGAGTTTGAAGTTCGTGTAACGTCGCCGGGGTGTTTGTCGTTTCTGTTAGTAATACTTGCATTCTTGAAAAATTATGTCAAGAGATCCCCTGCAACGTACGTTCCAAGACAAGGCGAGGAAACCCCTCAGCGCCGAGCTGCAGCACCTTCGCCGACCGACGAACCGGAACAACCCCGATTTTACATATTTAATCACGGCTACATTACACGCCGGAATTATTATTTAAGTTTCATCAGCAGCCCGGCGGTTATTACGCGCTCCCACTGGATACGCGACTACCGACTAACATTGTCGAATGCTATTTGACGTTTACATTACGCTCGGACGCGTTATTTGGCCCACCTGCGACGGAATATTTTAATCGGCGATGCAATGATGCTTGGAATTGTTTGCAGTTTCCTTATTAATTTTCTTGAACGTTTATTTAGTTATATATTTATTCAACGGGTATGTAGACCCTTCGGCAAGTTAGTTATACATCGATGAACGATGTGATGTTTAATGGTAATACACGTTTCAAGCTCGATCTTGTACTCTGATGTACAAAAATCGATAACGAAATTACGGCGTAGATAAATTCTGGATAAAACTGATAAAACTGAGGTCATCGAAAATTTTTTACCACTTTTATAACAATGTATGCTCCGAATATAGAAATATACTGTTCAAAAGAAAATTACAACATGGAAAGATTTTTGATAAAAATTGGCCAACTTTGACTGACGATGTTTCTGTGAAAAATCAATGCAGGACGATGATTTCTTTTTTAAATTGAAGCTTGAAATCTCTACTTTAAGATACAATATCTCGATTTCAAGTTTCACGCAACCTCACCCCTGCAACCCTTTAAATACGAGGCCCTGTTTATCATATTGGAAATTTCCAAATTTTTAACCAAATGCACGAATAATTTCAAACTTTCAGGGATATAATTATATTTGCATATAATTATAATTTATATTGGACTAACAATAATTGATTAAACGATAATTTTGTTAACAGTATATCCACATTGATAAGAATCCTATTTAGACAGCCGATTTGACCGAATACGTTCGCGCACCATGAAACTGTACGTCCACGATTTCAGAAACCCCGGGCGGCAAAAAATCAGCGCCCGTTTGAAACTGGATTCAGCGGCGCTGTTTCGAACTTGAGCTTCGGCTTAATTTAATTCAGTGTTTCTCGATTCAGTTTCAGTCTACGTTTAACCAAAACCCTTATTCGGTTTTGACCAAACTCGATTTAACTCGGCTTCATCCGGTCCGAATTGCAGACAGTTACGATTTTCGAAACTTGATCCACGCCTAATTGATAGCACCGTTGCCATGTATTTGCCTAACTAAATACTGGCCTGCTTTTATGTAACCCTACACGCCGATCTATTTGCGGAATCAACTATACGCGAAACGCGAACTGACATGACTCGTGCTAACGCGTTCGCTTCAACGCCGTCAGGATTTTTCGTCCTACAAAAATCGATCTTCGCCGATTCCTCGAAAACCACATTTTCTTTAAATTTCCGGACGCGGTTAATTACAGACTGCAATCGCTCTCGCGATCGTTATTGGCTCGTATGCCTTTAGCAATTACACACATCAGTCATACTTCGTTTACGTTCTAAAGACAGACACGTCTTAACAACGTCATAAATTTCAAAGAGCTAAAATATTTTATCGAATCTAAAATTGAGACGTCAAATTATCGGACAGGATAAATAGGATAAATATAAACTGATAAGCAGTTCGCGAATTTTATGTACTAATTTTATCTCACGTTCATATAGAAATAGAGATTGGGCAAAATGAAGAACCTTTATGTCAATCCGATGGTCTAGTATTTTTATATTTAATTTAACACTCGATTATTTTTAGTACTAAACTAGTGCGAAACTTTCACTTTAAAAAATGTAATAATTTATCTATTCGTCTACGCGTGTATTATCTGCGCGGCTGTTTACGCGCGAATAGAGTAAAAGTGTCGGCGTACAAAGCGATTGGATGTCGCGGTGCATTCCATAAACGCGTTCGAAATATCATCGTCCCGATTTCATTTTTCACGCAGGATCGAACTACTTGGTTGCGTCACGATTTCGCGAACAGTCTGTATGATGGCGTGCGTTCCGCGACACGTGACAATTCGAACGCTTATTCGTGTCCCGGACGAGCGGAACTGTTTGCTGGCTCGACAGCCGGAACAGAGATTCGGTTTAAATGGGATACAGATTCGAAGGTAATCGTTTATACGGCGAATGCGCGGGGATCGTTAATGTTTGCTCGACGAATTTGAAATAGAAAACGATCGGGTGGTAGGGGCGCGGCGCGCGGCGCGCAACCCCTATTCGAGCTACGCCCATGGATATTCAGGCGGTAGGAATTGCTTAGAATTGCTACGTACTACGGCCGGGAACAGTTGGTTTACGGGCGCAGTTGTTATCTAAATACAGATTACCTCTAACGGGATTGCAAATTATTATTAGCTCGTGCGGAGCACCAGGATTTTCGGGTATCGCGCCGCGAACGCCGGCGTGCCGGTAATTGCCGGCCCTGCGCACACTCGGGCCAAGATTTGTTTACAATAATCGGTTCCTTGTTTGCGCTGGAACTTGCGACTCGACCGTCCGCCCGCTGTATCGGCACGGCTCGCCCCGGCGTTTAACGATATAAAAAGAAAAAAATGATTGGTCAAACGCTCGGGTCACGGAAATTGGAACGCGTCTGCGGGCTCGCGGTATTTTCGATTATCCTTTAATTAAATCGCCGCTGTGAGTGACAGGTGACGCGACCAGTTTGCTGTTCGAAGGAACAAAGAAGCGATAATGTGAATGAAAAATTGCAATTTTAGTGACAAATGTACTTGTAGATCTTAGTAACGTGAACATAATGAAATCATAATTATATATTTATATATGGAATATATTTACATAATATGGCATACAGTTGGAAATTATTCGGAATTACAACACCGATTTTAGTGACACTGAAATATCTTGTCAAGGTTGTTATTATGAACAATTTTTTCTTATATATGTTAAGCGTCGGATTATTTTAATTTCCGAGATATTCGCAGAAATATATTTCAAGTCTAATGCACAATATTTCCTGCTTACACGCGGATGTTACTAGGCTGTAATGTTCTACCGTCCACATTACATAGTTTTAGCGCTGTTTACATTTGGAGTAGGTGCAGTTAGGTAGACAAGCGGGTGGCAAGGGCCGGCTTGATCATACATACAAAAATATATGCGAGGCGCGGAATATTACTAGCGCAGTCTGCGTGTTATAATTTTAAATAATGATATTCACGAAATTCAACAAAAAAATAAAACAAAATCGTGATCATCGCGCTGTGCAGTTAATTTCTTATTGACTGGATCAATATTTGTTGTAAACTGTTTTTTCAGCGTATTAAATAAATATGTACAATCGGTGGTATATGTGGCGTGGAACGTGTTAACAGTGCACGCACTTGAAAAACGGAACTTACCCGGCGCTGGTAATTTTCTTGCTCCGTACCGTAAAATGCGGGCGTTGAAATTTTGATTTTGAACTGCGGCGAAGGTGGAAGCAAAGGTGGCATTCAACTATTCTATTTCTCGAGTGCGCGGGCTTCCTCTGTCTCGTTTTGGCGCTCGCTTGATAATTCAAGAGACCGAATGATAAATCTAACATTGCACCGAAGTTGTTGTAAACTTGCCGCGAAAATATTCTATCGGGCGATACCGGCAACCAAAATCCAACAATGCATGTATTCTGAATTTTTATTTGAATGGTAGAATGTCTCGATTCTGTTTCAATTGCAGTTAACTATTTGATTTCGAATTTTAGTAAAATGATAAAGACGATAAAGATTATTTTTCACGGAATTATTTCAAAATATTTTTGCAATTGTATTGAAAAAAAATAGTAATTACTACTACAATAAATTTCATCAATTTATTAACTCAGTCGTCGATTTTATGACGATTAATACTCTTAATTAACGACTGCAGATTATGTTTGTCAATCGATTCGTTCGATCGTTGAATTCTTGACGAATATTAATGACTTTAATCGCGTTCACCAATTATATAATCAAATTAATAATTTCAATCGATCGAACCCCGTCACTCTGTTATTCAGTATTATTCTAGAGCTCGAAGAGGGTTTAGAGTTAAATAAAGAGTGTCCCAAAAATCACTTGCAAATGGGAAATGTGAAGTTCCTGACGTCATTTAAAGTAATTTTTTCCTTTGCAAAAATTGTCTCCGAGCCATCGTTTACAAGTTATTAATCAAAAATCACTGACCAATAACAGGAGAGCTTGCCTAAGGTTAGCCGGCCAAGCGGACGAAGCCTAATTCCACTCATTGGCTTAACCGTCCCGCGCCAGTCGAGCTCGCCTCTCATTGGTCAATGTTTTCCTTTAATAACTCCTAAACAAACCCGTGGATTGCATTTACGCTAAGGAAAAAGTTGCTTCAAATCACCCCAGGTATCTTCATTTCCAAATTTTAAAACATTTTTGAGACGCCGTTCAGTATCATCAACCAACTGACGCGATTTAAAAGCGAACGAAAAATAAACGCGGAGTTTTCCATGCAATAATCGACCAACTTCAAGGTACGAGTTATTTGCGCTTTCCGCGTTCAATATTTAACGTCTATGATACAGCATCCCTAAATCACTTTACCCTAAAACGAAGCTTTGTATGAGAAAAACCGTCGTCCCGCATTCTCCGCTCACTTTTTCATGTAGATTTGCTCCCCGCGCGCGTTCTATTCAGGCACCGACAAAACCGGGAATATTTCTCGAGAAAAAACGGGTTATTTGCATAAACATCCGCGCTCATGATTTCCAGTGAACTCGGCATTCGTCGGTGTCTAAGCTCGGGCTTTGTCTAGGGTAGAGGTTACTTAAGCCGAAGGATCCGCGCGCGCGCGCGTTCTGCTATATTTCTTGCGTTCCGTTCGTGATACTTGATGCAAAGCATACTTCCGCGGCGGTTGTAATTTTCGTGAGAGTATGACGCGGAGGCCGAGACCGTTGCCTGGCTGACCCGGCGAGCATTTTTCACGTCCGTCGGGAACTCGGGGAGATCCGTTAATTTCGAGGCTTCGCCACTAATCCCGCGAACCCTTCGTCTCTCTCTCTCTCTCTCTCTCTCGCGCGCGATCCTGCCGGGGCTTCTATCAACTTTTCCTCATCCGACGTCGCTATAAACACGGCCCGGCCAAATATCCGTCTTGGAGCGCGCATGATTGAACCACTTAACCGGAACTCTTAACGAAAACAGGACGGAAACTGGGTTGCCTGGCAGCGTCTCAAAGTGTTCGCGGCCTTACCTGAGAATAATCCACTTAGAAAACATATTTTATCCTCGTTGGTAACGTCTGAAAATTCTATCCCCCGCCCGCAACGTCTCCATCCTGCACAGCGGCGAAACGAAACCGCCCACCACCTCGGCGAGACACGCCGAGCGCAACAAATTCAACATTCTTTCCGGTTTCCAGGCTAATCCCATTTCACGACTAATCATCTTAAGACCCTTACGCTCCTCGAAAGGTCTTGATCCTCTGCCCCATAAAGATCTAATCTTTTCTTGCGATTCGACGAAGTTTTTCACCAGCGAATGCAACGTGTATTTTACCGAAAGCTGCGTTTACTGTGCATTTATTATTTCATGCAGTAGCCGAGGATAAAATATAGTGGATGGTTCTTCTATTAACTCGTTTAAAAAGTAAGTTGGTTTTTGAGAAAAACGTTTTGGTAAAATTTGTATTAGAAAAGCTGTTGTTTCGGGATTCTGCTAATGGAAAGCAGTAGAAGATTTCAAATTTACCCAAAAATTGTCAGAAAGCTTTAGGACAATGCATTTAGGACTTTTAGGAAATTGATTTAGGACAATTATTAAATAATATTTAACGCTGTTAAAATATCGTTGAACAACCCGATAGAATATTTAAATGATTGATAAACTTCCATCGTTCGGCGTAAATGGGTCTGCGACGTTTAAAAAATTTACAACGAACAGACCTCGATATTTATGGAAAATAGAAACTGTCTAAATTATTTATAAAAACGCAAGTTAGATAAAACTGCCTCTCCTCTTCTAATAATTACAAGAATGATTAGAAATTCAAAATTCAATTTTTTCCAACCCCGTTTCTGTACTCGACTTTACCCACTTTCGTCGCGAACGCGGAAAATCCGCGGTCCAGTAATTAGTATTCAAAGCAATCCGGAAAGCTATCAGCGAGGAGAAGTTGATTAACCATCGGATCTTTCTCGCCGCGGCTTGTTAGTTCTCCCGCGAGATCAATCACGGTCCCGCTGTTACGGGTTTCAATTTTTCCAATCTGGCCGGTCCCAACGAAGCCGCCCCGCGGCCCGGCTGTAAATTTATGTTAACGGCGGCGGCGGCGCGCTCATGCAGTTTTTAACTTAATAACGAGAGCTCACTCGGCTCCGGGAATCTTCCGCACAGGCGACCAGCCATCGACCCCGGCTCGGGGGGGGGATGTATCCGCCTAGGATACAACAAATTAACCGAGAGCTCGATGCACGCGGAGGTTTTCGTGAGTAACGAGCAAACTTTTCACAATTATCCGTCGCTCGAGTGTTTCGAAAATGTTCGAATCGGTGTAAAGTTGAGTCGCGCGCCGTGCTCGGCGGCGAGCTCCGTTCGCGCGTTCGACGACGCTTTTCCTAGGGCAGCGACGACGCGACGAGCTGAATTATATTAGGTTCGTGCGAACGCATCCGGGGATGGCTGCGTCGGGAGAGCGCCTCGTTATTGGAACGCCGCGTGTTTGTAAAACGCCGGCAAATAACGTGGTTGTTGCTCCGATTCCGGCCCGGAGGGGGGGATCGACATAGAGCATATTAATTCGCAAAACTGTTACAAATTAATGAACTCCCCGGCAGTTTAGTCGCGGCGATTAAAATTTAATTGTGGCAGCCAGATGTTGCTGCGTGACTCGCATCACGCCGCCCACCTGTCTTCAATTAGCCGCGCAGTATTAATTTAGCAAAGAGCACTTACGTGTCATTAGTAAGGGATCAATCAATCATCTTGATCGTCGGATCAGCTGTACTGTAATCAAATCAGTTTGTACGAGCGCCGGGGGCCAAGATAAATTTGATTCGAATATATCTGGGTCACCGGGGAAAATTGATTAATTCGTTGGCTGGGTCGAAATTTCGGAGAAAAATATAACCGAGCGTGCATTCGTTTATAATTTTGTCTAGCAATTGTTTTGCATATGGTTTTTACGCTGCTCGTTCTAAACACGTTAATTTTTCCTTCGATTTTAATGAAACATGTTACGGTTGAAATTAATTGCTAGAAATTAGATAGTGAAATAATAATATTTGTACTCGGAGTCCAAATGGATAATTTATACTATATATCGCGTAGAATAAACAACGACTAAATTGTTTCACGAAAAGTGAAAATATTTTGCGACAATAATTGATTAAATCACATTTTCTTTTTGACTGATTTAGTAAGCTGTGAATAATATATTGAAGTTTTTGAAGGCATTTAATTGGCATGCTGTTTGAAAATTGTCCTATTCAATATTCTGACATGTCTATCAAATCTGAAGTTTAATTGCAAATGGATGAACTTCGATCTACTTCAGTAGAACGTATGAAGTCGAGAGTAGAAATTTCCGGCAGATCTGATCTCTCGTCATAAATTCATTCGACGAATTTGTAACATCTTCGCTGTCTGAGATTCGTTGCAACAAAATGATTGCATAGTTTAAAACTTGATTCTAGCTAAGCAAGATAAATTTTGTCATTATATATTCTTTTACGTGACCATATCTATTTACAATTATTTTGCCATGGTTAGCAACCTGAAGCATTAATAGTACTGCAATAATTCGAATTCTGATACTCAGATTACATACATCAATAAAATCGCCGCGCTAATGACAAAATGCGATAAATTCAACCGAAATGAAATCCAATAAAAACAACTATAATACGAAAAATAAAAAGAGAAAAAAAACACAAAAATTATTTTTGCTCCGATAAATCTGTGAGAAAATAATTTTGAAAATCGTTTCCGCGAAAACGAGATGAATTTAACCGAAACGTGTGTCGCGTAGATTTACGAGCCCAGAAATACGATATTAGGCGTGCCGTTGGCACAGCTTGGAACGGCGGCCGGGACTAGCTGGAAAGCAAAAGCTGGAAATCACGTCTGATTTAAGAACGCAATTGCGGGATGGAGTGCCGGGTCTATTTGCCGTCTTTTTGTCGAAACAAATTCTTTCTCCGCAAGGAATCGTTGCTCCCTTCCGCGACGTCGTCGGCCGGGTCTCTCTCTCCCGGTTGCCTCAATACAAGGGCAAGTTTCGCTTTAAATTTTCAACGAACGCGCGCGACCCCTTCGCCGAGGAACTTCCCCCGAGACCGCCGGCCGGATTCTTTGGTAACTCGGCAATCTCTGTTTCTCTTTTTCCGATGCCCGATGTAAATTAAGCGCGGGGACGGCCTTGACTGCACGGGGAACTCTTTCGTTTCCCGGCGAACTTCCGAATACGAAGTTCGTCGGATGTTTTTACGGCGATCTCGCTACCTGCGCGATCCCTCGAATTCCTTGGTTCCGCGCGATCTTGTTCCGCGGACTCCGGCGTTCCGTACTCGAATGGAAATTAGCGCCTTCCCTTGAGTGCGAATCGATGGAGAGCGCGCAGCCGTCGCGTCGGTAGATATATCGATGAACTTCGGACAATCGATTCTCTGTTTATAATGAAACATTAATCAGATACGACGGCGCACGACAGATCAAGCTTACAATGGTGCCGCCGGTCTGGGGCTGACAGTGCGGGACATTACCGCGGAAAGTAGCAGCGCCGAATGATTTACAGTCCGCTCGTAATCGAGCGACGCGACGGTACAAATGAATTTCTTAATAATTCGATGACTGTTTACGAAATTACTTTATCCTTTGTGTCGCGGAGTTTGCATACGAATGCACGAATTTTATGCAAATCGATATCAGTAAATATCACTCTTTGTCGAGAGATTAACATCGAATTATTTTATCAATTTTGCTAATCAATTGTTAAAGAGAACGAACAGAGAAAGGTATTTCTTATCACATTGTTGCGAAAGAGGTATAAAACAGTAAAAGATAAAACATTTAATCATATATTCTATTCTCACAGTAAAGTATATTCTAAAATTCCTTCTTCATCATTTGTTTTAGAAAAGTTCCGTAGTTTAAGAACACGTCGAAGAAAATGCTTGGTGTCATTTGAACAATAAAATTGACGTTTCATAGAAATAGAACTATTTCTTAGAAATAGAACTATTTCATAGACATTCTTTTCCAAACCGCTAGAAATAGTAAAAACGTCGCGGCTATGGCGATTTGCACACCATCCTGGCATATTTGGAAATAGGTCAAATGGAAACTAAAAAATTGATACATAGTGATATAGAAGAAATTGGACAGTCGCGTCGGCGGAAGACCGGCACGGTGAACTAGACGGGCACCATTTCGCAGCGGACGGTTCTCCAGACTCCAGCAAAATATTTCTCATACTCCATGAACCTTTTCGCTCGTAAGATTGCAATTCTTGCGAAAGAAGTTATTAACGTAAATACTCGCATGGAGCATTTCTTACATCGATTCACCGATTAATCGTTCGCTTGATACAGAGAATGTAAACAGCAAAATATAAATAATACAGTATAATATAATCAAATATAATTATATACATTTATATAATATAACATAATAATTTTATTTATGCAAAACGAAATTTGCCTTTTACCTCACGTTTGCATCGTTCTTAATCATTGTAACGAGTTGAAAACAATGGAATAGTATTTTTAAATGTTTTATAAGTTTTTACAGTTTTGTATTTCATCAAATCATTTTTTATATAATTGCATAAAATTTGCTATTAACATTAGAACTACCAAAATCGGTAAAAATGACTCGTTGGGTATTTCTTGTGATCACTACTCACTTCAGTCATTTTTATTCCTTAAAATCCCGTATAACTTTTTCTAAAAAATATAAATAATTAATTATGTAAAGCAGTTTCCTTTCATTTTGTTTCTTTACTGATTACGATGGCAAAGTGGTCTAGCAGAAAATGAAAATCAATCTCCACCATCGTATAACAAAAAAACTTTTCCATTAGCATAGAACAAGAGAAAAAGATCGCTATGGTTCCCTAACAACGATGTTTTAACAATCCGCGTCGAATAAACATACGCCTCGCGAGTATCTCGATAACGCGATAAAACGTCGGCTTATCGAACGAAGAGCGACGAAAGCGAGAACATTGAATAGAAGCCGGGTTGACCGTGGCAAGAACGTGCGAAATCCGAACGCGTCGCGACGGGAACGATACCGCGCGTGCACGAGACCCGCGAGAGTTTCGTTACAGGGAAACGCCAGGAATCTTGTTAGCGAAGACTGCATATAAACGTCAGCCGCATATCTTGAGCCACTCCCGGTCTGAATGCGCCCGGAACGAATCCGGTGCATCGCGCGGCGTGTCACATTCACGGGATCTGCTCGCGACAGCCGCCGCGCGACGTTGCCGCGACGCGCGAGTTCTTTTCGGCGAGCGCGCGACTCGCGCGACGACGCGTTCTCGCGCTCGCGTCGACGATTAGAAGGGAGCGCCCGGGTGTCTTCTTTCCGGCGCGGCGGTTGGAGGCGAGCGGGGAAAAGCCTGCCTGTGTGACAATACACCGCCGCCCATTCGGTAATACAACGCTCAGTATTAAATTCCCCCGGTTGGAACAGCACGCCGCGGCGGTTCGACGAGGATCGACCTGACAGCGTTCAAACTTCGATTCCCGTGAAATTGTAAACTGGAAATAAACTGGTCCGCGAGGCAGCTGATTGTATTATATTATAACGTTGTATTTGCCTGCGGGACTGATTATTAACTGATCGCTATGCGCGGTAAATATTAGGACGCCTTGTAAGATATAACTTCGTTAAAATTGCGCCAGAAGAGTAAAAATTCTTGAGACGTTAGAGAGACTAGCTTTTAGAGAAACACTTTTTGCGAAAATTGTACTCAGTTGGTATAACAATATAAAATAAGAGAATTAAAACTACTAACACTTCTTCATTCAATCTAGTAATAATAATAACAGTAACATAATTTTTTAGTATATGATAATGTAAATTATCATATACTAAATTTCGAATTCTTTCAGAGACTCGATGACGATGCAATAATTTCTGTCGCATACCGTAATATTCAACAATTGAAAAATTCGTTACAACAGAGAAAGCAGAAGCAAGGCAACAGTTTTTTAATCCCGTCATATCGTTTCGCCGTGACTGAGCGGCGTTCGTATTTTTGCGCCCCGGCGAGTGTTTCGGCATCGGTCGGCGGAATCGAATCGAGTTCGGCCCGAGTTTGTTCGTCGGGGATCGATGACCGGGCGACAATACGAAAAACGGTACGGATCGGCATTCGGCGTATCGTGCCCGTCGCATACGTCCGGCTCTTTTGTTGCAGTATTCATTACCGCGTTATTACACAATATCCGGACGGGGCTGGCTCCCCCCCTCCGGCCCGGGATTATTTCGAGCGTGGCTAATTATGCGAATATCTGTTAATGAAATCTTAATGAACCGTACGCGGCGATCGCGATCCCATTGATGGTCGCAATAAATCTGAACGAGGGAGCGGGCTCTCGCGGAGAGGGCCCCGGGGGGTAAGTTTCCCTCGGAGCGAAGCGGATAGAAGCGGATAGAAGCGGCGAGAGCGCGGCAGGTCTGGGTCAATTTGAAACCGTATTAAAGTTTCTCTTTAGCGCTTCGGGCTGCCTTTGACGCGACGAATATAGGCGATTATGTTTGCAAATTCTTTCTCAAAATGGAACTAATAAACTTTGTATATGAATAGCGTTCGCGCGCAGTCTGTTTCCGTGGAAGTTGCCGCGCCGGCGATGCCGATGCAGTCGCGCCCCGCCTTCGGCGTGTCCAAGGCACGCGGAATTATTATCATGCCGATACCTTTGTTGCCTTTGACCGTGCGGCAACGTGGCCTGGCCAACAGTTTGCGACCCGTAAACAGGATTCGCTGCGTCGGATCGCTTACGAGCGTTTTATTAATATCGAATTTTAAAGCCGCTGCGAAAGGTCCGTCCGTCGTGGACGATGAAAGATTTCAATGGATCAAAAGCATTATTACGCCCTCTGCTGTGATCGCAAAACAATCTGCAAGACGCATATTGAATTAATATCGGGTTCGTCTCTTCTCTAAACAATGCTAGGAATACGGGCACCTCCCGTATAAATAGTTTGTTTATTTAATATTATCAGAATTAATTTACTTGTACGATATTAGCAGATTTAATTACTTTATTCGAACTCGTTCTTTGTATTGTACAGATAATATTTTAGAGCGAGAGTAATTGGAATTATTTCAATTGAAGTATCAGCTAAGCTATGAATTTTTCGAAGCAAGCATGTTAATACATTTTTTCATCTAACATCGCGCTACAAGCATCAACGTTTTATACATCGTTCCGTTCAGAAAGACAAAGTCGACCTCCATATGACCATTACGCGTCCACTCACGGAAGAAACTAATAGCAGCAAAATATGCCATATTTAACACCATTCGAGTCTCCTGTAAAACGTTTCGCCGCCGCGGGCAATAATAGCCATGCAAATTGATGTGACGATACCTGGCGACCCGGCCGGTACGCGCAGCGACCTAAATGACAAACAATGTCTATGAAACTCCATCGGAGACAAATGAAAATTCGCGATCTACTCGACGATTTAAACGGAATCGTTTCCGGGCGGTCCTCGTGCAAACAACTTCGGCAATCGATTGATTTCAAGGATCATTAACCGGCAGCAATTTCCCCTAAACTTGGGGAGAACCATGGTCGGGAGGAAGATCGGCGGGCGTAACTCGGTCAGAGTTGGTGATCCAGGGATCGTCGAACAACGGGTTAAGGACGATTTCCAATGTTCGCGGAGGTGCGACGAGATACCGGGCCGGTTATCTGGCCCTTTATGGCAGGCCACGTCGCGCTACCCGAGACGTGGCCACTATCTCCGGCCATAATTTCCCATTAAACGTCGTGGGATGATGCGTGCCCCGGCACGAACCCTATTCCCGTCTCTCTCTCTCTCTCTCTCGTCTCGCATTGGATCCTCTTCTTTTCCGTCTTATTCCGGGGGCTGCCGCCGCGGAGAACCCGTTGTTCCCGTTCCTTTTTCAGCCGGCGGCTATTTATGACGCGCCGGTGGAAAACATTTCCCGTATATCACGGAACAAACTTACATGAACTCGTCCTGGGGGAAGAAGAGGGCGCACACGCCGTAGCTGCAAAGTAACTCCCGCCGTCCCGCCCCGCCTCGCCTCGCCTCGCCTCCCTCCTCCCTCCCCCCGAAGCGGTTGCACGTGTGTGCTCGGCTGGTTCTCGCACCGGGAAAAGAACCGGGATGTATTTCCTACTCGGTTTCCTATCCTCTCCGTCGGCCCTCTCCTCGTCCTTTGTTAAATCTCCGGCGATATTGTCACTATCAATTTTCCGAACAATGTAATCCAATACCGGTCTCACTGGCAACGCCGGCGTTCCCGCTATTTCTACGCGCCCCGTTCTCGCGCGTGCACGGAAAAACGTCGTCGTGTTTCCGTTGCTCCTAGCAGATCCGTCGCTTCGGATACGATTCATTAGCACCGCGTTACGAAACCTCACTGTGCGACGGGTCACTCAATGATTTTTCTTAATTCGCAATTGTTCGGTGAAAGAGTTTGTTACTTAGTATATGCGTTGTTGGCGGTGAATATTGTTACGTGAGCGCAGTCGCGGCATGTTGAATAATAACGTCACGACTTTAATAACAGCAGAACTCTTTATTCGGGAAAGGGGGAACTCAATAGTCGACCGTTTACCACGACGTTTTTCTCAACTCTGAGTCGTTCTTGTTAAATCGTTGCTCAGGAGATATTTACCAAGCAACGATGCCACAAGGAACTCTCGATATCAAAAGATATCGATCTATATTCGTAACAATATTAAAATAGTAATTGCTCAATGACAGAACAAATGTCGCATTGGTGTTTTTGTAATGTGATATAGAAGTGCTCTTAGAGCTTATTTTTATTTTTTGAAGACTATTAATTTTCATGATTCTATATAAATAAATACTTGAATCCTATATTCTATTTCTCAATAAGTCGTCATTTAGATCATCAGCGCGCATTTGAATGTATTTTTGTATCAACTACATGATGTGATACAAGAATATATGTAGAACATTTATAACCTCAAAAAACTACGAAAGAGAACAATATTCAAAAATTAACCACTGTGAGACCATATAATACTACTTAATTTAAGTTACCATATAATACTATTCAAACTAGGCACAAAAAATAATTTATTGAAAGTTAAAGATAGTATTGTGAGGGCCTCACCTAGGTCGGGCACACAGGGCGCGTTCGATACTCGCGTATCCCCTAAGAGAAGCGAGTCCCAGGCGATCGAGGTGCCCGCCTCTGCGACGGATTTCATTTTGTAATTTACAGCGGACGGTTTTTAATCCCGCGGCTGTTTTATTAAAACTACCCGTCGGCGGTCTGCCGGCTGCCGCCGCCGCCGCCTCCGCTCCGGCTCTATTTCGCGGAATATATATTCGCGGGCGCACCGCGGAGCTGAACCTTACCGGGATTCATCTCCGCGCAAGATGTTCCGTGGGCGACATATTAAAGGGAGAGATTTTCGCTCGCGCGCGCGACCCGTTGTCCCGAAAATTTCGCGGTGGTTTCCCCATCGGAAACCCGGCGAAGTTCTGCCCCGCCGTGGGGCGAACCGAGAGATTTCTTTATTATTTCACGCGGGCCGCCGTCGCCCCGCCACGGTCCATAGACCCACACCCGGATGTATTGTCGTTAGAGGATTTATGACGTACCCGGCGTTCTTTTTTTTCTGCTTGCAGAGATACGGAGCACCATGCCGCCGATGATAAACGAGAAGGTGGTTTACATGTCGGCGAGGCTGAAAGACACCATTGTGATACCGTGCGTCGCGTACGGCAATCCAACACCCACCAACAGGTAAGAACGCCGCGCGTGATAGGCACCTGCGAGTTTCTATGCGAGCGCGTTTCCCCCCCTTCCCCGATCCGAGCACCGCCGCGCAGCAATTCGCCGGCGGTTCTGCGAAATTCCGACGATCATCGTTCGCGGCTAGATAATCGATAAGATTTTCGGGCGGGGTGAATATTCTCAGTATATAAATATTCCTAGTGAATTTAAAAATTAAAAAATGCACGAGATCGTAAACGAGTACGTTATTAGAATTATTCTGAATATCAAAGCTAGTTATCTGAGATCATTATCCGAATGAATTCGTTTTAGTCGAATATTTCATTTGATTAACGATATATATTCGTCGTAAATTGTTCCATCTATTTATTCGAATAAATTATTCTATCCATTTATTCGAATAAATTATTCTATCCACTTATTCGAATAAATTATTTTATCTCTTGATTTGAAAGAAATATTAAATGTTCATCTGATAGTGTCGAATAGGATGTTATTAGCTCGTCATTATCTCTCATCCATCATTGAAGTGAAATTTCAGGTATACAAGTAGTAAATTCAATAGCCACAACATGCTATAAAAATGTCAAACGTTATCTCGACTAAACGGCCTGTAGGTTAATGAAACAATTGCCTGTATAAATCAAGGTTAATCTCTCGAAACGAGCATGTACGAAACAGGTGTTAGAAAAGTCTTGAAACTGTTGCGTTGTGACCGGTATCAAGCCGCGCTGCATAGTCAAACGGTTTCGCTTTCGAACTCGCAAAGAGCCAGTGTTAAATCAATCCGTTTAATCCACTCGGCGCGTGTTTTTATGAAAACAGTACTTCAGTCGATGACTGCGCACAATGCGTCGAACGGTTATTCGGAACGTATCGCGCGAGGGGTACGAACGTATCGCGCGCCTTTCTTCGAAAAAAAAAAAAAATGCAACCGCGGAAAAGCTGCGAGCCGTTAATGTTTTATTCTTCGCTCAATAAAACAAGCGAACGAGAGAAGAGGATAGAAGGGATGACAGAAAGAGAGAGACGGGGATAGGGTGAGAGGGCGAGAGGGAAACCGTGGGGAGGGTGGGAGAAAGAGAGCGGTCCGTAAACCTTGGTAATTGCTGACTTTTGCAAAACGGTCCTCGAGCACGGTTCGCTTACTTGCCAAACAGTTTTCCGATACAACGGGGCGATGCATTGACGAAGTTTAATTTAATTGGCTAGGTCGCGGTAACAGGACCACCGCGCACGAGCTTTTCTTCCTCGTGGAAAACATTTCGATTGTTCACGCGCGTGAACTTCCCTACGAACCGCGAAACTGAACGGTGAAAGTTGTTTTCGATTTACTAGGCTATCGGCGGACAAGTCGTGCAACTTGTGGATCGAGATCATAATTTTGTGATCACAATTTTATGATCACAATTTTATGATCACAAACGAAAATTTATTTTGAATATTCAGATTTACAAAGGGGTTGAGTTCAGTGAAATGCAAGAAGTATTGATAAGGTTATGTTAGGGATTTTTGTGAAGCCGACGAATTAAGAAATTATGGAACTTTAACCTCAAAAGGGTGGAAACAATTTTTGAAAAAATTTTAATATTCTCGTTTGTTTGGTATATGTGTCAAGAATAGCAAATAATATTGAAACAATGTTATCATCGTCAGACGATGTTTTTATTAGATTACGTTATTATTATAGTTTTGTAAAAAATACATAGAATACACAGTCTAATCGTTATTAAAACATCGCGTCATTACTGTGTTTACAAAGCTGGGTGAAACGTTTTTTAAAAATGCGCGAGATCAATTGTGAAATTCAATTTAAAAAGCACTTTGCCAGTAACGTGTACCTTTAATCCCCGATTTTTATTTTATCGAATAAATTGCACTGATTCTACGAATTGTCGCGCGCTATCGTACGGTTATTATAGCAGCTTATCAGCATTATTGTTGCCGTTAGTGTTTACACGATCTCTTTTTACGCAAACAATCATGAGGCGTGCTTTGTTGTCCGAAACATATTCCGCCGACCGAATGTTCGACAATGTCGATAGAATCCATTAACAATGGCCTTTGTTGATAGCTCCACCAAAACATTCAAGAAGCCCCGGCAATTCTATCGAACAATATAATATAAATACTGTCGCTATATTTTCGCCGAATTTCGTGAACATAATTTTCGCGGGGGAAATTCATCGATTCGACACGTTGAATGCCACATTAATTCTACATGGTTTCCCACCTGTTCAACACGGACTTCTTATTATGTATCATTCATTGTCTGTAATTTATTATTGTATAAACAAATGTGACGCAACGATTGAGTATTGCGTTAACAATGATAACCTTGACAAATTTGCAAACGTTGCAATTTACATAAGTTTATTTACTTACTAACTAACTTTACATTCATCGAACAAAAAAAATGTTATAAAGAAATGTAATATATTTTATTCGATAAATATAAATATAAAATCAAATCAAAGGGCGCGGTAATAATAAAAAACAATAACATGAAGTCGCTAACAATCGCAGCAGTCGATGGGACGATAAGCCGGAAGGAATGAAACCAAACGCACAGCAATTGGTCAGCCCACGATAACCGGCGCCGCTACCCTGTAAATTTCGAGTATCGACAATTTCTGTGGATGTGGCACAGCGGCTGAATCTCTTAAAATTCGAAGGGGCTATTTTTGCACAGCTGTTTCGGTGTTGTGCTTAACGCGGCACGTTCCCCATACACTCTGATGGCCGTGAGCGTTCCGGCACGCGATTAAACGTTAAGCATCCACTTACTTTCCGGCGTGGCCGAGTAATCCAGCGCCGACGTAGACGGCAACGGTTGCGAATCGAAGGATGAGAGAGAGAGAGAGAGAGATTAATAAGACATCCGGCCGCGTCCTGAAATTAACGTTGAATCTCCGGTCGACGCGCGCGTCGCCTACCCTTCAACCGAAACCTCGGTTAAATCATTGACGATAATCCGCGGCAACAACCGAACGGGCTTCGCCACGATCGAACCGAACGCTCTCCCTCTCGTTCTCTGTCCGTCACGGGATTATAACGATCGCGTTATTGAAATGTAAAAATTTCAATTTCGCCCGATTTTTCTGCGCCAGGATTTCCCACCCCTCCCCGTCCGCCCGGCGCTCTCTCCCTTTCTCTCTGTCCTCCGCCCCCTCCCTTTCCCTCTACGTCCCCCCGGCCACCATGATTTTCTCCGTTCCTCCTTTAAAATATGATACGCCGTCCCGGGAACCAACGTTATCTCGAGGAGATCCTTGCCTTCCGGTTGGCTACCCCCTCCCCCATCCCCCGTAATTTACCGCCGAGTAACGTCTACATACGCTCCGCGACCTCCCGGAATGCACTCGTTCCTCTATTTTCCTTAGCGGACGCGCCGCGCCGGCGGCTTCCATTTTCGGAACGCGATTTCGTTTGGACAAAACTGGCGTACGGTGAAACGGTTCAGTGAATGATAACAATGACCGGGGCGAAATGAGATCCCTCTGTCGGAACACCCCCGTGTGTGTTCCCGGGGCCGTCCAGGTAACGCGGCTCGCCCGCGGTAACGCGACCCCCCGTGTGTATTCTTTTTATATTAATGCTAATTTCAAACATGACCTCGGCCAAGGCGCCACGCGTCCACGCGGCACTCCCGCGAGGCAGCGCGAGCTTATGGTTGCGTCGGTCGTTTCATCGTTGCGCCCGGGGATAGTGGCGGAACGCGGGAAGATTCTTTCGAGTAGATCGTGTTGTTTCGAAATTGTTGCAAGGCATTACAACCTGCCTCGCCTTTCTCGCCTGCACCTATTTTCGAGTTAGAAGGTGCGGCAGTCGTACAGGTTGGTCTCCCAGCAACCCTTTCCTATTTGAAAATTTTTCGTTCCAGTCGACGGTGAAAGGGTTAGGCACCATTTCAACGAGAATGCTTTTCAGTTGTATCGTGGATTCGTAGCATCTTTTTGATACGTTAAAAACATTTGTCGGGATACGTTTTAGTTTTCTATGTATATTAACACATTAAAGGCGGGAGTCGTAGTACTACGATTTATCTCGACTATAGCTTAAAGGCGGGAGTCGTAGCAATACGATTTATTAGTTTTTAGTTCCTTTTTAATATTTCTTCTAGTTTTAAGAGTTTAAATAAACTTTTTTAAGACTAAATTTTTTATGAGAGATCCCATAAAAATCACAAGATCCCCGCCTTTAATGTGTTAACGGAATTGTTGAATTTTTACATACAATTTAATTATTTCTGTTATTACAGATCGAATTTCTATACAGATCGAATTTTTATTACAGATGTATCGAATTTCTTAATTATTCGAATCTTTGGCATTGGAAGATCGTACATAGGATATTAATTATTCACATCTTCGAACAACGTACAGCACGATTTCTTTCGAATTCGCGAATACCGCGGAATCTTTCGAAATGAATTTCCGTATCGAGCGCACAAGCGTTCGCGCATGTCCAAAGGTTAGAATAGTCTGAACTGTGCCGACGAACAAATACGAATGTTCCAATTATATTTCAGTAACCGCGCGCCGGGTAGATACAATAAGCTTCCCTGTTCATTCATAACCACGTCCATTCTTTCCGCGGCTAACGCAAATGTTATTACTCTTACAAAACCTTTCGCACTGTCTATTCAACCATCGATCAAACGATGAATGAGTTCGCGAATTTCCCCGTGAAGAAACCGCACAGTTCCCTTTTTCCGCGCGGACCGCTGCGCGCAGAATGAAATTCCGTGTTAAAAAAGCAGTGGAATTCGTCGCGTGTTTCGCTCGGCTCGCGATTAATGGAATCGCGCACGGGTTAAAAATACTGTGCCGACCGGGTTTTGAGAAATCATAATACGGAAACCGGGAGAACAAGGAGGGAAAGAAAAACCTGCAAAAATAAATGGAACATGAAAATAGATTTTCCATTTCTTTTTAACAATTACCGCGACGGACGGAATCGTGTTCGCCAACAATTCATCTTCTTTTACAACGATCTCGTTAATATCGCTGTACGGTGCAACAATACGACAAGGCAGTTCGAGTGCTGTGTTATGCATTAACAATTTCGGTTATACTAAAAAAGGGGAACCAGCGTTTGTACGATTTTTGCGGCGACCCCGGAATTAAAGCGTCGATTACTCGGTCGAGAGGTCGCAGGTCGACGGTGGTCCCATCGAGACGGTGCCCGGGATCCTCGTGGATCACCGTCGATCGAGTTTACACGGGATCGCGAGCGGTGTTCCCATTAAAATCTCTCGGCGACGTTAACGACCATAGACGGCTCTATTCCGCGGCAGGTATCGGCCCCCGTTGCGAGGGTATCAAAATTTTAACGACGCTCGACGCGAGGCGCTGATAATTCGATACGCGTGCGCCGCTTTATTAACAATTCCCTGTCGCCGATGTTTGACAGCTGTAATTAATTTCGTCGGTTCGAGCGACGCCCGGGGTTCGTCTCCCGATCGATCGACACCGTGTCGGCGAATAAACGCCGCGATAAGCGGGCCACCGGCATAGGCACAGACGCGGGGGATGGGGTCCTCTAAGGGGGCGTCGATGGATCCCGAACGGTTCCTTAGGATTCACCGGGCGCCGCGACGCGATGCGCCGTGGACTGTCGCACGCAAAAATTTCACCCCTGAAATCGTGCATGTCTATCTTCTTTCTTTATTTTACACGGTTTAAATACGTATTTGTTCTATTAATTTTTTTTATTGTGCTGTAATATACTATACAGGGTTGTCAGCACCACGGACATTATATTGCATGAAAACTTATTTATTATCGGTATTGTATGGATTCGAAAATAACATTACTATATTAACAGATTTAATAATAAATTTTACGAGCCGATTGCGGATCTTTATGCAGAATAAAAGTGACTCGCATTAGTTCTATAAAATAAACGGCAAAGAGCAGGTTCTATGTTCTTCTAACAATTTTAATAGGTACTCAATAATATATTAACACCCCTATATTTGTTCAATCTTCTCCTGGTTTTAAATATCAGTCGCTCAGTTTTTCTATAAATGGATGAAATTCGTAGACTATTTATACCGAGCTTATTTATGTATAACAGTTTAGTCGTTTTCGAATATAGTAGTACCAATGCTTCACATATTTTTGGCATCGTAGCTTAATATCTCTCTTATGAATAAGCAAACATCAAAAGTAATTACATCAAATCATATCCATAATATTAATATAAACTTTTCGAATCGCGGCGATGCTTCCCCATAAAACGGACTCTTCGCGATGCCCGTGGCCCAGTGTGCGACACATCGGATCGATTACGGAAAAATCAAGGACACGCGAGCCGGTCTTAACGGACGCGGATTCGTTTGTGCATCCACGATGCTACCCGGCGGGTACGAACGAAGGCGGCTGGTTGCTGTGTAGACGCGAGGAGTGTATGGGTAGCGCAAACAAACCGACCGCTGATTACAGAGACTGCTTCTGACAGCCCATCAAATATTCCGCATTTACGTGTACGTCGACGTCACTGAGTATTCCGTGGCTGTGCTCGTCGTCGCCCTCTCGCTAACGCCGCTCTACCTCTCCTCCTCCTCCTCCCCCCTCTCTCTCATCCTCTCTCCGTCTCTCGCCGTCTCGTTCTCTCCGGCACAGTCTCTCGCCGCTTCCTCTGCCTCTTCCGTGGCTTCGTCGAGTTGACGGAGTCGAGCAAAGGGTGGGTGCAGAAGCGTACGACAGAGAAAGATTCGGTCAGAGGATAAGTTTAACGGAGATAGATAGAGAAAGAAAGAGAACGAGATAGATAGATGGATAAAGCGAGAAAGGGAGAGAGAGTGAGAGAGAGAGAGAGAGAGAGAGAGGAAGGAAGATATGGAGGTAAGGACGAGAGGACAGGAAAGGGAGAGTCTGAGGGTTTGCCAACGTGGCAGAGCTTCCATCTCTAGGCTTCCTCACGCTCCGGCCCTATCCCATCTCCTTCCCTCACCAATTTCCCTCCGTAAATTCGATTATCTATAGGTATACTCCTCGACGTCGATCCCCCTGCGCCCTTTTCCACTCGCCGATTCCCGGTACGCGTCCTACGAATCTTCGCTCTTGCTGCTTCTCCCGCATCATGCTGCAGCCTATGGGAGGGCCACGTTTTCTCCACCGTCATCTAAAGAACAAAAGAAATCTGTCAAGTACCAATCGTCAAAGCGCAAACGGTGCCAGCCGCTTAGTTCAATGCCGTGTGTCCGTTCCAGTAAATTCAGTGCACAGGAGAAATAAACGGAACAATTGCAATTGTTGCGATCACGAAGATGTTAAACGGTAACAACGCATCGCACAGTTAGGTGAATGACCATTTTGGGAAAATATATTATTATTATTGTAGAAATAATCAGTTTAGAAATAATTATTTTAGAATTAATTAGTTCGGAGATATTTGTTTTAGAATCAATTAGTTCAGAGATATTTATTTTGGAATTAATTATTTTAGAGATATTTATTTTAGAATCAATTATTATTTAGGCTTCGATATAATTATCGGTTAATAATGTAACCTTTTCACGAAGCTGCGATCAATTGCTATCCCTTTCATTTGTTTTCGACTATCGTCAACTTTACATTTGTTAGCAACAAAATAATTCGGCCCTTAAATCGAAGCGAAAAAGTTTGAATTTTACAACGTAGCGACCGGCAAGCTCGAGACAATTTTTCCAAGTCCATAGAGGGCGTTAAACTTGTCGGCGTCGCGAACACGCCCCCGGATTCGGGTCATGGGGGTGCATTATTTTAAAAATTAGAATACGGTATCGTAAAGTAGAGATTTCAAGCTGCAGTCATTTTTAAAAGGAGCCGGTCGATAACCGGTTGCAAGGGAAGGATCGCGAAAATTTGGGCGTGAGGAGTACAGGGATGATTTTGAGCGAACTTAGCGAAGCGGCTAGCGCCGCGTGCCTCGCGGGACCTCGCCTTAGCCTCGAGATTGCAGACCGGGAAGCATTCGACGCTGGGGACCAGCCGGGCCTGATCTCTGGCAGACCTCGGACCCACCTCCAGGATCCACGAGAGCGTTCCGCGCCGCGCGTTTCTCGAAAAAGCCTGGATCCTCGACTTTGCGGGGTCACGTTCATCCCGAACCCTCGGACCGAAGGCGCTGGCCGGCCGACGCCGTTGGAGATTCGCCGTCCGCGCTCTTTCATCCCCCTCGGCGATTGTACATTGTCCGCGCCGGTCAAAAGGAAATAGGATTCGATGGTTGCATCGATCGGATACGTGACCGAAATCGATAAAAGTGCGACAGGAATTTCGTTTCATCCGGGGCTTAGTTGCCGCGTGAATTATGGAAATTGACTGGTGATGCGCCGGCGAGACCTGTTCAGGACGTCCGGAATTTATTACTATTTGTAGTTAACACGAATATGGGGATTTTAAAAGAACATAAGAATGCTGTTATATTACTTTTTATTTATCGCCATTATTAAATAAAAAAATACATTTTCATCTAACCTCTGTTTCTTTACAATGGAACAATTCTATTTCGTCTTCGCGAACTGATTATTTTTCGCTACTACAGCATAGTTATCAAAGTTGGATCCCAGATTTAACCAAAATTGGAAATTAAGCAGTACATTTTTACGATTTTTATACGTTACGTATACTCGTCTCAGCACAGAATATTGTCATTTCTTCGTCGCTCGTCGGAGACAGCTAAACGGTTAACGACATTAATTAATTCCTTCTATATTAACGCACTGTGCCCGCAGAATGATAAATAATAAATAAATAAATAAATAACGATGCCGCGTGAATGATGAACGACGATTCGTGACCGCGGAAATTTCACTTCTTCCCGTGCCATAAATATTAATTGACCGATGCGGGACCGTGCACGGCGGCGGCCAGAGAAATCAGGGGACCGAATTGGTTGAATATCTGCAGGGCGCGCGCGGCGGCGGTGGCAGCGGCGGCGCTTTCGGGCCGACGCGCGACGAGGTCAAAGGTCGCGCGTGCCCGCGAGAGATCGATTCGATTATCCCGTCTATCGAGACGCTTTAAATACGGGAGACCGAAAGCGTTTCGGTGACGAAACGCGAGTTTCCCCGTTTGGAAAACCGGCATATCGATCCCGTTCGAGACGGCGCGGGGGGGAAGCGCCGGCAGAGGGGGGGGGGGGCGTTGCAGCGTGTCGAGGCGAGGCCAGGGGCGAGCGAATAATTTCCGGCGAACGGACCCGATCCGGTCGCGCCGTCGGCGGCGGCGGCGGCGGCCTGCTCTCGCTCGCTTCTTATTTAAAGATCCGCGCGGGTATTAACGATTTTCGTCTGTAACCCGTGCACGCCGCGGCCCCGCGGTTTATCCGGCTGCTTGTTCAACCGGGAGTGTTTTGAAAGCGTGCCAGTACATCCAGCGTTCCATGCACGCGTACTGTGCAGTTCTGAACGGGAAAAAAAGATGGGTTGCCCGTGGGCCCCCTCGGTGGGGGTTTGCCTAGACAGAGGGAGAGAGAGGGATACAGAGATACAGATTGAAAGAGAGAGAGAGAGAGAGAGAGAGGAAGAGATAGAGATAGAGATAGAGAGGGAGGGGGGAAATGGATAGATGAGGAGAGAGGACGGAACGTATGGGTAGCGTAGCACAATTCACGGCCGTGCTGTGTATTCAGTCTTCCCAATGAAACAGTTGTTATTTTGTGGTTGCCGAGTGCACTAGAGAGATACACTGCTGGAATGGAAAGGCTTGCTCGGATAGCAAAGCAGCAATATCGCCCTGTGTCCGACGCCGGGGCGGTATGCGAGCGTTTTCGCCCAGTCAGTGGTGAATCTTGAGCACTGATCGGACATAATGCAACTCCGTGTATCACGGGGAGCGCAGTGATGCGGCCGCGCAATTTATCGGACCCTACCAGCCGGCAACCAACGGCGCAACCGTACGTTTCGGCTGACAGTGGTATATACCCGTGCGCTCGTCAGACACCGCCGAAAGAACACCAGACGGCCTAACCGTTCTTTCGGCGGCTATTATGCTGGCATCCTCTGTTCGGCAACAAGCGCGTACCACGATTCTTTCATTCTCACCGTTACTTTATTGTTGTAGACATCGTACCGCCTGGTTGGCCACCTGATATTCAGCCTACGTTATTAGCCGTATGGAGGAATATTCATTTGAATGAGATGGCTAGGATACCGCACGAATTTAGCATTTTTAGGGTTGTTCTTTTTAGGATAGAATTTGTGCATTATGAATTTATTAAAGCAATGGAGCTGGCTGATTTTACTTTTAGAATTGCTTTTTGACAACTTGTTGTGTTCTTTGATTAGGTTCAGTTTCGAATAAGAAACTGTAATTTGTCTTACTCAATAAGAATAATTAAAAGTCTGATCTCTAATAAATCAAATTAATCGGAATAAAATAATCTCGATTACAAATCGTTATTCTTAAATATATTCGAATTCATCATTTTGGTTTTCTTTTTCTTCCTAAATCGGTAACATTTTTGCCTCAATGGTTCATGTATTTGTTCTTTATCGTAAAAATAAATATTTCCCCGCATGTATAAATAATATCTATCGAATCGCGAGCGAATTGGTTCGCAATTCCTTCCTGTCGCCGCTACGAAAGTAGACAAACAATTTCCGTTTAAAACAACGATTACAACGACCGGTATTCGGACGTGTTCGGTGCAGCAACGTTAATTACCGCGTTCGCAAATAATCCGAGGCATCCGGCGGCGCTCAAAGAGCGAAGAATGTATTGATTCGTCGGCGTCGCGCCCTTTAAAACTCAGAAAACGCGAGAGCACTTAAATTCTTAGGGAGCCCCCCCACCCCCGATTAATACGAATTCCATCGGGGAATTAGCTTTATTGAACGTAACGCGATGTATCGTCGGAATTTCTATTTTCCCCTCCGGTCCGGGTTCGCCGATCGCGAACGAGTTCTGAAAATAGAATGTCGGGCGGTTGCGATCGTGGCAACGCGAAGGGGTTCGCTCCGTCGCCGCGACGCCGAATTTCCCTTTATTTTCGACGTGGTGCTCGAGACTCCAGCGAATTTTTGTTGTTCCCTGTTACGTCGTAGGTGGTACTACAACCGGAACCAGAGGGAGGAGCCGATCGAGGACGCGGCAGGACACTACGTGGTGCGGGACGGCTCGCTGATCATACAAGGTGTTCAGGAGAACGATACCGGCTCGTACATGTGCACCGCCAGTAATTCCGAGGGCAGCGAATCCATGGAAGTGAGGTTAACGGTGTCCGCGCCATTGAGCGTGCACGTTCAACCGTCGATCCAGACCGTCGATCTCGGCAAGGCCGCTCATTTGGTAATTGACGATTCTCATGGTTGCCCGCGATTGATAGGCACCGGTTTTATAACAGCAATTAATGCCGGGCACCCGGGGCCATCTGTCTCGGCCGTTTTACCTTCGCGACAGTTGCCGTTGCTCCCGCTGTTGTACCCTATATACCGCGCCGCTTTGTAACTACGCTCTGTTATCGCCATTATCTTTGTTGTGCGGCGAGAACCCCGGTGAACGGCGGCCGGCAACGAATATAACGCGCTTTGGGCACGCGTTCCTTTCATTTTCATCGCTTTCATTAATCCATCTATGAAGTTCGTAAAAATAATGATAATAGCCACGTAGACGTCATTACTGCACGTGTATCTTTGGAAAACGTGTTATGTATACCATCTTTTTATTAAATCATTATTATTATCACAGTTCTTATAATTCTTCGTGTAATACAGAAGATAGTAAAATCTTCTTTACAGATTTTGCTGAAATTAAAAACTCGTATAAACTTAACCCATTCGCTGCCAAGCCTAAATTATATGAAGTCATTCCCATTGCCATTTATATTTTGTCATTCTCTATAAGAAATAAAGTATTATTTTTGTAAAAAATTTTGTTTGTAGTATTTTTTCAAGTTTTTTACATATTTATATTTATGTTTGTGGCCACAAAACATTTGCTAATTCAAAAGCCTGCATGTTATAATATATTTAAAGTAGGACGAGTATACTCGTCCTGGCAATGCGTGACACCCTGCCAAAGACGAGTATACTCGTTCTTGGCAGCGAATGGGTTAAAACAGGTTAGACTCGCGTATGACACGGACTTCTACAACACGAATTCCTACGATCTAATTACACTGAAAAATCGCCGAAAAAATCGATTCCACTTAATAAGACTAAAATACGACGAAGGCTTCGTCTTCGCGGAACGAGGGATCTCGAGGCGAGCGAACGATTAGGAATCCCTGGAAATTCGTGAATAATTACGGCGGAGATGAGAGCGTCGTCGGTCGGACAAATTCGCCGGTGAATCATTTTTTTTTGGTTCGTCGCCGAGCGATTCGGCTGCGGGGTAATCGAATTTTTCGGGGGACGCGGAAAACACGGCGGAGGACCCCGGGACCGCTCGAGGTTCTTGCTCTTGTCCGGCGATGCTCGAAAGAAGCTCGACGCGGGACGGCTTGACGCGGGATCATTCGACACGGAGCAATCTTATTTTTGAAGGGAACGGGAGATTCGAGGGTATTCCGCTTTAGAGGGAGCAGGGAGGGAGGGGGTGGGCGAGAGGCACGCCGGAAACTTGGTCGGTCTTCTCATCAGTCCCTTTTCTCTAAACTGCTTTTCAGACGTGCAGCGCAAGTGGATTTCCGCAGGCGGCGCTCTACTGGCTGAAGGACGGTCAGCCATTGAGAACGGGCGCTCGCGTGAGGGCGGTTGCCAGGGAGCGTATTTCCGTGATGTCGGTTGCACGGGAGGATCGCGGCATGTACCAGTGCTTCGTGAGGAACGAGTACGAGATGGCCCAAGGAATTGCGGAGTTGCGGCTGGGCGGTGAGTCTCCGTTTGTTTAGGCTACGGCGTGCCGGCCGGCGAGCGCCGCATGGTCGACCGGCACGGAGACTTTCTATCGAAACGTGGAAATTGTAATGAGATGATAAACCTGTGCTCTAAAGTATCCCAAAGATTATACTGAAATTGAGGACTGAGAAAAATTGATGAATATACCGGCGTCGACGGTACAACCGGAAACTATCGATATGACGCTTTTACGAGGGTTTTGGGTAGTACAATCGCAACCCTAAATCGCTATATATTTACCGGTATTCACACGGTACGGTTGAATAAATACGGCAATTACAGTAGATAATTATAAAATAATTAAAAAATAATTACAGTAAAATAAACTTCAATTGCTTGCATTCGCGATTAGGGCTGTTTTTCCTTATCGCCACGGAATTCTCTAAACTGGCTACTATTTCGGACCTTGAAACGTGAAAAGACCATGGATATGTTCAGAAAAATTTGTTTAAAACGCCGAAACCTTTACGAATTCAATTTTGACCAGGATAAACGTATTTCCCATCGCGGCGCGCAGCGTTTACAGCAGTTTCGGCAACTGCTGAACCGCCGAACGCGTAGCGATTTCGGGACGATATGCGGAAAAACGGCGACGGGAATGGCAACCGGGAACACACGCTCGTTCCGTTCGTAACCGGCACGAAATGGGATCGGCTCGTTAAATCGTCGTCGCAAGCGAGCGCGTTGTTACAGAACTGCCTGGAGATTGCCCGTCTAATTCAATTCCCCGGCTACATAATAATCGTTCCTTCTTCTCGCGCCGGCAAAGACCCCGAGCCACCGTTCTGCCTCGCGTAATATCCATTATACCGTTTAAACGATTTTAAGGAAGACTCTGGCCCCTCTCCGTCTCATTCCGGCGGGGGCAGTAACTCGCGGCGGCGGTTAACGAACCTGCCGCGGTATGAAACGTTTAAGACACTTCGTCGCGGCGTTTAATGACATCTGGCCACGAACGACGGTTTCAATTACGTCTGGCACGCCATCTTCCACACCGATGGACCCACCCTGCCGGCGAAGTTTCGTCCGGCTCCTCGCCGGTGCATGACGGATCTATGCGCGAGTCCCCCGGGGGGGGACTTGTTGTCAGCCGTTTCTGGAGACGTGTAATCTGGTTACGCGTTAAGAATGATCTTTATGGCGCGGTGATTCGACCGCGGGTTTAATAGCGGTTAACTACGTGTCACCGTAATTTCATTAATTATGGCCGCCGTCGAGTAATTGAACTATGGGGAAAGTTGAACGTTCTTGCCTTTCGTATCGCCGGGTTAGAGGTCAAATACATTGAGAAGGGTGAACTTTCTTAGGGCGTATCAAGGGTGGATTTTTGGTCGTCTTCGCTGCTGCGATTACTGTACCGTGGATAAATGGCGGACGAAGCGAGGGAGATATTGGATTAATTTAAGAATTATGTTATGCCATTTCTGTCAAGAAGATGGACATCTTTGTTCAACTCTTTTTTCTTTCTCTTCTTCTCCTGATTTATTTTCGCATCAACTACTGTGGTTAATAGCGATTTTGTATTATTATTCCGTTATATATTTTCTATCATTTTTATCTTCTTGTCGTATTCAGTTTTTATATTTTACCTCTCGTTCCATTCGCGCAATTCTTATTTCGCATTACAATTCGCGAACCAATGACTACTTTGGAATTTGGTCGTTTACTAATTTTAAGTCGACCTCATCGCGGCAATATAATATGAATTTAAATGCATCGGCAGTAGCATTATAGTTTGCACATTGAAATTTGAGTCACGGCGAGCAGAAAAAAAAAAATGTTAAGCGATAACTCGTCGAACCACGTCGTATCATGTTAATCTATACATTAATATTTAGCGAACAAATTCGAGTGCTAAATCGAAATCAATTTTATCCATGCCTCGGCCGGAATATACGCAAATTGGTGGTATGTAATTAATTGATATGCCTCCGCCGCGAAAATATGATCATAACCACGGGTTTACTTCTGCCGGAAATTGCCGCGAAATATGCGCGGCGGTTAACAAAATCCGTTTAAATTTCAACAGGATCCAAATGATGCTAACACGCTTCACGCGCGTCGAGTTAAATCGCAATTACCAATAGAATAAAAATTTCCGTACGAAATTGTCTCGCGGAGAGCATTCTCGCTGATTAGCCGTTAATAGAATTATTTTTAGAATTATTATTAAGTGTTCCAACGATGAATTATTAATATCGTTCAACTGTCATCGATATCAACTTTTCTGTCACATTTATACAACGATCGAAAATTAGACGTCGCGTCAGCTACATTGCATTCCCTTTCAAAACAATTTTTATTTTTTATTTTATTTTTTGAACTTTCGTATTAACCTTTTGCACTCAAGACCATGTTGACTTCAAAATTAAGACATTTGTTTCAACCTACGGTATTTTCGTTTGATATGATTACTTTCATTTGATACATATGAAATTGTAAATGTATGCTCGTAGAAGACTTTTACTATTTGTCAATTTATCGGACAAATTTGACGGCGTGAAAATTCTTTTGAAAATATTGCAGCAAATTTTTAGCGACGCCGCGGAGTCGCCACTCGAGTGCAAAGGGTTAAAGCATTGCTTAATTGCCAACAAGTCTAACAAGTCTACATCGTAGATGAAGAACGTTTTACAAATTGAGTCGTGCAATAAGAAATAGAACAGCTTAATGCACCCTTCACCTTACCTCCCACGGAACTGCCACTCGTCAGACGCTAAATTACTCCTCTTATAAAGACAACAGTGCAGCTCGCAAAAAGCGTTGTTCTCTAAAAGTGGAAGCTAGACTGACCCGCAGACGATCTAGTTTCAAAATCAACGATTCGGTAAAATATTAACACTTGACTGACAAACTATTGCGACGAAAATGTAACTGGGTTTAGTTCGATTATTTATAATATTATTTATCAATTTCCTTTATCGTACTTTTTGAGGAATTCCGGTTTAATTGAATATTTATTCTTATTCGAGTGTTAACGCGTTCGTTGTCAGCGTCATTTTGGAAATATATTTATTTTAAATAGATCATAGAATAAAACTTGTAATCAAAAATTAAAAAGTGTTGAAGTACTATATTTTAATCTTATTTTTAATCTTTATATTTTTCTATATTTTGAATCTATATTTTTCTCTTCCACATTTATAGAAACAGTATTTTCAGTTCTATTTATAAATAAGATGTAACACAAACAGGTTTCTTTCTGAATAAAATTTCTTCTTAAATTTATGTGTTATTAATGTAGGAAATAAAAAACTTTATTACATTTCAAGCTATTGTAGTCTTAGTTGCTTGTAAAGACACGTTGTCCACTTGTATTTGACAAAATAAATACAATAAATATTACTGCCAGGCCAACAACAACGCTGTGAATTCTTACACAAATTCTCATTTTCATGCGTCACTTTAAAAACATTATAATTATACAAGAGTTTCCTTCGTTAACCAAAAAGATTCAAAAGAAAATAAAAACCTTGCCAGCTACTGTTTTCTCGCATTTAAAAAATCTCCAGCACCTAGCATCCTCCTAGCAAACGCTGCCAGCAAACGCGTCGGATTCGCGGAATCCACGCCTCGCGCCACGGCGAAGACATCGGTGCAGAATCAGCCGGGCGCTGCACTTTATCGATCACCGCCGAAGGTTAAACGCGGGAAATCCTCGCGACGAAATTAGCCGAGCGCAGACTCGCCACTTCAGACCTAATTGAATCGAGCGTGGTGTGGGAGAAGAATCGGAAAACTCGTGCGCCCCCCTCCCCCCTCCCTCCTACCTCTCGCTCCGCCGTAGGTGTTCTCTTTTTCGTGCCGTCTTGCCGCGAGGCTCTCGAGGCTCCTTGGCCGCTGATGAAAACTCGGCCGAGCCGAGCCGAGGCCCGGTCCGTTTCGAAGACAGACCTCGTGGCATGGCTCCGGCTCGGCGAAAAGGCGCGGGGTTGGCGCGAGAGTGAGGGAGGGGGGAGAGAGGGAAGGGTGGGTGGTCTGTTTGTCGAGCGAATGGTTCCGCGGTGATAGGTTGCCTGTGGTTAATGCAGTGGAACTCTTCCCCATACGATCCATTCCGGGTTTGCGTGCCACTCCATCGTAACGCGTTTTCCATCACGGAGCCGCGGCGGCCGCTTTCCTCTGGGGAAGCTACGTGCCATTTTCGCGCGAAAATGCCTGGGCGTCGTTCTCTCTCTCTCTCCCGTCTCCCAGCCAGTCCTCTCTCCGTCGTCCTCTCTCTCTCTAACCAGCCGGAGCACACCCCGTGGTCCCACGCCCTTCCGTTCGTGCCGTCATCCCCGCGAAAATCGGTGTTTGCGCGCCCGATAATCGCCACCCCTTCGATCCACCGGCGCTTTTAATTATGGAACCTCTCGCGGCCCGACGGCGTCGATCACGTACTTTTCACCGTCGGTGGTTTTAGTCTCGGCTCGGCCGGTTATAGATCCCGCGGATTGCTTTCAATTCGAGCGCGTTCGATCTCCAACCCACCCCTCCCCCTCCCCCTCCTCCTCCTCCTCCTCCTCCTCCTCCGCTCCTCCTTCCTTTTCTTTCCGCCCCGCGTTCCCTTCTCGCTCCCGTCGCTTTTGCATTCCGCCGCTTCGTTTTCCCTTTTTCTTTTTTTTTGTTTTCGGCCGCATGGTACATACCATTAACAGCGGAGTCCCCCGCGGGACTGGTTAAGCCCTTCTCCGCTACGTTGACGAGGTAATTTTTTGCGAACGGAAGAAGCTTTGCCGGGGATATTGCCTTTGCCTTGCAACTACTTGCCGTTGCGGCACATTAACTTCATTGTTTGCGTCTTCTTTTGCGCGCGGTGCCCGCGTTCTACCCGATGCCTCGGTCAGGTGTACCTATAGGGTTTTGCGCGCGCGCGCGCGCGACGGTGGTGTAACGGCGCCGATACGTTACATAACTAATCCCTCGGCTTGCTAGGTTTTTTTTAGTTAATGGGGAGTCACTGATTCGACGGCAATTTTTCCGGGGTGCATGGGACGTTGACTCTTTCGGTCTTCGAATTTTCTTAGGTCGAATACTCGGGTGTAACGCCTAGGATAAAATATAAATAGAACGTTGGAAATTATTACTTAACCCTTTGATTTGAAATACTAAATGTCTACGGTATTCGTATCTTTTAAATCGAAGTCAATTTTTGCTTATTTGTCATTAATATTTAAAGATTGAAATGAGAATTGTAATATAATAAATATGAATTTTCTATCTGACGTAGGAATTTATTAGTAACAAAGGCTAGCCAACGCAGCTGTGAACTAAATTGTAGGAAATTGTTAACACTAGAATTTTCAAATCAGTCAAAATGACTGGTTTCTGATTTTTCTTTTACAGTAAAAATGTTTCTAGGAGAATTTTGAGATACACTACTTTAATGAAGGGAGTTTCAAAAGTCACTCGCAAACAGAAAATAATTATAACTTATTACGGCAATAATGAGTTAAATTAATGCTAGGATTACAGAACTGGTAAAAATTACGAGTCACTAATTTACAATTATTTATTCAATATTTGTTATTTGCGGCATATATTATAATAACACTAATTAAAATACAGAACGAATGTATTAAAATTACTATCGGCGATAATTATACAATAACTGCCTTTAGTGTTTCGTAAACCTATTGTTAAAAAATTGATCAATTTGACCAGAAACACAGATCCAACGAGAAAAATGAAGATTATCGAGGACAACATTTCCGTCCTCAATAACTCGCCAGAATAGAAAAGATATTTCAACGATCCACAGTCCCGTACTATTCCCAACGCTCAAACAAATGAGCGAGAACAACCAAAATTGAATATAAAATTAACAAACAACGTTACCGCGTCGCAAACTCTGTTAAAAGTCTCCACAAAAAAAAATCGAACACGACTTTCTATCACCAGAAGTTCAACCTGCACGGAAGTTTCCACCCCGACGTCTCTCGACGCTGCGCAAACTTCGAGTGTCGCGCGCTTTCAACGATTTCCGTGCTATCGCCCAAGTCCCTCGTACACCCCTAACAAACGGTATCGCACCTGGCGTCGTTCTCATCGGCGTATTCGGGCCGCGCGGCTCGTCTCGCTGTCCCCCCCTCCGCGAACAGTAAAATTCGGCCGGCTGACAGAGTGACCTCGAGTTCATCGGGTTTTTCCCGACGCCGTTTCCAGCGAATCCTCCTATCTGTTGCTCGCGTGTCATATTTCGACCGGGTAACCGACTTCGATGCTTTTTCCATTAAACGGACAACAGAGCGGCGGGGGTGGGGAGGAGGAGGAGGGGCGAGGTCCGATCGACGGTTTCGAGTTATGGCCACGAAGATTTCAATTAAAACACTGTTACCGAGCCAGATTGGCCGCGTGTCCCGACCACGGTTTCGAAAAGCCGCGGCTACAACCCGCTTGGACGATTTTACGCGCTAGAGGCTCCGATCGGCCGAGCGTCTACGTAGCTCCGATTTCCGAGAGCTCGGCCGCGTCCCTCTGTTCTCTGTTCCCGGTTCTCGATTTTCGGCGTCTCTATCTCTCTCTCTCTCTCTCTCTCTCTTTCTCTCTCTCTCTCTCTCTCCGGCTCTCTCTCGGCTGTCGGAGTTGGAACTCCGGTGCTGCGTAGCCGGGCGCACGCTTCGCTCTCTCGTAACGTATTTTCCATCACGAAGTCGTTTCGCCCCGGGCGGCGTACTATTTTTGCTGGAAAATGGCCTCGTTTGCTCCACGTTCCTCTCCTGCCTCTGCTACGGGGACCCACACCGTTGCGTAGCATCGCTCGATCGAAAACCACGCGATACGCGAGTTCCCCACTCGAAATATAATAAAGACCATTCGCTCCGCGCGTGCTTTTCCGCGGGGCACGGCCGGGGCCAAAGAGATACGCGCGCGGAAACGAGGTGCTTCGAATCGGCCTTTGAGCTTCCCGGGTCCGTTCGCGAATTACTTAATAGTTTACATGTTTCTTCGAGTTTCGGGGTGACCGAGCTTGCGTTTTCTATCCGTTCCGCTACGAATCTCGTTCTCCGGTTATTAGATCGCTGATCGCATCTCTTCGGTTGATATCGTCCCACGTCATTTCGCTGTTTTAATTCAAGGGAGAGAGATTTTTAGAAAAATGTGATTTCGAGATTTTTTACTATTTTATGTCAGATGGTGTTATTATGATAATGCGATACTATAACGTCTTTGAATAAAGTATGGCAAAAGTTCTCTGTATTCCACTGTTCCGTTTTTATGTTCTTTCTCTATATCTGAAGAAATATTGAGATACATTTTTATAGATTCCTCTTTTACTACATTTATTTTACTTTTTTTGACATACATTGGCACAAGATTTAGTAGAAATGAAACTCCATTATTTTCGAAAACCAAATTATTGGCTTTTTATTGGACTCGACCAACATTGAATTATTGCCGTAATTTCATTTTATTATAATTTTCGTTGAATTTTTATCTAATTTTGTTCTACTCTGTCGGTTCTAAAGTTACGAAGCTTAAATAAATTATCCCGTTCTCTTCTTCTTTTGTATCGAATAAAATTTATCCTCTTTTAGAAAATTATCGCTTTTTGGTGCACTTTCAAATATGGCATAGTTCATTCACCATTACATTAACTACAATTTAGAAAAGCAGAAAATAATATAAGGTTTAATATAAAATTACAAATTCCACATTATCTTGCTTAAAGCATTAGAAACCAAAATAGCTATACATTAGGTTGGAAACTATGAAACGGGCGCTCTTGTTTAGTCTGCGTTCAGCTGCGACGCTCGTTTCATAGTTTCCAACCTAATGCATAGCACATTCGGTTTATAAATATTTCACTGTCGCTCAACGATCTGAAACCCTAAAAGTATACATTCGCCGACTGTAAAAGCATCGATAAAGTTGAAAATTTCGGACGGCTTTGATTCATTCGTCGGCACACGAGACTGCAATTGCGAACAATGCGCGGCGAAGGCTGCCCCGGGCCGGCAAAAGTTCGAAGCGTTTAGATCGCTAATTGCGCCGCGCGGCATGGAATTCGTATTTTTTCCGAAACTGTAAGAATGCTTAATTGCGCGCTTAACTATCTTCGCGATACCGAAACATCGCGAATCGATCTTCGTTCCGTCTAAATTCGTTAAACGCGGCTACCGCGCCAGGTATTCCACAATTTCCCGCGGAAGCTACCCGTACGTTCTACAATTAACCCCTGCGCAGACATATTTCGCGGAAACGTACCGGCGGGGGGGGGGGGGGGGGGGAGGGGCGAGTTTAAATCAAACGAGGCAAGAAATGAAAATAATTGTGCACGCGTTGAAATATACGTAACGGCCGCGAGGAAGATAAAACGTTGCGCAACAAGTTCATGAATGCTTGATTAAAAAATTTTAATATCAACGGCGAAAGCATGGATATAGTTTTCCGATGAAATTCTGCCGTATTTACCATCACTTACGGGACACCGTAAAAGCTTCGCGGGCGCCAGTGTTCCGATCGTATAATAGGGGAATTTGGGTCAAAAATAATACCTCTTTCACTAAACTAATCTCCGATATAGAACATTTTATGTTTTTTTTTTTTTAAAGTATATAGGAGATCAAATAAATCTTGATTTATGACCAGTGATATTTTTCGGTACCGACGCTGCACGAGTTATGGTACTTTATATCATGATATTTTCATTTCGGAGAAATTCGAGCAAAATAAAATCGACTTTGAAATAAAGCTTAATGTTTTCAAAAGTAGCACACGTAGAAACTGTTTTAAGCCTCGCTGACGTTGAAATAATATTTCATATCAGAAATTATAAAAATCTATATTTTGGTTGTATAGAATTATTTTCTCGTTTCGGGAGTTCTATAATAATGAAGTTAAATATACTATAAAAATCGGGTTATTGAAACAGATATTCTGCTAGTGGAGGAATTTATAAATCTCTTGCACACTCAACAAGAACTATAAACGTATGTAAATTATATAATTGTACATAGTTGCATATAACCGTATATAAATTATATTTGTATTATATACAAGTTAAAATAATTTGTATACGAGACGCTCGACACACCTGTGAAAATCGCTTCGTCCTGGTATTTTATTTGTTGGAAAAATCGTCATCCGCTAAGGGTTAAACGTCGAACGACGGGCCACTTTCACAGCTATATTATTGACGATATTTATAACAATTCCGAGCCTTATCCAGCAATTATCGACCACTGTGCGACGCGATGATATAAACGTCTCGCCAAGAAATGATATCCCAGGATCGAAAGATCGGTCCGCAGCCCTCGCCCAGCGCAGGGCAGGAATCGAGGGATCGCATTCGAGGCATCATTAATTCTCTTTCGAAGTTCCTTGGCGCGGCGGGCCCGTTTATATTCCATCAAATTGCAACAGCTCGCGCGCGCGCGCCCGCGGCCCGCCTGTTCCATCGGAACTAGTCCTCAGTCGGCGAGGCAAAGCGGCACACTCGGTTCGACGAAAGGCTACGAAAGTCAATCAAACCCTTCGTTACCGTGCTAGTTAATTATTCTCTGTTCCACCCTGCTCATTAATCCCCGCAAGCTCCCCGGACAGCGGCGAGGGAGGGGGGTGGGCAGCGCGTGCCGGCGGAGCACTCCCCGAGCCGATTTTATACGTTTCCCGGACAGTTTGCTAGTTCCTCGGCCATTAGCCACGCGGAGCCGCCGCTGCGCGGCGAGTTCGACGGCAGTTGAAACTTGAAATTTTCTTTCGGAATCGCTTAACGATCGCTTACGTTTGACCGTCTGCGACCGGGGAAACTCGGATACAATCGGCTCTCCCCCGGAACGGTTCTTCCAGCGCCGCGCACAAGCTTCTCTCGTTCTACCGCGGGTCGTTATCGGAGGTGATACCGTTTCCGCTCGCTCCGGCCGCAGCGGCGGCTCAACCCCCCCTCCCCCAACCTCTTTATACCTCCCCCGACCGCCGCTTGCCAAGAGTAATTGAAGAGCCGAAGGAAAGAAGGCACTTAGTTGGCCGGGTCGCGGCGATAGAAACAAGAACAGCAGCAAACAACGGTAATGGATTCAACCTTTGAACGCTGCCTCGCCCGCAATTGCATCGGGCCGCAATAACTTGCTGTAGCCCTGAGTTAGCCGCGGTAAGCGATTTTTCATTAGGTTTAAACGGCCACGATGATTGCGCGCTATTTCGCGCCGCGCCCCCCTCGCCGGCCTTCCCCCTCTTCCGCCCCCCCCCCCCCCCGCCCGCCTTCCCCCTCTCCCGACCGCCTTCCTCGGTCCACCGTTTGGCCGAGGAGATACCGTGCTCCCTCATTTTTCTCTTCGATGGAAACCGTTCCGCGGCCGGATTTGCTCGCGATTCTCGAAGGCCGAGGCGAACGTTTCGGCGCTCGGCTGAGAATTTTCGTCACGGTGCGCCGCCACCGTGAATCGATAGGGTAGTTTCTCTGCATGAGGAAGCACCGTGTCCCGCACAAATATTTGATAACCTGTTTCGTGGATAATGCACACGCTGGAAGAACTACAGGAGTTTCTTCCGTTAGCTTGTATTTCCAGTTAACAGCGTGACTGGAAGGATATCGTAGAGTCTACGCTATAGATCTGTGCTTTATCGGAAGTTGCTGAAAGAAACTCAGAACTAATACAAGCAAATCTAATTCTTATCCTTTTGATTTCTTTTATTCATTTCTCTTACGTACTCTTTTACTTTTATGGTTTTTCGCGATGGTACTACTTGTATTTGTCTCACAAAATCTTTCATCTATTATACTTTTCTGACTTCTTCATTTTTACTGTATTTATTATATACTTGTTATGTACGCTTCTTATTTTCCTCTCAATTTGTATAATATAAGGTAAAATGTGTAAAATCTGCTTTTTATTTCTTTTAGAAATTATGGAAACGTTTCTATGAGGAATTTGTTGATAAACTCCTCTAGCGACAAATATATTACAGTAAAAATACTCTGAAGTTTGAAAAAATGAAATCTTGTCATTATTGTAAAATAATACAGGGTGTTGCCAAATTAAATCATTTTCAGGAAATGTAGAATTCGTGAGGTCATTTGACGTAACTTTTTCCTTGGCAAAAATGCAATCCACGGCTTCGTTTACGAGTTATTAACAACAAACGCTGATCGATTAAAAAACAACGAAGCATAAAGTATAATGCAGTTAAAGAGTGCGTGACTTTAAAATTACCCAAAATGACAAGAAGCTAAACGGGAGACGTATTTTCAAAATTTCGTGAATTCCGTCGTTCAAATAGCTCCGAAACGCAGCAGTTGTCTCGCTAGAGAACGCGGGTCAATATAATTTCGCTGCCTCCAGCAGCCCGAAAGGCGGCCCATACAGATCGATCCCCCGATCGCCGGCCTGATTCCGGTCAGTGCCAGCAGGTCGAACGGTTCGATTTTCGGCGATGGTAAAGTTAGGCGGCACCGTTAGCCCGTCATTAGGATTCTTCTCGACTGCATGATTTCTAAGCTGCAGGGCATACAGTGTACATTAGGTAGGGATTGCCCGCAGCACGATGGGATAGTTAGTACCGCCACCTTGGATTTGCATACGCTAACGAGATTCCTGCGGTTTTGCCGATGCTTTGCATGCTGGCCGAGCACGATCTCGTCTCCCAGTCTGCACCTCTAGCTACGTCTATTTATTATGCGTCATAGATACGTCAGGCAAGATGGCACGTCAGCTATCCACCTCCCCTGGAGAGCAACAGAGGAGGAATAGAGGAGCCAAATAACCAGAGATAGAAAACGAGATGGCAAACGGCAAGTTTTAGTTAACTCGCCCGCCGATGGCCAACCTCACGGAATTCGTGTTGTGTTTCTCGCTTTACCACCGAATATTGGCCATTGTTCTCCGAACTTACCGTCGGCGGGGAGAAGTATTAGAATGCCTTCTGAAATGGCGCAACTTTTTCGAACCGCGCCGAGTTGGATCTTTTGAATATTTCAGAGGCACAGTATTGTACAATCGCTAAGATACTGTTTTTAAATTTTGCTATCGCTTGGTATGGCAAAGAGAATAAATAACTCAGGTTTTCGCAATTCTTTATTTGAGTCTCCAAGGAACATTTTAAAAATATATTTTGTAGATCTCGGCAACTTAAATATGCATTGCGAAAATTTCATCGAAACGAGTTGGAAACTTAATATTCTTTATTAAATTATATGTTTCATAAGTTTCTTATTTACTTAGAGCATTCACAATCAATTCTTTCGTGGAATTGCAAGTAAATTTGTAGACCTTTTGCTGACATGAGAATTAATTTGCATGGTTAATTTAGATCACTGTACCTTCTAGTAGAATAACTTGTGTTTGGTCATCCTTACATTTGCTATAATATTTACCTGTTCATTCTAAAATTTCTAGCTCCGGTACGAATTAATTCAATAGTATGTTTCATAAAAGAGGCGTACTTAAATAAAATATCACAGAAATTGTAAATTTACTGTATAATTTGGCTTACACTTGTTAAAGAAATTGTGGCAGCTAACTGGTTGACAGAGATGGAATCGAAAATAGCAGTAACAGACACGCTAAATGACGTGTTAATGGAGATGGACAATGTAGCAAATTTTTCAATACTGTACGATAGTTTCACTAATATTAGAACGACGTCAAAATGACGAGTTTTTTTTAACGTATGATATCGCAAAGATATTAATAGATATGTTCCTGTTATTTTGACAACGTGTTGTAACAGGTGATGTAGACGCAGGTCACATCAGTTTTTTATTACAGCAATTGTTCCTCTTAAGATTTTACTTCTTATAGATTTTGGAAAATTTTGATTTACTTAACCCTTTACACTGAAGATTCTCGATTGTAAGGAGAAATAATATACAAATTTTCAGTTATTAATTGCCTTCATTGTTAGAGTTAAATCTACAGAGGTTTAGAAGCGACTAATAAAGGCTGCTTCATAAGAATCACAAATTCATTCAAATTTTTATAATAACGCGTGCGTGAATAAAGAATTTTCAATGGAAGCATCTTTACAACTTCAATAATTGTGAAATCAAAAAAATTGATAATATCAGTATTAATACAGTTAATATAACTACACACACTGCAGAAAATGAAGAAATCGTCAGCGAAGGATTAAATAGATTTTCATGAAAAATAATTATTATCAAATCATGACAGTAATACAGTTTCACACAAAGATAAGAAATCGATCAGACTTCACTAAAAGTATATTAATACCTTCAGGAGTTCATGATAATTTTCCTAGCTCAATAAAATCTTGCTCCGTAATTCGCTCGATTCCTGGATAAAAATCCTGTCTACAAATACAGAAAGAACCCTTTTAATCCGCTAATAGAATCTCTGTAAAGCGACGAATTAAATAAAGGGAGAATAAATATTTAAATTTCGAAGCGGAAAGAGAGAGATATATATATAGAGAGAGAGAGAGAGAGAAGTAAAGAGATGGATCGGACTTTTCGATGGATTTGTTTCATCCCCGCAGGAGTTCATTAACGTCATCCGTGTCGGGCCAACACGGGCACGTCAAAAAATTGATGCGGATCACTTCCCATCTGATCGGCGGGCTCGTTCCGCGAACAGAACTGGGTCAGCGTATTTTGGAAGACACGCAATTAAGCGGTCGGAATGGAATTTGTTTAATGGCCGACGTGGATGCATCTTGTCCTCGCGTCGATTACGACAGGTCGTCGAGCAACGGTGCCACCGCCGCCGCCACCAAAATTGGAAAGCAAAGTGCGCCTTTAGCAGACACACTCGAAAAATTTGGTGTCCCTGCCCAACACTTGGAATTAAGTTTTCCCGTGGCCAGACTCGCCGCGCCGCCACCAGTCTCACAGATTTTTAATTTAAGTTGCGCCCGTCTGGCCGCGAGGGAGAGACGTCTCCGAGCACTGTATATATTTGACGAGACGGACTCGACTGTTATTTAGACGAGACGCTGCGTCCCCCTTCGCGGTAACGTTAAACAATCGCTGCTCCGACCGTTCCTAGCTCGTCCGCTCCGGCTCATCCGTTCTCATTAAAACCGCTCGCCGGGACCTAGGTGGACAATTTTCATGTGTTTCACTTAGGTTGCGTTATTGTGACGTCGCGTGTTCCGTGGCTAATCAATTATCCTTTCAATTGTATTTTACAACTGTCCGTAAAATATCGAAGTGACTAAAATTAAATGACTAAAACGAAGTAACTAATATTTGGCATTACGACCGGACCGCGGATTTTATGCATTTTTGGCGAAAACCAGTGACAGAAATATGAAATCGCGAAGGCAGACGAGGAATTTAATAATATTGTTACATTATTTTAAAACTTGCCGGAATTATTAAATAAGTCGACTCGGTTTTATTTTATTTTCGTTTGTTGCGGTCGTTCTGTACAATTATATCTCCTATATACAGTATATTTACTATATACAGTATTTCGTGGCGTGTTCAGCTAGAATAAATTTAGAGAGACGAACAAACAGAAACCGTCGCCGGCGAAGTTTGCCCATTTAGCCTCAAAATCGTAAAATATATAAAGAAGAGTGTCTTTCTTTTTTAAAACCCGATTTTCAGTCGGAACGCCACAGAAATAATCGTTTAAGAATGCTCAATGATAGAATAAAATATAACCTCGTACAATACCGAGTAAATAAAGTTAAAACCAAAATAAAATTCTGTAGAAAATAGAAATTTGAAACTGGTGTTTAATATTACATTTAAAGGATGCATTTGTTATTTATGTTCGTCAGCTATTTGCTTGAATAAGTGAAAATATCAACGGTCTTTAACGGATCAGTTGATTTCGATAGAACAACTCGAGCGCTCAGTCGTTTTATATATAAATTCGACTAAATTTAGCTATTAGAAATTTAGCTTAAGATGCCGAATAAACTGAAAGCTTTCGTTTCGCGGTATATTAAATTATTCATAGTTTAGTCGGTATATAGGTTAGGTCAAAATTATGACGCCTTCGAGAAATGAGAGGTTCCTGAGGTGATTTGAAGAAACTTTTTCCTTAGCAAAAGTGCAATCGACGGCTTTGTTAATGAATTATTAACGAGAAATACTGAGCAATGAGAGGCGAGCTCGGATAACGCTAGGCGGCGGAGCCTACGAACAGTCGAAGCCCAGTTACGCTCATTGACTCGACTGCTTCGCGTCTGCCGAGCTCGCTCCTCATTGGTCTATGATTTTCGTTAATAACTCATTAACAATGCCTCGGAGAAAATTGTCATAAAGGAAATAATTGCTTGAAATGACCTCAGGAATTCCCCATTTCCGGATTGTTAAACATTTTTGGGTTATAAGTATAAATATAACACAAAGTCATCAAAATAATATAATACGTAGGTATTCCTTTTATTATACTTTCTCATTTTTATTAACTTTAAAAGGGTAAATTTGTGTTATTTATACGACATACGTCTAATCCAAATGCAACGAATACACAAATACTACGAACGGCATTCGTAGAACGCAAACGCAACACGAAGTCATGAAAATAACTACGGAACGCGGATGCATCTTTTATTGCGCTCGCGATTTCAGCGAGCGCGGCAAGGGTTAATTTTTGATGGCTGATCGGTTAGCTATGCGGGCGCGATGCAGCGGCGATGCGTCTGTATCTTAAATTGCTGGCAGAGCCGGGCCGCGCCGTGGAATTTATTAAACCCGCGGATCGATTTCTCTGGGGCGTGTTCGGGCATATCCGGCCGCGCGAAAATCACGATATGCATGCGAAAAGTTGTAGAATGTTATTTCGTAGTCGGCGTGCCCGCGCTTATGAACTTCATGAATTCATTACCGGGCAGGACTCGTTACGCGCGCGCGCGCGGGTGCCGCGGGTTCATTTAGAGCCCTCCTGGAACTGGGACGCATGCCCGCGAAAGCGCCGCGGTTATTTTCAATGTTTCTTCGTTAGGCCGCGGGGAGGTCGCACTTAATCCCCAGGATCCATTAATCGTCCGGCCAATTATTTAGTACAAAGTCCCTTCGGCCGTTAAAGTCCACTTAATGAAAAGGGATATCGCGTAATTCGACGACAACCGGTTTATCTTCGCGGCCACCGTCGCCGCTGAAACGCTCCGCCCGCGTCGGCGTCGCTGCCGCAGATTATGAGAAAAACCTTCGGACGAGTGATGCGCACGATGCTTCGGGAAGAATTAACACTTCAACGCGGTCGTTGTCTTTAACCTTTTAGATACTACGCGCCACTATAGTGGCTTTCGCGAATGGCTCTTGCTTTACTCAATTGTTTTATTATTTATTAAAGCAAACAATTCAAGTGAAAGTGTGTATACTATATACAATATATTAAGAAAAGAATATATGTTATTAGTACTATATATAGATATCCGGAAAAAATATATATTAAGAGAAAATCGTAATTTAGTTACGAAAAACTTTATTTGCGCAAAATCCTGCCGTATCTAAAAGGTTAAAGAGTTCAAGCTACCTTATATTGCAGAATTCTTGTTATACAGAATTCGGATCTTACGACAGAGATATTCTATGGAACATTTTTCTATAGAAGCATATATTTTTTGTTTAATTATAGTATATCATAACGTTGATTCTACACTATATGTATTAGTATAGAAACTGTGGTATTAGTATACAAACTGTAGTATTAGTATAGACATTGTATATAATACTCAATTCATATCCATATTAAAAATTTTTGAAGCCAAGAAATTGAATAAAATTATTACATTTCTTTAGAATATTAACAGTAGATATAGTATCCTTTGTATTCAACTACCTCTACTATTCGTTTAGATAGCCTCTCACATAACTTGTTTGCCTACGTCCGATCTAAAAATGTCTTCCGAATCGCTTCTTTTAAATTTTTAACATTACCATACTGCTTGCCACCTTCGTATATTTTCCAACGAACTCAAACATTTTACGACACACACGCGCGCGCGTGGAAAACATACAAATCAAATATTACCAACATACATTAATTAAACAAAAATGAAATAATTATTTCGTGATTATATATTTCCTGAACAACATTTTATAATAAAACAATTACAATTTTATAGTAAAACATTTTATCGAAACAAATGATCAACGAGCGAAGAGAGCGATTTTATGTATCGCTTCAAATACGATAATATAACCGTTTACTGCGACGTTAAACGGCGGGATGGCGAGTTGGAAAAAAAAATGTTAATTCCCCGGTTAAACAGTTCGACGTTACGGCCGCGTCTAGATTTTGCAAAATAGCTGGGATCTTTCTAAAGGTCTCCATCTTTCCCGAGCCATTAATCTTCGATCCCCGGCCGGTGTTCGCGTCTAAAGGGTTCTACACCGTGAACCGGCCGCGCGCGCGCGCGCGCTAGTCTTGACTAACTCTCTACGTTTTACGATTAAGTGGGACCGTATATTTTACGGGTTTGATAGGCAGCGTGAAGCTTTTACGGGCGTGTAGCCGTTCGCAGAATTTCAATTATGCCGACCGTTTCGCAAGAACTTTTATGAACCGTGAACAATGCGGAACCGTGTTATCTGCTGAGGTTGGGACGATGAAAATGTACTCGTCCGGGGCAGCGATCGGGGATGGGATCGAGCGTGTTACAAGAAAAAGGAAAGCGATACCGTGAAATTGACCCGAACCCAGGTCGGCACTTTCAAGTGTACTCGAAGTCTGGCAGAGTAGGTCTCAACCAGGTATCCAAAATTAATTATTTCATCGAATGATGGTCTGAGTTACATATTGCGATGTCATGGAATTAGTATGTAATTGAACTATTATGTAATTGAACTAGAATGTAATTGAACTATTATCTAATTGAACTAGAATGTAATTGAATTGCTTTACAGTCGCATTGCTTTGAAATTATTTTGTAATTGAATTACGATACGTTGAGATTTTATTGGTTATTCGATTGGTTTGTAAATGAATTATTTTATAAATGAATTGCTTCGTAATTGAATTGCTTTATATTTTAAGTGTCTTATAAATGAATTGTCTTGCAACTGAATTATTTTGTACATGAATTGACATGGAATTGAATTATTATGTACATGAATTGATTTGCAATTGAATTGTTTTGTACATGAATTGATTTGCAATTGAATTGCTTTTGGATTGAATTACTTTATAAATAAATTGCTTTCTGACTGATTTGCATTATAAATGAATTATTTCATAATTTAATTGCTTTATAAATTAATTGCTCTATAATTGAATTACTTTTTAATCGAATTACTTTATAATCGAATCACTTTGTAGTCGAATCACTTTGTAGTCGAATCGCTTTGTAGTCGAATTACTTTATAATTGAATCACATTGTAATCCAACTGCTTTGAAATCGAAGTACTGTAATAACTATTCTTGGAACTATTATACCTCGAACAATTAAACTATAATTCTGCACAACTATGTTATACTTACATTTCTCCATAACAGTTATAACAATATAATTTGATTGATTTTGACAATTATTCTACATGGCGAGGAACCTACTGATTAAATCATAGTATAAGGAGCACGGTTCCGGCACTATTTGTGTACACCGCTCCGTTTCCCTATAAATGCCGTTTATAGCTAACGAAATTAGGTGGCCGAAGATTTCGCGAGGCGGAGAAATAGCGCAGGAAATACCTGACCGATTGACTTGGCCGGTTAAGTACAGAGAAATTCCGCGTTGTTTCGATACGCTGAAATTCAATGACAGCTTTGGCATGACCCGCGGTTCGAATGAATGATATTGTGAACAATATGGCCTGCATTCTATATACTGACCTAATTACGGGAACCTCTCTAGTGACCGAAATGACGAGACCATTGTTTTGGTCGGTTCTCGTGGAATAAGTCTGCTAATTAACTCTAAACTTACCGAGATTTCGAAGCGACTAGCAAGCGTCTTATAAAAATCACAAGACAGAATTTATTTTAATTACTCGCAAGTTTTATAAGACTGCGTATCTGGATAAAAAAATATATTAGACAGTTTTTAATAATAGCACTGCAACATAGATAATTATGAAACAGAGAGTATGACTCCGGGAATTTGACCGGCGATGATAGATTCGGTGTTATAAAACGTTCAATAATTATTAAGCGTAAATACTTTAAACTTTGTATGATGAACTTCAAGCGTTAAAAAATATAGAAATTTTTGTTCACTCGGAAATTTTCCTAATCACCAAAATAAAGAATTGTCTTTTAGGTTTAAGTAGAACGAGTCCGTAGCAAGTCAGACATATGATTGAAAGAAAGAAATAGCTATTGACAGAGATGATGCAATATTTCTATAATAAATACACACTGTAATGTTATAGAAAAGTCAGCGCACTCGACTTGGTCAAGGTGGGGGCTACAAACTGAATTAATTAAGCTTACTTGTTAATTATTAACTATACATTTTCAGTGTACACTTAAGATTTACATTTCGAACGATGACTTTGAGGACAATAAAATTGCTAGAAATATTTTCAGCATAATTCCAGCATAAAATTTTCAATTTTATGATTGTTAAAGCAAAATAAATTGAAAGTAGCGCGACGACCCCGGGGAAGGGGGCAATATAAAATTGATGGGACACGTTGCTGCGAGAGAAACTTTTCCACCGATAATTATTTATTTCGATAAATGGAACGGCTATCTAGACCCCCGCGTCCACTAGCGGAGCAGAAATCGCTAGCGGAGCGATTCGTATGAAGTGAGCCACTGCGAAATATATTTAGCAGAATCGGCGGGCAACTCCAGCGACGACGATGAAAGCACGGTAATTAGCGGAAGCGTTCGTTCAAACGGATCCCCGAGATAATCTGTTCTCGTTTTTCCGTGTCGCGTTCGAGTTTTAGCAGTCGCCTGAACTCTTCGACTGACCGCGCGCCCGGTAGATAACGCTGACATACTCCGGGCAACCCGCGGAAGAAAGTTTTCCAAGCGAATTCAAAGTGAAGTAGCTGCGCCTGGCATGTGTTTCGCCGCGATAGCGCACACTTTGTACAATTTCTGGGAAAACAGAGGAACGTGTGATACAACGCGGGGACTGTACACAACACTCGGCTGACATACGTTTACGGCAACTTTGCCGGTTTCTTTCGCGTGCCGGGTCCGGCGCTAAAGTTGCCCGCGTCTATCGTGGAATACTTTATACAGCGTGAGAAATTTTTGATTAGACACAAAAGAGGATTATTTTGGCGAGAGATCGTAATCATGATTATCATGTATGTAACTAGGCTTGGTATAATCTCAAATGATATTAGAGATGGTTCATCGTTTTCTATAACCATGTTTCAGAGAATCTATATTTAAATTAGATTTATTATTATTTTTATAGTCTTTTTGATCCTTATCATTTCGTTATTAATTTCTTTCGACATTATTGTTATACGTTGTTACACAATTTAATTACAGTTATTATTACTATTGCTACCTTATTACTATTATTTCATTATTATTCTCTTTTTCGTCGAATTTATTCTTACCACTCGTTACACAATTAACTACACTTCGAATTATTCTTAGACAGCGCAGGAATTATTTCTCGTTGCTCTAGCCCCGTCGCGGAGTACTACTCCTTGGTCGCGCTTAGAACGCTAAATGATACTGTAATTTCTGTTAACAGAGATCGCGCCGCAGCTGGTCTACAGGTTTATCGAACAGACAATGCAGATCGGTCCATCGGTTTCCCTGAAATGCAGCGCCGCGGGTAATCCCACGCCGCAAATTTCCTGGCTGCTGGATGGATTTCCGCTTCCGCAAAACGACAGGCTTCTGATTGGCCAGTACGTTACGGTGTACGGGGACGTAATATCGCACGTTAACATCTCGTCGGTGAAGTCCGAAGATGGGGGCGAGTACGAGTGCATCGCCAGCAGCCGGGCGGGCGAGGCGCGGCACTCGGCGAGGCTCAATATTTACGGTGAGAGAGACAGAAAAAAAATGAGAGAGGGGAGAGAGTGTCGGAGAGTAAGGGAGTGAAATAGGGTATGGGAGCAACAGAGTAAATGAGAGAGAGACAGAGAAAGAGTTAGAGAGTAAAAGAGTAAAAGAGCAAAATAGAGCAAGGTGTGTGTGTGTGTGTGAGAGAGAGAGAGAGAGAGAGAGAGAGAGAGAGAGAGTAAGGGAGTAAAATAGAGCAAAACAGTAAAATAGAGTAAAAGAGTGATACAGTAAAATAGAGCAAAAGAGTAAAATAGAGCAGAAAAGTAAAGTAGAGCAAAAAACAGTAAAATAGAGCAAAAGAGTAAAATAGAGCAAAAGAGTAAAATAGAGTAAAAGAGTAAAATAGAGCAAAAGAGTAAAATAGAGTAAAAGAGTAAAATAGAGCAAAAGAATAAAATAGAGCAAAAGAGTAATACAGTAAAATAGAGTAAAAGAGTAAAATAGAGCAAAAGAGTAATACAGTACAATAGAGTAAAAGAGTAAAATAGAGCAAAAGAGTAATACAGTACAATAGAGTAAAAGAGTAAAATAGAGCAAAAGAGTAATACAGTAAAATAGAGTAAAGGAGTAAAATAGAGCAAAAGAGTAAAATAGAGTAAAATAGAGCAAAAAGAGTAAAACAGTAAAATAGAGCAAGAGAGTAGGAGCGAAACTAAGAGTAAGGGAGTATCGGAGCAAAAAAGAGTGAGAGAGGGAGGGAGGGAGAGAGAGAGGCTGTTAAGGAGAAGAATCGCCGACCGGTGTCGATTGAAATTGACTGGAAACCCGGGGGAATATTACGTTTACCACGGGATCGATCGCCCGGAATAACGGCTTGATGGGGCCCCCTTTGTCATTAACGCCGCCCCGATCCCGCAACTCACCGCGCGGAGATGGTTTCTATTAATTAAAAACCGTCCCCGTCGCCCCGAGTCGACGAACTTCTCGCAATTGTTACGCGGCCCGGGAAGAATTGTGGGGATGATGCCTCTCCTCGGGACGCTGAGAGAGTCCTGCCTGAATATTGGCGAAGTTAGCCGGAAATATACGACGCCCGGTCAACGAGCTTCTCGTCCTTCAAGCTTTCGAAAATTGCTGTTTTCGTGGTATTTTTGTTTTATTATCGGACGACCAGTTTCGGTCCATTGGGTGTCCGAGTGTATTGTTAACTAACTGTGTAGTTTCTGTAAATTTATTTTCTATATGTTTTCGTTTGGAGAAGGTTATGGAAAATGTAATATCGTTATTAAATAAATAATTGAAAGAGAAAATTTGATATGTCCATAGACAGTACATTGTAATATAATATATTATAATATATTCCTTAACTACTGTACTTATTAAAACTCGCATAATCACCATTGGCAATCTCAAAGACCGCTTAATTGCGTTATTATTAGCGTGGCGCATACAATATAATAATTATATATCATATAATGATAAATTATGCGTTTCCTGAATTGTTATATACAGAAATTGCATATTTTCAAAAACGATGGCATATCAACTTTTCTACTTAACGATTTTTTATTCGAGGTGTAAGTTTATATAGTTTACGAAAAAATTTCAACGAAGGATGCTGATATTTAGGTAAAGTAGAATTTGTGAAAACAATCACGCGAATGATCTATAACGAAGAAATGTTTCAATGCAAGTGAAATTATTCGAAAATAGTCGGCCAAGTGAAATTACTCGAGAATAGTCGGCCAAGTGAAATTACTCGAGAATAGTCGGCCAAGTGGAAACATTCGGCACTGGTCAGACAAAAGAGAAAAATTTGATTAACTTTTCTAGTTTATACAGCGTAAACAGAAACAAGCTTTCACGAATGAAAATCAGAGTTTACGCGTATCGTTGATACCGTTCGCGAACAATAAACGCGGTTCGAAAGATATATCGACTTGCACGAACAAAACGCCCCTAATTCTCCGTTTTTTTTCCACGGAAAATTGGTTCCAGAGGAGGAACCGGCATGAACGGGAAGCCGTGTAAAAAGGTGCGCGGTGTACACGTGAACATGGAAAAATGGAAGAGAATTGGTTCCGGATATGAAAACTCGATACGAACAATAAGTTGTTACCGAACGTAACACGGCAATTGGTTCAATGAAATATTTTCGATTTTCGATCGGCATTATTACGTTCGCATATTGTATCAAGTTCGCGCGAAGAGAGTCTTCCGCGCAAAAATTGAACCAAAAAATTACAGCGAAAATTTGGAAAATTCAGTTCAAAATGAACGATCATCGGTACGATTACCGAGTTTCGAATTTATTTGGCAATCGCACGAAAGAAGCGTGTAGCGAGCGTGGATTTACGTCGCGGCAGAATTACCTCGTTATCCGACTTCGCTGTACAATTCCTGTTTTTCCGTGGCAAACATTTCGGTGCCGGTTAATTCCGAAAATGTCAAGACCTATTCTCGAGTGAGACGCGTTTCTAGCCGCCGCGTTGTGTAAGCGAGATCTAGAAATACCTGCCCGGTGCTACGAAGAGCCATCGGTCCGGCGTAAATGGATTCGAATGAAATTAGAAATGCTTTCATCCGGCGCGGTTCGGCGCCGGTAAACTTCGGTTACGAACACTCAGAGCGTCGGCCAGGTGGGTTCCTTATTTTTCCCGGGGAGCGGCAAATTGGAGCGAGGCGAAGATAAAAGCCGTGTTCCTTCGCAGCTACCGAATCGATTCCACCTGGCCCGACGCGTAAAAAACGCGGGGACAAGTTTAACTCTTCGCGCCGGAGGGGGGCCGGCACGGTGAATTATTTGAAATACATGTCGGTATTATTTGCTTGTCAATCGCAGGCCCACCATACGTCAGACCCATGTCCACGGTTTCGGCGGTCGCTTGGAAACAGTTTCACATCAAATGCCCAGTCGCTGGATATCCCATCGAATCGATAATTTGGGAGAAAGGTGAGTAAACGTGCTTTAGTTTCGTAGCGCGTGCGCCATTGTTCCGGTCCCGTTTTACGGATCCCGTCAAATCATTCGAGGAACGTATGATCTGTCCGACTCGCAATTATTACAATACGTCGAAACCAAGTATCGACGCAAATTCGCCTAACACTTGAGCCACCGCCATTTAGTATACACCTATTTCTATATTCATTTACGTAATCATTTGGCTCGATTTTTAAATATATGTGCTTTCTTTTCAGTTGGACAGACAATCTAGAACAGGCAATAAAACATTAAAGAAATTTTCCCAATAGAACCCTTTCAGGTGTCGCCTTCATTACCTTGTACAATAAATTGTTTTGTATCTGTAAATATTCTACTACTTTTAGTTTTCGTTCACTCATATCATCCTAAAATTTTACCTGAAACTTTCACGTTCACAGTGACAAGTGTATCATTATTTCAAATCAAATTTCATATATTTAAAAAATGACTGCTCAAAATGAAGAATAGCACAAACATTTAAACAAGTATTATTGCTAACTCAGACGGTTACGGATAAAAATACATCTCTCCGTAATTATCTTGCACACAACGAGAATAATTGAACGCGAAGAAACAACAAAACGCAACATCTCCGCGCAAAATCGATCACGAAAAAATCGAGGGATATTTTTAAAAAAAAAATGCGAGAGTCGCTACTCTCAATGCGGAGCAACGTGTACATAAATAACAAAAATAATACCGGCGCCCGGGGTTGTTCATATATTCCAATACCGCCGTGCGACCGAAACAGTTGATCCCGCGCGCGCGCGGGGGGTTTTTGAAAAATCGTATTTTCGGACAGGTTTTCGGTGCCTCGGCCCCGCGCGGGTTTTTTGGTTATGGCGGCGCAGCTTCGTTCGACCGGCTCTCTGGAAATTAACGCGGTGTCCGTATCAACGTACGCTCGACGTCGGGAAATTAGGAACAGGCGGGGGGGGGGGGGGGGGGGGGGACGGTTGTGTTCCGCACGGACACCGTACCGGTCCTTATTTTCCCTGCAATTTGGATCGATCGGTTACCGCCGTGCGTCCCCCCCCCCCCCCCCCTCCCCCCTCTCCCCCGTCACCCCGATCTCCCCATATACTAAAGCATTATCGTCGTTGTTGTCAGACGGAGTGAGGCTGCCGACCAACATGAGACAGAGAGTGGCGAACGGCAGCCTGTCCATCGATAACGTGCAATCGGACGCGGATCAGGGCACGTACACCTGCACCGCCAGGGACAAGCATAACATCACCTCCCAACGGTCGGTCGAAGTGCGGGTCCTAGGTGAGTGGCCGGAAGACAAATATTTTCCGATACAGGTGTTTTGCAGGCTTTTGCGGGCCAGGCCGAACACGAATTTCTCGAGTCCGCCCGGAGACTCGCGTGTGACTCTAACTATTTTTGGATAATTACATACTTTTCCTCTTTCTCTCTAATGCTCGGCAAATCGTGCCCGGAAAGTTTCGTGACCGTCGACGATCCAGCCGCGCCCCTTCGCGGGTATTACGATCGCTGTCGACACCGCTCGCGAACGTACTGTCTCGTCCGTCGTGCCTGATCGAAGGTGTCCGCTAACCTAATCCTCTGTTGCCGGTGCGACTGGTGTCTCGCGTCGGCTGCTTCGGCGTCTTCTGCTTTGTTGCACACGGATGACACTTGATCGCCCGTCGCTGTTAACTCGGGATTCGTCCGCCGTTAGCGTCGCGTTCCGAACGGAATTTATTGCGCTCGAGCTTCGTGGTCGAAATCGATTTAACGAAGAACGTTGACCACCGTTGTGCGATCTTGATCGCAGCCGAATTGCTTTCGCGCGTTTCGTTGTTCGCGGTACTATTCTTTGTACAGTTTCGTTTGATTTAAATCTCAAGAAGTTCTTTTTAATTGTCAACGATCTTGTATCACTCTGCTTGTGCTCTTGTTAATCTAAAAGTAATTGTTTTTATGGTCACTGATGGCAGAAGTCGATTGCGGATTTTGCGACACAAAATGATAAGGTGAAATAAGAAATTGTAACGTCAGTAGATGAGTTTGTTAGCATTGTTACACTATCATCCTATACTATTGTATTAATAATTCATTTAAAATCAATAATAAATTCATATAAAATCAATAATAAATTCATATAAAATTAATAATAAATTCATATAAAATTAATAATAAATTCATATAAAATTAATAATAAATTCATATAAAAACATAAATTAACTTTCAATTCTGATAATCAAAGTTCTACCGTGCTTATTTACTTAACTTCGACACGTCACAAATGAAAAGGAACGTTCTTACGTTCCACAAAAGTCCGCAGCCAACTTACAAGACCATTGTTCGTCCCCTCAAAGTAACAGACGCGAGCAAAAGATTGATTCGAGATGCCGAAGTTGAACGCAGCACTCCAAAGCGCGAAAGTAACTGAAAAGGTCGACGCGTGAGCCGTCTAAGTCACTTCCATCGGATCCGAGCTACGGTGTACGTTTCGCGAGCGGGTCGCGGAAACTTTCCAGACATGGTCTGCAAGAATGATTCGTACCAGCTGAGAGATCAGAGAATAGTCTCGATGATCGAGAGATCGAAGAACGCTCGGCGAGACCCACGCGCCGCTGACGAAACGGCGTTGTCTCAGCGAACACGAGCGAAAACCCCCCTCGGTCGTGACTGTGTCCCACCCTCTACTCCCGTCCGTGTCTCCCGCTCCCCTAACCCCGTGGATATCGTGTATTTAATAACGATTCGTGTGTGCACAATGTCCCGGCGTGTTCGACGCGTGCCGCTAAATTTACCTTCACGCAGAATGTTTCAGCATTAGGTTTACGGAGCGGCGAGCTCCGTGTGCATTGCGCTTGTTTGCCGCGCGGCCAAGAACGGCAAACGCGAAATCACTGGTCGCCGCCCGAGCACGCGCGCACACGCTCCGCGAGTATGCTCGCGAGACGCGAGCAACAAGCGCCCGAAAGCTGACGTCACTGGGAACCCCGTCACCTTCCGATCGCCGCGGCTTTTACACGAAAAATCATTTCGTGGAGGATATTCTCTTTTGTACGCTCGAAATTAATATTTTCGTGCATTAGAAATTTAATTAATAATTTCGTAGATCATATTTCATTTCATACAACGAAAATAAATATTTTCTTGAAATAAAATATAAATTAATCCATTCGTATATTATATTTACCTTATGCATACGGAATTAATTGTTTTGTGCGTCTTTGCGTATGAAATAAACTCTGTTAGTGATCTTATTAATTATTGAAATTACTTGGAATAAGATTCATCCAAAATTAAAAGATTTGGAAAAATTCTACGAATACTTCTCGATGAGTAATAAAGATAAATTATTTTTAATAAAATTTATATTATTTTAGAAATGGTATACAATAGTATACGATAGTATACAATAGTATATAATAATATACAATAGTATACAGCAATATAACATAGTATTCATTTAGATAATATTTTTAAAAATTGAATAAAAGATGGCCTCTCTAGATCTGCAAAAGGGGTAATTTTATTTCCAAACAATAAATATAATTTACATTTAAAACAGTGAATATGATATGCAACAGGGTTAATTTTATCTGGTAGAAAATTCGTGTTTTTCCAAAATTAAATATAACCTACGCAAGCATTAATTTTGAGTGGCAAAAAAGAAATAAATATGATCCACGGCAGGATGAATATCGAGTTGAAAAAAGGGTGAATACGAACTGCAAAAGAAATTAATTTCCAGTGTAAAACCTGTATCGAAAATTCCGTTGCATTCTTCTACGTCGACGCTTTAACACGCTCAGATTTATCGATTGTAGTGGGACCGTTGGAAGTTGCAGTTCTTGAAATGCCGCGATGCTAACCGGCTTTTACATTCGAGCGCGGCGAGGATTTAATTTTACATTCAATATCCCGCGGTGGTGTATCAATTTAGAATATTCACACTACGTAACGTTTCATGAAAATTAATGAGAAAATCAGTTCGAATATATTTGCAAATATTACTATGAAAGTGCGGCGACGGCGGCGCCCTTTTCGCGAACAGTTTCGGCGAATTTAACGTGCAATTAAATGACATTAAAATTTAAGTAAATCTCACGCCGCAGAATTTTGCCGAAAAGTTTTCGGTAAAATTTTCGGTAAAGTTTTCGAAAGTAATGCGGCCACCTTTAATTTAAATGACCTTGAACTTACGTTGCCATGATTATCGTCTTTAGTAACCTCTTTATTTAAAGGGTGTTTCAAAAATTATTCACATCGAAATGAGAGGTTCCTGAGGTGATTCGTAGCAATTTTGTTCTTAGCGAAAATGCGATGCGCGGCTTTGTTTACGAGTTATTAGCGAAAAACACTGACCAATGAGAGGCGAGATCTGCCGGCGCTTAAGGCGGCCGAGTCAATGGGCGGTACTAGGCTTCGTCTGTTCGTTGGCTCTGCCGTCTCGCGCCAGCCCAGCTCGTCTCTCATTGGTCAATTTCTTTTGTTAATAACTCGTAAACAAAGCCGCGTATTGCATTTTCGCTAAGGAAAGAGTTGCTTCAAATCACCTCAGGAACCTCTCATTTTGATGCGAGTGACTTTTGGAACATCTTTAAAAATATTTTAAAGATTCGAATTTCAAAATACTACTTTATTTCCATGTCAGTCTCCTTTAACGTTTCAAAACTATAAAATATACACACAGTTTATTCGAAAACGTAAATGAAATAAACGGAGATTCTCATCACACCATCTCCACAGTCCGTACAATGGATCGCGTACAATAGATCGCGGAAACAAACATGAGCGTGTTAAACGTCACGAGTCGTACCGTTTGATCGCGGGGAAGCAACTCGGGTAACACAAAGGAACAAGCAAGCGGGTTGCAAAAGAATGTTGGAACTTCGCGAAGTGGTCCGGGCGCCGCGGGAACATCAGTTTTAATCGACGAGGCAACGCGGGTAATCCAAACCGCCGATTCTCGTGCGGAGAAAGCGGCGACAGAACTTCGGTAAATTCGAGAAGTTGCCGGGAACGGCCACAAAGGATCCAGCAGCGGATTATCCAGTGGCGTAGGAATAGTCAAATCGAGGGAACGCCTGCAGAAAGTACAAACAACCGGTGAGATCCGATGGCGAATGGTTGTACGTGATAAAAAAAAAAAAACATATACCATGGAGAACGTGGAACAGCTCTTTTTATGGATCTCCGTTTCGGAGATAATCGACTTCGGAATTTTAGGAATATGTTTCTGCAAAAGTTTCGAGAACTTTTATTAACAATTTAGTCGGAGAAATGTTTTCATAGATGGCTCGCTGGAACGGTTATTGTTAGACTATGGAACTTTGCGCTCTTACGGCATGTGCGGATTTTTCAAATGGAACAGGGACGTGTAACGTTACATGGTCTGATAGGAGTTTTAGTTTTACAATAGGTAATGTTTCGTTGACGAATATTTTTCTCTTCTTCGAATTTTTGTGAAATTACGTATAAAAATTGGGATTTGGATTGAAATACCAGTTTATTTATTTTAGACAGTTTTTTTCAATAATACTTGCGTGAGCCACAATTTTATAATATAAAAATATTTTTCAATGGCAAAAGTATATAGTAATCTTTACAATTATCATGTTTAAACAGTGTTATATTTTTTAAATATTCTTTCACAGTTTTTGAGAAGTATTTGAATACCTCTATAAGTAGAAACAGTCAATTATAATCAGACACGAGTGCTCACTGAGAGCTAGAGAAAAATAAATTATTAAAACAGTAAATAGACTATAAATATTTTAATCGCATGTAATACAGAATTTGAAAACAACCTTTTCTTAAAATAGTACTTATACATGAAAATAGCATTATAAATGTCTAATTGCTATTTTGAAAAAAAATTTAATTGCCCAATTTTATATTTCTATTAAGACAAAAGCGAACAAATAATGAACACAAAAATAAATACTTTGCAATACATATATATAATATTTAAAAATTAATATCAAATTCAATTTACAAACAATACATTCCATCGAGTCATTGTCACAAAATCAGTAATCACAAAAAAGCAATAATCTTCTTCCGAGTTCCCAAAATACCAATTACAAAATATTTTCCCATAAAGGCAAAGACACATAGCAATCACCGAACTCGATTATCCCGAAGCGAAGCATCGCAAGAGCTCGCCCACGGTCCTCCGACTCGGCAACACGAAACGCCAAAGAAGCCTCGCGTTCCGCGCGGAGATTCGCGGCAGCCAATTTTCTTCGGCTGTTTGGCGAGACGGGTTTCGCGGCGTTAACAGAAAGTCGACAAGGGTGCGGGGGGTGGTGGTAGTTAGAAGGTTCGAGCCGAGAAAATGGCTCGACAGTCGTCGATCGGAAACGATCGGAAATCCCCGCAAAGCTAATTAATCCTCGAATGAAGCGACGAGGGGAGTGCCGGCAGTAGAACCAGGGGAGTGTCAGGGTGGGGAGGGACAATTATTCAATCTCGTCGTTTCTATTTACTCGCGCGGCGACGTGACCGCGTTCGAGCGTTAATTACCGTGAACGAGGCCGGCATCCGTCTTATTCCTACACCGCTGGATTCGCTTTGCGTGCCGTCGAACAAAGCAGGAGACAATCAAAGGGACCGGTGCTCGCGGTGCACGCGGTGCACACACACACACGCGCGCGCGCGCGCAAACAGAGTGTCTCTATTTTTCCCATCCTCTCTGTCTGTCTCTCACTCTCTTTACCTCTCTCTCTCTCTATATATATATTGCTCTTTCTCTCTCTTTCTCTCTTTCTCTCTATTCGTTGAAAATGCAAGAATTCGCGCTGCAGTCACGCTCCGGCGTCTCTCTGGATATCATCGGAAAGTTTCGAAACGAACACGGAAACCGGACTTCTTATCCAGCCGATCCTTATTGCGCGCGATAGGTTACAGTGCTACGAGTGTACATAATACGTGTAAGCTACCAGTGTGTACGTGCGAGTGTATGCGTCTCTTCTGTATATCTCGTACTATCTTTCTCCCTCTCGACTCTTTCTAACTCTCTTTTTCCGTATCTAACTCTTCCTCTCTCTCTCTCTAACTCTTCTCTCTCTCTCTCTCTCTCTCTGCCTTTCTTTCTTTATCTATCTATCTCTCTGACTCCAACTCTGTCTCTCGTTCCACGTCTCTGTCTATCTTTCTGTCTATGTGCGTCACCGGATATCCGTGCGTTTGACAACACTCGCGAACGAAACCCACGCACCAGAGCACAGCAATTCACTGCATCGCTCAAGCATCCGTCCTTGCACGCGCTCGCCTAAACTGCTCTGTATATTGTATATTCCATGCGTGTGTACTCTTGTACAGGAAAAAAAAAAATTCGTATCGCGGCGAGGTCACGCCGGCCCCGTCGGCGAGCTGCGGGGCGGGGGGTGGGGGGTGGGGAAGGGGGGTGGTGGTGGCCAATTCACGTGCACACGGGACGAGGCACGCGGGGGTCCGCTTAATCGGCGTCTATACTTGTGCGCGCGCGCCGGATCGAGTCAAAGAGTATCATCTTGATGGCGCGATATGAAACGCGTCGGTCTCCTCCATATTTATTGGATGTTTATTCGTCGATTGCGTCATCGTCGAATCGTATCGTCTCTGCTCGAGCTTCGCCAATATTTGCCGTGTTATGGAAACATCTACGGGAGCTTTTTTTTAGGGGTGACCTCTTGATTTTTTTTTTCGATCGATTTTCAGCGGATTTCGAGAGTCGGGAATCGAGTTGATTACTTTTATCGAAGGCGTCGAGGGCTGGCTTTTAATCGTTTGCATTTAACGCTGTTTTTAAGAAATGGGTTGAAGGGTATCTTTTAATAGTTTTTGGTAACAACTATTTTCTATGGTTTCCTGTGCCGATCGCTAGACTGTGGGTTTTAGGCGATTTTAAAAAATATCTTAGTAAAATCGTTAATAGGGAAATAACATTTTCGCCTGACTTGTGTTTCTTGCAATCATCTTAAATAATATTCATTTTTCATAAAATTTGCAATCTAGAAAATATCGGTAAAAATAGTATTAAATACTGTGGTGGTATTTCGTCGATTTCTGAAAATCTAACAAAAGATTCTTCTTAACCTGTTAACCCTTTCTGACGAATACACTCCTCATGATGTCACAAAAATTGTCATATCTTCGTCACAAGTATATTCATAAAAAATAACATATATACCTAAAATTATATATTCTTCAATATCCTTTATTAAATTACTTTCTCAAAGAAACTACGACAGCCAATTGGTTGAATGACGAAATCATTTTCGATAAATTGAAGCGGAATAATTTCGAGGTACGAAATTTATATTCGAAAGTAAAATATTATTTAAATCACATCGTGTTTTTGAATTAATGGCACGGCATGTCGGAAGCGTGTTGCCAAAATTGCATTACGAAATTTGAAGTATATACGGTGAGGTGTTACAATCAATTCCACAGCGGTGTGTCACGCAGGTATGTATATTAAACATCCTGGTATGTGACCACGCGTCTGGTCATTCCACCGATCATAATGAAGCTATTTTCAATTTGGATCCGTGTTGCAACAAATTTGTACCAGCTAGAGCTTCATGTACAACCATAATGAGAAACGAACGTGTGTTAAATGCATACTATTCTCTGCCCATTTCATTCAACCAGATAACAAAGTTTATTTAATTACGGAAAGAAAAACGTTCGTATATCTGTTCTTAAAACTCTTTTCTATCTTATTTCTATTTTATTTTATTTTCTTTTATTTTCTGTTCGAACAAAAGACGCGTAGTTTTTCTAAAAGAAAAATTCCTAAAAATTATTTTCAATTACCTACGCGATTCGCTTTCATTAACCCCTTGCTGTACAATTTTCCTCACAATTACAGCGATTTAAAGCACGTAGACACATATTTTATGTAATAAAAATATCGAGATATTTGCATTGCAAGATACCGATGGATGTTTGATAGACGCGTTCGTGCGACGGCAACACATTTTTTAATTACTTTACAATGCACACAAATGTATTATCACATTTTTCCATATCCATGATTCGTTTACATTCTGCGAACATATTCCGCGTTCGATTGCTGCGGGAAAGCTTTTCGAAAACTGTCCATTTTGTTCGATAAACTCTCGCGCGTCTAAATATTTGACAATAAAGTAATCGCGATACGCGTGTCTACGCGTGTTTATTTGTTTCAATATTGCGAACGTTCGCGTAATGAACAAAGCATTATCGGTATCCTTTATAAAAATATACATCTATATTTTTCCGCGATTTAGAGGACCATTGTTAAGACTTTTGCAATAGATTTTTTCAAATTGACGAAATAAATAGCCAGAATATTTACCCAAAGAAGACAAAATTCAAACAAAGGTTTTATTAGTTATCGTTCAAAAATATCTCATCCGATTTATAATAAAATTTTTCCATAGAATAATTTACTCAGAATGGCGTCCATCATGTGAACCGCGAAACGCTGTACAAATTCTTACACACGAAATCGATCGAGCCAAGAGCGTGCACCGGACTCGTCTACGGCAAAGGGTTAATATCGACGACAAGAGAGCAGAATTTTATTTCCCCGCTCGAACGAGAAGAATAAAAAAAAATGTCCTCCGTCGCGGGACGGACTCGTCAAAGTACGGCGAGCGGTTAACGAACGGCAATTCCATTAAAATGCACATAATGCAGACAGAATGTGAAAATATTTCGACGTTTAACGATCTGTCACTCCGTTGAACTACTTTGGTACGCATCGCGGGCACAGAGGAGACAGTTCGAACGATGGCACTCAGAAGACGAGTCATCTCCAAGTTAAAGCACCTCGGCACTCGGCGACACGAGTGGTTCGACAGAATTCTAAAGACGAGGGGACCCCACTCCCCCCACTCCCTCCCCCACCCCCGGTGCTCTCGAGGCCTTGTGCACGCACTTGTACATAAACACGCTGTTGTCGAAGCATCGATATTCTATTACGTGACACAGTCGCCGTTTCTTTCCGCGCTGTGTGTGCACTTCACTCGACGCTGTGTTCTCTCGCCGCGGCGGGACGCGCGCGCTTCCCAGCCCTCCCCCCGATTTTATCGACGATCCGGGTAATCGAAGGGCAGAAAACGAACGTCGAGCGTTTCCGGTGCTGCACGCGGTACCCGCTCCGACGAATTATGCTCGCCTCGCGCCGATTTTATCGACGCGACGACGATCGATCGTACCCTTTTCCTTCTCTCGCCGCGATCGAAGGCTCCGAGAAACTTAACGATATCGATTCTTCGGACTTTAAGACCCTGGTGCACCGTGTAGATAATTTACTTAACCCTTTATAGCTAGCTATGTTTCTGGAAGACTAGTTTATTAATAATTTAGCAATGTGTGTTTAATTCGTTTCATTGGAAATCGAAACGTTTTGTTGTTTCTACTTCGTAGATAATTTGTGCATTATGTTATGCATAATCGGTAGATTTTATTTATTTACAATGTAAATGACCACATTAGGAGAATTTAAGTATTGTTATATTAATTGAATTTGTTAAAAAATAGTCAAGAGAATTGCTAAGTGAGAGAAATAAATTTTATTCGAACAATTATCATGCGAATCTCTTATCTGACTCGTTATAGCGCAAGAGATGAAAATTAATAGACGCGAAAGACCCGACCAGTTTTTATTTCAATTAACCGTAATTATAAAGAAACAAAAATTCTCGCACAAAGAACGCAATAAAAGGAAAGAACGGTGCACGAGGGATAATATCGAACGCCATCGTTTTCCCTTCCCGTTGAAAAGCCTCTACAACGCGGTGCCACGATTTTCTCTATAGCAGCGAATGTTTTTAACGATATCCAGTCGATCGTTTCCACTGTCCCAGCAAAAATTGCGAACGTCGACCGATCGTTTCTCAAAAGTTTCGCCGATGATCAACCCCTCGTTACTCTATCAGCGGGAAGATGTTCGTCGGAATTTATCGACGCGATGTGCTTGCTCATCGCGAGCGGGAATTAATTGCGAAAGCTTGTCGTTTTCACCGGGATGGGAGAAATCGCGTAACGAAAAAGATCGGAAACGTTTTGGCCGCAAGATCGTTCGTTAACGCTTTAATGGCCGCACGTCTACGCAGTCGAACGTCGCAAGGGGTCGGCGATATTTTTGAAGAATTAATTTGAAGAAACTTTCTCACAGAATTCACTAAATAATTTAACACGTACGAAAATACACATAAAACAAAAGACAAGAATAATTTAACAGTAAATTTAATATTTTTCCTTTGTGTGAGAATTGTTAAAGCAATCACCTACGTGTAAATGTATTTGACAAGTCTTATATATTAGGTCAGCCGGAAAATTCTATTCGTTCTTAAAAATAAAGGAAACAATAAATTTCGTGTGCACCTAATATTTACTGTATTATTATAATAATTTAATATAATCGTAACTTATGCACTGTTGCCAGCGTGATGGCGATTTATGAATATCATTTTTGAGATATACATGTCGCAAATAAAACGACATTAGCAGACATAATTTTCCGGCAGATCTAATAATAAAATAACAATTGTTCCGGCTGTCGCACACGATGTTGTATAAGCGACCATTAAAGCGTCAATGCGGTTCGAGCGTGGAGTGGGGAATAATTTTTCGGGTGTTCGTGGGAAAAGTGGAAACCGACCCGACGTTATTTGTTGCCGCAGCAGAGTGGACCGTTTGCCGGGTTTAGCCGACCAAAAGACGAGTTGCGTCGAACACGTAGTTGTAAGCAGGAACGAAGTGTTACCTGGTAAAGACAACTACTTGAGAGACGATAAATTGTGAATTCTCTTTTCGTCTTTTCCTTTCCATGCAGAGATATAGTCCCGTTTATATTCGTGTCACGGCACTTGTGACTTTTTCAGTGTCTCCTATAAAAGCAGACTTCGGCGACTCGCAACTTCGCTGCGCGATGAATATTTCAGAAAGAAAAACAGTGATGGTTAATTTCCAAGCATTTAAGATTCGATCTTTGAATTAATTTCAATCTGGCAAATGTGAATTAAAGAGTGTAACTTTAACTCATTAGCATTCGTTTTCCATTCGATATTCTTGTTGTTGGAAGGAACCTGTTATATTCCAGGGTGCGTTTCAGCAATCATTTTTCGTCTATTATCTTTTCTTTCTTTTTTATTAAGTTTTAACCTCTATAAACTGATTTAAGTATTTTTTCTATTTATAATGAATTTTACTTGTTGATAATTACTTTACTAAAGTAATGCACTATAAATAAGTTAGCAAATTTTCAGATATATTAACGCATTGACTGTGACAATTTTATCTTGAAGAATTCTAGAATTCTTACGTCATTTCTTTTTTTTAATAAGAAGGTAGTAATAATAAGATAAAAGTAATGGTAACTCGCGGCTGGCAGTGAACGCGTGAAATGAAAAGAAAATAATTTTGGCCGGCTAGGTCCACCATTTGGTCCACTCTGCGTCGCCGAGGTTTCGCATCAATCGCCGCTCGTAACAGTGGTTCATCGCTCGGCGGATCAACGGACGAAAGCAACGGGTTGCGATGGTACCGAGGCTCGCGGCCGGGGAAACGCGAATTAAGTGGAACGAATATGATTACCGGAGAGAAACGCGTTCGCGAATTACGGTTTAAACGGCTCGCGTACCCCGCGCGGCGCTCCTCGATCGGCCGGCGAGCATAATTCCGAACGAGATTTCCCATCGGCGAGGAACGCCGGACTCGTTCCAGTTTACAATTATTTATCGGGCGAGCCCGATAATTTTCATACGGCGATCGTCGCTTTTGATATCGGTCCGCGAACGGCGGGGCTTCGTTATCATCTTTTTAAACGTCGCGCGTCGCGCGTGCAACGCAATGCCTCGTTACGTGTAATCCGTAAAGCGTCGGCTATTTGATATCGAGCGGAAAAATGTACACCTTTGTCGCGCCATAGTCGTGCCCGCCGACAATGGTGCAACGAAACACGATTCACGCGTTTCCCATGCAACGTTATAAACCGCGCGTGAAACCGTTCCGAGGGGAAATTGTTAGAATTGATAAAAATGTTTCGCGCGGCGCGAACGTTTTCCCGTGGTTGCCGCGGACGTGTGTAATTGTTTCGAAGGATTTTTAATGGACCGTCCGTTCGATGTTCGCTAGCGTACGCTAGATCTTATCTGGGCAAGATAAATTGTTTAATGGCATTTAACAGCATTTGTTAGCGTTTTTGTGGCGTTATTACATAGTGACCGAATCCTTGAAATGAAAATTCGATTTATGTCTTGATAAAGTTATTTCATTATTAACGCTAAGTCTTCTGATCATCAAAAGTGACGTAATTTAATTCATACAGATCTTCTATATTTTTTATTATAATGCACGATTAAAATGAAACAGTTACTTAATTACTAAGTTTCGTTTAACTAAGTCTGATCTAAAAATACAAATTGACCGTGAAATATTTACCATTAATACAAATATGTACCATTGATTATAAAAATTGTTAACACTGCGTAGAAAACTGAAAGATGTCTGATTAACTTCAAGATGCAGGAGCGACAAAAATATTTATTTCTTTTCTTAGTACTTTTAATAAACCGGAAATAATAGAATAATATTTTCAAATTCTGTAAATGCATCTATTGTTTCGAAATTGATCTAGTCACATTTTCGTCGCGACTGCATAAAATTCGCAGTCTAATAATTACAGTAACTGACACACTTTCCAAAGAGATTGTCAGCTAGTTAAAACGCTATTAAACATTTGCCTTGACCTAACAAAAGGCGGATGAAGATAATTCGTTAACACGGACTAATCGTAAAAATGATGACGAAGCCGCGTTCACGACCAATCGGGGTCGTGAACCCGTGGTGGGGATAATTGCTACGCGTCCGTCGCGGGCGCGCCTCGCTTGAAGGGTAACATTAATTTGGGAATCTCGGCGAAGCTCGCAGTTCAGCCTAAATGCCGTTGAATTTCCCTAAACAAGCACAGCTTTCGAGACAGCGCCGGTGCAACGTTTCCCGGGGAAGATTGCCGGCAGGACTAACTTTTCCAGTGGCGAACAAACACGGCAGTTCCAGTGAAGTCCGCATACGCGTGTCGTCCTGTCTCTCACCGGGGTCTCTCTGCCCGGTTTACATAGAAAACCGCAACGAAACGATACTCTTTGTACTATGCACCCGCGCATTAGAACACTCCGGGCGGGCCGGTCGACGTTCCGGCGAGAGCAGCGTTTGCGCACCGTCGCAAGAAAATATTCTTCCGGGCAGCCTCAAAAGCGTCGCCCCGAGGCTTCGACCGTAACCGTAGACGGGCTACAGAAATTTAATTAACGCGGCTTTAATTGCACGCGGGCGCGACGCGACGGCCTCTCTCTCTCTCTCTCTCTCTCTCTCTCTCTACGATGCGACCGAGCTCTCATCGAGCGCGGTTCGTCGTCGGCGACGTATCAGCGATCGGTATCGTTCGGGACGTGTCGTCGTTGTAGAATATAGGTAGAATATAGCTGCAAAAAAAACGCCGGGTGTCACGTGTTTTTTACTGCCGAGAAATTGTCGCTGAAGATTTGGATCATTAATTATTGTTGTTGTTGTTAACATTTATTAATAGACGGAATTAGAGACCCTTTTTAATCATACGAATTGCTAGCGTTTCCAATTTTATACTTTTTTCAAGTCTTTAAAATTTAATTTCGCGGTTTTTTATCTGGTGGATACCTAAATCATGTATGCGATTGTTCAATTAACTTTTTGAAATTCTAATACACAGTGTTTTTCCTTATTGTCAGATTAGGTTCTATTTTTCTTATTCTACCAAACGAAAAATTATAAAAAAAATCTTCTATCTAATGACGCACGACGCTCTGAATTTTTTCAGAATTATCAGCTGCGTAATAAGTTCTTTTAAATATTCGGGATCTTAAATATTATATCGAAGCCATCGGGGCACCGAAATCCGTAAATGCGAAAAGATGCATTTTTTAGATTAAAAGTAAGTTTTGTATTAAATTTGCATCGTCGTCGGCTTCTCTAATTAACAAGTCAAAAATCAACGCGACCTCGTCGGATATTCCTCGGCCATCGGAGTGTTCTAAAACTCGCTTCTCTCAAGGCCGGTGCTGTCGGATTCTTCCCACTCGCGAGACCAACGAAGCGTCCATTCGATGGACAGACGCGTTATCAGAGAATTTTCCACGGGAAACGCCATTACGTGGAAACAGGCTAATAATTAACCCACGAGAAAACATGAGCGCCGGATCCGACAGCGCCGGTGGACGATTACGACCGTCCGTTCGACGTGCGTGCTGTCTCTCTCTTTCTCTCTATTTCTCTCTGTCTGTCTCTCTCTATCTTCTCTACGTCTTTCCGACTCTCTCTCTCTATCTCTCTATCTCTCTCTTCCTCTCGGTCTGTCTCTATCTCTTCCGAATTTCATTGTACCTCCAGGAAATACTTCCGACGACGAACTCGAAACCTGCCCGAAATCACCCGCCCCCCCCCCCTCTCTCTCTCTCTCTCTATCCAGCCCACAAAACACACTTCCCCATTACCTAAACCGCGATTCTCTAGCGAATCTGAAACCGCTTTTGACTGGGAATGCCACCTTTTGTCTTTGTATTGTTCTTTCAGTGCCACCTAAAATCACGCCTTTCAGTTTTGCTCGCGATTTAAGCGTAGAGGACCGTACTAGCGTACAGTGCGTGGTCGTGACTGGCGATCTGCCACTGACGTTCACGTGGCTCAAAGATAACGTCCCGATAGAGACGATCAGGACGTCGCAGGATGCCCCGTCGTCCAGCTATGGCCGCGTTCAGGCGCCGGCCAGTACTGGGGACGCGATTTCGGGGCCCAAGCGGGGCCCCAAGGCCGACGGGCACGGCGAACAGTCCCCGATTAAGGACATTACCGTCCGGCAAAATGACGCTTTTACCAGCGCCCTGAGCATTAGCACGATCGCACCCGAGCACAATGGCACGTACACCTGTCGCGTGGCCAATGGCGCTGCCACCGTCGCTCATTCTGCACTCCTTCTTGTCAACGGTAAACGCACACCGTTGGTGTACTTCTTCGTTCACGCTGCACGACGACAGAGGCCACACACACACCGATCCTCCCGACACCCTGCTCGCAGTCCCGATACACCTTGGATCTCGTTTTTCAGTTGTCACTGGACTGCGGATCGTTACGCGAAACATCGACTCGCTACATTAATTAGAAAACGTAGAAACCACGGAGATATTTATTTCTTTTCGGAATCGTTCCAAAGAGTTGACGGTAACACGGTGATATTTCAAATTGCATAGATAATTACGATCGATTCGTTTTTCAACCGTGTAACATCCGCAGTTCGTTCGTCGCATCTCCACGTATCGAGAACGATCCGCTCCTCGAAGCGGCACCTCGCGTCGAAATCTTCCCTCCACCATCGAGTTGCATGCTTAGTGTACACGTGGATATACTTGTCCCACCCCGTATAAGAACGAACACGCCCGTTTCCCCCGACACAGTCCGTCGTATTCGGTCCCAGCGATCCTCGCGCATCAGCATGCCACGATACGTCGACGGATCGCATCGTTTCTTGCACGTTCTCCCAGTCTCCTCTGACAAGCTTTCGTTTATCTACTCCTCGAGAAAGAGAATCGATTGGGGGTCCGATCATTATTCGAACGAGTCTATCCGAGCAGCCGTCCGCTGCGCGCGGCCCAATCGATGCCTCGCACCGAACAACACCCCCCTCTATCCGTCGAAACGTCTCGGAAACGGCTGAAGCCGGTCTCCGCGGCCGCGGATCGATCCGGGCCCTCTCGCCTCTCCGCCGCGATTTCTGATTCCCGGGCCGTAATAAAGATGGACTGGCGATTTTCCGGTCGGACGGATTATACGTAGCCGGCGGAAAGTGGCTGATTGATCGGTCGGTAAGGAAACATGCGGTCGCGCGAGTCGACGTCCGCCGCGATCGATCAATCAGCGGAGCGAACGCGCTCGCGCGCGCACCGCGCACCGCGCACCGATGATCAATTTTCCGTCGGTTCTCGAGAAGAACCGGCTTCCGTTCGCTCCGATGCCGCCGCCACCGCCGCCGAAGCCGGAAGTCCATCCCCGGAAGTCCTCGAAGCACGGAAGCGCGTCGATCCGGATCGATCGACCGCGTGACGCTGCCGATTACGCGATCCTCTTCACGGGTAACCTCCTCTTCTGTTCTTCGCCTCTGTCGTCGTCCGCGCGGATCGAATTTCTTAAGCACCGAGTACACTGGAGATCGTCCAGGATGATTTCGAACCCAATGGTGTCCGGAGTCATTCGAAACGACCTGTTTCTGCTACATGCTAGTCCGAGATGCACGCCTGACAGCGCGTCCAGCCGGCGATAGACCGTCGTGACGTGACCGTTTCTTCCGGATACTGCGGCCATTGTGCCGCGAACGCGGGGACGTGCCTAACGCTGCCGCCGCGCGGATTAGCAGATTTCAATTTAGATCGACGAAACGATCCGTCGCCCACGAGTCACGCCGCCTCTCCCCAGCTGGACGCGCTATGAATTTTCAATTCTTTCTTTACTTCCGGTTTTGATCGTCCTCCGGTTTAACTCTCTCTCTCTTTCTCTCTCTCTCTCTCTCTCTCTCTCTATCTTCCTGTGTGTCTGTCTGTCTAACTCTTGCTCTGTCCCTCTGTCTCGCTATATCCTCCCACTCTCTCTTTCACTCTCTCGCTGTCTCTCTCTTCTCCTATGTGTATGTCTCTCTCTCTTTTTCTCTCTGTCTCTCTCTCTCTCTCTCTTTCTTTCCTTATTTCTCTCTCTCTCGCTCTTTCTCTTTCTCTCTCTCGCTCTCTCTCTCTCTCTGTCTCTCTGTTACCAGATCTCTCCTCTCACGTTCTCCGCCTTCAACACACTCTATACGATCCTGCACGCTGTTTCTCTCTTGCACGCCTAATTTGCACGCTTCGATCAGATTTACTATACGGATACCATATATAATTCTTGACACGTGTATCGTACATATATATGTGTATCTATATATATGATCTCTATATGTACATGTAACGGTATATATACCATTTTGCCAGTGTTTCGTACTCTACGTTTGTGCGAACGTGCTTCCTTTTAGTGTGTATCGAAGTCGACCAAGTATGTTTCGTAGATCGTATTTTATCTGTGACATCGATGCGTTCGGCGGGATATTCATCGATACCTACTGCTCTCTCTCTCTCTCTCTCTTTCTTTTTCTTTCTCTCTCTCTATCTCTCTCTCTCTCTCTTACTTTCACTCTCACACTCTTTCTCTGCGAGATGGAGCACACGAAGCGGAGACGTCTTTCTTTATAATAAGCCATATCAAACTTTTCCATATTTTCGTCTGCCATCGCCGTTGCCAGGTGAAACGAAACACCTGAGATTTGACTCCAGCTTATCAATTCGGCAGACACATGAATAAAAGATATAGGAATGATTTTGTGAAACTGCTAAACTTTTCTTGAATTCATTTTATTACAGAGATTTTTTTAGCTATATTATAATGAATAAAATAATAAACTAAAAGTCGTTTTTCACTTGTAGTTTATTGATTTTGAAAAAAATGTCAAAGAAATTATTTGTTGAAAAAAAATCATTTTGTGATGTATTTGGAAAATATATGAATGAATTGTTTCTATTTTATTAATAATTGATCGAAGACATTGTAATAATTGTTTTGCCATTGTTAAATGTATGTACTCTATTGTTTGTTGAAAGGTCTATTTCAGTCCGCTACATTTTCACTAGTTTCGACACTAGATTTTTGACCAGTTTCCATTGCACTCTTCTATTTTGATATATTCGAACAGCCCGAGTATTTCTAGGTCGTCGAAAATGCAAAAGAGTAAAAATAACCGTCCGCTATAACAAATTTCAGCTTTCCAGTTTCAGTTCCATTGATTAAATATTGGCGATTGATTTTCGGCGTTCGCCGAGTTAAATAAAGAAGGAGAAATTCGAATACAAGTGCGGCGGTTTTTGTGTTAAATGAGTGAATTAGAATAATAATGATGTGAGTGACATTTTCGAACATTTTTACTTATGTTTTAGAATATTACGCATATACGTTCCATTATACATATGTGCAATATTTTAGTAATATATTGATGTGTAAAATCTTCACACATTCTAAAATGTTAAAAAGACAGGTGAAATAGATTATAAAATTACTATCTAAAGTCTAGATCATCATAACTGTAAATTTCATTAGTAAACAACAAATTTTACCAGTGAACAATAAATTTGATCAGTAAACAAGAGTTTTAGCCAGCAAATAATAAATTTAGTCAGTAAACGATAAATTTAGTCAGTAAACAATAAATTAAGTCAGTAAACAATAGTTTTGGCCAGTAAACAATAAGTTTGGTCGGTAAACCGTAACAAGTAAACAACGTTGTACATTGAGCAAACAGCATCCCTTGTTCCTCTCGATGACGAGAACCTAACTTACGTCATCACGATTCTGACACACTCAAACGTTCCTCAAAGATATCCTGGAGAACATCCGCGACCCGATGAGAATTTACAGCTCAATCCCATTTTCGAATGCGGCTCGAACAGCTCGTTTCAGCGTCGCTTATGGAAGTCTTACTTATGAAGAAAGCCTCGTCTCCGCTTTCGATCCCCGCGTTATCGTGACCAGAATACGGTTATCTCTCTTTCCGGAAGACGGGACCCGCGGAGGAGAACTGTTTCCTCGTCCGCGAAATTAAATCGTGATCCGCGAATCAGATCGGGTCCACGGAATCGGTCTGTCGTTACCGACGACGTACATCGGTGTACCCGTTACCGAAATATATAAATATGTATATATATATCGGTGATCGCGCGCGACCCGGCTCGATGTCACAGCGTGAGACCGCTTCTACGTAAAAGTAACCGTTCGTGACTGGTTTTCATCTTCGCACAGAGCCGTGTATATGCATCGTTCAAGCATTAACGTATTCGAAAGTACACGTAATGTCTTTCTTTTCTGATTGAGTATCGTCACACACGTTTCTCCATCTCTATGGTAATTTTTGCAACGATCTGGATAGCCTGGATCGTCGCCGTCGCCGGCGACGCGCTCCAGTAGTAGGAGCCCCAAGCTCTCTTTTTATCCCGTTCGAATGAACTCACCTTTGTTGCTCTCGGTACAGGGCTGCGGCGGGAAACTTCTGCGGCGGCGCGATTCGACGCGAACCGCCCGCATATGTACATCGTTACGCGAGCAGTTCGGCGGAGAGCTAATCGGAACTTCTCTCGACCGACTTTACTGACCGAATGATCTCCTTTGGGTCGCGTTCAGATACCATATTTATCCCTGACCGATTTGATCGGAAGACCATCGCCACCGTTTTCGGAGTCCGATCCAGTGTTCACAGGAAAATAAGTTACGCAAAGAGTGGGATAAGTGGCGCATACGCGGGAGTAACGCACAGTGACGTAGCGCGTCTACAGAGTGGCACTTACTATATCGTACCGTCATAGTCACTTAGTAGACGCGGTACGTTGCTGTGCGCGACTCCCAGCGCATGCGTCACTTGCCCCACTCCTTGCGTAGCTTATTTTCCTATGAACACTAGTCCAGCCTCCAGGCGGTCCTGACTCTGCATGCAAGACGCCGATCGCGATCCAATCGGAGCTCCTCGTCAGCTCGGTTTTATTAAGAAAACGAATTTCTATTAAATTCTATTAAACCACGAGTCTAGTATATAATCTGTTACATTGATATCCGCGCCGCCAAGAAACTTTTCCAGCGCACCTGTATCAATGTTGTATCGTACGATCACGTTTGGACCGATTCTGACCGAGTTCTTATCACTATCACTCTAGTAGAGCAGTACCTTGTTTTTTCTATTATGGAGACTATGCTATGTTTCGCTCGAGATATTCTCTATGATTTTGTGTAATATCATCATGCTCATCACCATTATCATTGCCATGAAAGTAACATCATTGGGACCGTAGCAAATCGTTGCCCGCGGAACGGAATCGATGCCGGTCGATCTCGACGCGGTTCGTCTGCTCTATACCACGTCTATACTACTCGCTGCATTCTCTCTATCCGTGTTCAATCTCCATCTGTCCGTTCAACGGCCGTCTCTAAATCCGACCGCTCGAGATCCGCCGCGTCTATCCGTTCCGGGCCGGGCATTCTCGTTCGTTTCGGTTTTCTAATCCGCTCTTCGTCCCATAGAACCTGGTAAGTAACTCAACGACACCGGATCACACTTCCGTTCATAAGTCGCCGTACAATTGCGCCCGGTAAACAAAATTCACCCGTTGTCGATCGATTCGCACGATCGATCGCAATCTACAATGCCAGCTGGAATCCGTGCTTTTATTTCTGCTTTTCTTTTTTCTTTCGCATGGCTAACACGGAGTTATCGTAATTTTTTTTTCGTTTTTTCAATTTGCCTTATGAAACCGTCCTTCGTTTTCTTATGCTTTTTATTCATTTCGGAGCTAACACTTTTTACGTATTTACAATTTATTCAAAAAATATAAATGTTGATTCAAGGGTTAAAGATAACGATGAATTAATTGGTATCTTCTGAGTCAGGCTTATGTAGATATTTTTCAAAAAGCTGCTAGTGATAATAAAATGCGCAACGCAATGCTTTTAATAAGTATTGATTAAATATTGAGAATTCTGATCAGAGATGACGATTTTAATTGCAGTTTGTTTCATTGCTAAAGGAATTCATCACTAATGCATTTTTTAAACTCTACTTTTTTAAAAGAAGAACGACTTTAGGTCTCTCAAAAAAGTAGTGATATTAAAGAGACCATTAAAAAGGTTAATGTCACAAAAGAAGATCATGATACTAATATTATTATACAGTAAATCTCTTTGATGTCTAAAGCAGATCAAGTTTTTTTAATCTAGTTAAAAGAATTATAATCTCGAAAGCATCTCTTCATTTTTATTCGACTGTTACCACCCCCATAAGATTCTTCACAATCCAAAAGACCTCTTTTGCAGCTCGTAGATCATTCCTAAGATCAATGTTATCATAGCAATTAAATTTTTTCCCTTCTCAAAAAACCCCTTTTTGATGATTTATTTTATCTTCTCCTGCATCTTTTCTATTATTGCATCAATCTCTCTTTTTCCTGTATTTATTTTAATATGCTATTTATGTGACATAATTATTGTAACCTTAGCTCTAGTCCAGTGAATAAATACTACTATTTTTACTATTATTATTATAGAAAGTAGTCTCTAATTTGGCGCGGTGAGCAGTCAAGTGTCCAGCGACTTATGGACGGGCAGAAGTAATCGGCGATGTTGCCGCGCAATTAAGCGAGCCCTCCGCAGGGCGAATATCACCATCGCGCGGAGAGTGGTCGCGCGGGAGGGGGCACGAGCGGCCTGGTGTACGGGACGCTCCCGCGTCGAGGTACCGGCCGGCGTGCAGAGGCCGCACGCCGAGGAGTTCGCCGAGGCAGTGGCCTCGTAAAGACGCATCGGCCGACATTAACAGTTACTCCGGGTCATAAATGTTCATTTTCCGCGTGGCGGGGCACGTGTGCGCGCGGCAGCCCCGGCGCCGAATATTTATGGCGAGCCCGGCATTTTTCACGAGCACCAGCTTTCGAGAGGGAGCGTTTGCACCTGTCCCAAGACGGCCACGGAGGTCACGCAGGGTGGGGAGAGCCGCTAAGAGGGACGCGAGAGCCCGGACATTATCGAGTTTCTTTTGTTCGAGAGCCCCGGCCGAGATCTCGCGTTAAAAGCGCGCCGCGCCCCCCGTCTCGATCGCGCAAACGACGATCGCGTCGCAAACGAGATTTCGGTGAGAAAGAGGGGGAGGCTCTCTCCACCCCGCGACACCGCCGCCCGACGACCTCGCGGCGAGACTTCCAGCTCGCAAAGTCGAGCGGGAGACAAGTTTTCATGTTCCCGGCAATATCGCCGGCAACCGTACACCACCCCTTTTTGTAGATCGTTTTGGACCGTGTTGTCGCAGCCAAGGGAAACATTAATTACGACTGCCTGCCAGTTTACGGGAACGGATTAAACTGCTCGCAGCTCCGTGCCCGGACGCAGTATTTTAATGTTAATTTCAGACGTTCGAGAAGAAGATTTATCGTAACGTTCCGAGCCGAACGGGCTCGCGTCCCGTCGAGTCTCTCGATTCTCGCGGTAATTATCCCGCGGGACGTTTTACTTCGCTGCGATCGCATGCGAGAGGAATGCCACGCCGATGTAGTAGTAGTAGTCAACGTCTGACGGTCGGGGACGAACGATAACGTTCGCAGAAATCGCGGGACCGAGCCCTTACGGCTGAAAGTCTCGCCGCGAAACGCTGCTCGTGCACCTCGCGATGCGAACTCAAGGTCTTTCCGGCCGATTCACGGTGGGACGGATGATCATTCTAGCTGGAAAAAAGTCAGTTTTATTCCGGAATGTTTGTTGACTCTAATTACATACGCAATGATTGATATGGTAATTGCATAAGGGATGAAATTATTAATTGAAGAGTCCGATGAAGAGTGATGCGATGAAATCACGTGCTTAAAATTCTTTGTGGAAGAAATCGTACGGAGACAATTGTGAAACTTCTGCTATCACTTAGTATATTATCCTAAATGTATCACCGGATTATTTATATGTCACTAGAGAAATTATTCAATCGGTTTTTCGAGACTTATTTAATTGCCATTTTTTAACACCGTTCAGATCACTTTAGCAGCGTGGAATTAAAAATCTTGAAACTCGTTCCGCTCGAAAATTCACGATATTTAGTTTGAACTGTATAAAAGAAATTTTCACGAAATGCAAAAATTTCTTTAATAAATTATCGGGTCACGTTAGCCGTATTTTACAGTGAACTTTTGCGTACGAAGAAGTCTAGATTGATGAGAATTCGAGATCGATGTCCATCGATGGTTATAATTGGAAAAAGAAATGCAAACCAACCATTGCAATTTATTTCGTTCATTACAATATTAAATAAAATATAAGATCTCTTTTTCCCTTTTTCGTCTCTCTTTTTACGCTCGGAAATAGCAAACACAATCATAGTTCGAAAATCGTTCACAGTCCGGCAATAATTGGAAATTTGATTCCGATCCCAATTTTTCTTTCACAATATTTAAAAATTTATATTTATATTATTCATAATTCTTTAATTTGTACATATATATATATATAAAAGTTTTTTACGTATCTAGTTATTTTTTGATTGAAATTACAAAATCACGTAATGAATAAAAACTACAGAATTGCAGAATGGATCGATACAAAGGTAAATAAAATAAATAAATAATATTTATAAAATATAATAAAAAATAATAATATATTTTTATATGGCATTATTAATTGGTGGGATAGCCTTAAAGCCGTTCTTTCGGCGTTTGAATTACTAAATATTATTATTAGAAGTACGCGTCCATTACGCGAAAAGAAAAAAAACGATGACTTCGTTCCACGTAGAGTGGTCATCGGTCCCACCGTGGCGACTTCCAGGCGCCCGAAACTCTCTAGCTATCTTCCCGTATTTTAAGAGGGAGCGTAAAGAGCGTGGTCTCTGGTCGCGTAACGCGTTTAGGAGCGTGCGGTTATGTGGACGGTAACCAGGTACATACTATTATCCACACGTCACGTTTATAGTTCCACCGCGGATCCCGCCGTTTTATTTCGAGAACGGTGTGACGGAGGGGATGAGGACACAGCTAATGTGTTCCATGAGCCAGGGTGACCGGCCGTTCAACGTCACGTGGTTGATGGACAACAAACCGATTCAGGTCAGGCCCGGTGACGGCGCGTCGGCGACGTCTTCGTCGGGCGGATCCAACCCGGCCATTGCCGATACCGGGGACAACATACAGATAAGCTACTTTCCGCCGTTTTCCAGCATCCTGACGATAAATAACGTCAGCGCTAGGCACAGCGGGAACTACACGTGCCAGATCAGCAACGTCGCTGGTGTGGCCGAATACTCGGCCAGCCTCACCGTTGCTGGTTGGTGTCTCAAATGAATCAGAACAAAAGTCGACATTCTAGCTCTAAGAACCTGTGTACATAAGCCGTCTGCGATCTATACTCGTCTCTTTCTCTCTCTCTCTCTCTCTCTCTCTCTCTCACTCTCTCTCTATCTCCGCGCGCGTGTATACGTAGACCGAGACGTACAGTTGGAAGTTCAGAAGTCAATCCGGTTGCGAGTGTCACCTTTGACTGATCAGGTCAATCGATACCGCAGGATCACTTTTAGGGGATCATCTGATGTAATAACAGAGATCGAACCCTTTGAAGTTGGTCCAGTCTGTACTAAGTAGTATCTCGTATATTATTAGTTGGATTTACTGCGGCCTCTTCTCATTATAATATCGAAATATTATTGGTATTTATGTATAGTATTAAATTTATATATATTTGCATATAATTATATAGTATCGTAATTTTTTACTAGCTTTCAAAAATCATATTTATTATAATATATTCATAGAATTTTCTAATACGTTTAGAACGCGAAGGAATTAAAATACCATCCGCTATAATCAATTTTAACTCTTTACTTTCGTTAATCTGATTTACTTAGATTTCTTGAGAATTCTTTTTCTGTAAAAGTATGCGTGTTACTTCATAACACCGACAAGAGTAAATATATAATATTCAAACCTTTCATCATTTCTGTCATGATCCACGCTTGCGTTAAGATATTGATTCAATCATTTCTTAAAAAAGAATGTTTATAATTCCAGCGACTTTAAAATAACAAATATTGAAGCATTTTTCCAACTCGGTGAAACTGTTAAATCGTCACCCAATTATTTGACCTTTTTCGATTAAATGAAATAAATTCCTGTTGCACTGGGACCAACAAAAATACTGATCGATCTACAATTAAAAATATATTTTAGAGAATTGATGATTAAAGCTGAAAATAGCTATAGACATCGACAATAGTATGCTAACGAGAATTGTCAGTGGTCCGAAGGTTGAAAGACGTTTCTGCAATTTAATAAAGGGAATATTAAAATTTAGATTCTGTTGGACCTCAATATCGCTCGCTGCAAGTATGTACATAAAGTGCCATAATCGCAGTACTCAATGTCCATGGTATCTAACAAGTATACGTAACAAATGCAGTGGATTACTCAAATACGATTGAATTCAGTCTTCGATGTATTAAGAAACATTTATTTAAAATTACTTGATGGCTATCCAATAATCTTATCGTACAAATTCAATTCCTATAAATTGAAAGTATAGACCCGGTCTTGCATTCTGATAACCATGATCGATTACTACTCGCAACAGCGCAAGAATAATGAATGAATTCGATGGATGAACGATTTCCAGCACACTCGCAACTAGTTTTCTGTCTCGGTCTGCACACCTGTATACACGCGCGAACATGTATATATGTATAGATATATATTCATGTATATATTTATATATATACATATTACCGCACAAACCAAACAGCCGTGAGGAAGGATCGGAGTACGCAGTGTAACCCTACCGTTTCACGCAGCTATCTCGCGACTTACGCGATCGTGCTTTAATTTAATATACATAAATAAATATATATATAATTGTTACTCGAACTTTTCGCGACCAATGACCGGTCACGTTACTCGAATTAGTCGGCAGTCTTTTTTACGTTCGATGGACAGAATTATTCGAGGAGATGCATTTCACTTGCAGAGCTTCCATTTGACGCGCAGTCTCTCTAATTAAGAGGACAGAATTTGCCGCGCTCAGATCTCTTGTCAGTATGACAACGATTCTGTCATTGCGATCCACTTTTTAGAAGTCATACGAGAAAGGAAAAACTCGTGGAAATGGCGTTTGTAGGATATTCTTGTCTCACACCGGGTTCGCTTCGTGACGAGATCAAGTAATAGTCACGTTCGTGGCATTAAAAATTGAGTGATGATTGATGTGAGCGATCGGAGTGAATTTCTTCGGTCGATGACTGTTATAGACGATAGAAATAAATTTCTCTCATTGATAACTGTTATCGGTGGTAGAAATAAATTTCTGTCATCGATAACTGCTATCGGTGGTAGAAATAAATTTTTCTCATCGATAACTGTTATGAACAGCTAACAGATAAATTTCTCTCGATAACTGTTATCAGCAGATTGGATATCTCCATACAAAACAATTATTGCCTAACTTAATTGTAGGAAACGAAAATAAAATAAAAACGTGTTTTAATAATCTTAATAAATAGAAGAGAAGCTAAGAGTGTTCGTAACTTTTTCTACCTTTTCTAGCAATTTTTATCATAATCGTAAAATATTGCAAAAAATTGTTACAAGTGTTCGAGATTAATTTCTGTCAGCGATAACATTTATCAACAAGAGACCAATATCCGGTCACTTATAACCTTAAATTGTGACCAATACAATTTAATTAATTATTCTATGACCTTTCCTCTTTGGCTATAATAGTTATAGTTGCAAAGTTATAATTAACTTTGCTTAATGATCAAGAATTGACCCATTGCGTGATAACACCATGGAAGTGTTAAAAATATGAGATCTGCGAGAAGAGATTTGAAACAGATCGAAAGCAGCCGCCATTATACGGACCGGTGTGCATCGACCGAACAATTCGCATTGGGGTCGAGCCGCAACGGTCAAAATATCTCATAAACATAACAATGTCCCGGCGGCAAGAAGTCGGCCGGTCCGAGAAAACGGTCGGCACCGGGGAACTTTTCCCAGCAGATGTTCCCGGTCGTTCTTCGAGGGGCTCGGAAAACTAGCGGTTGGCTCGCAATTACAGTTTTCCAACTACGGGGCTTCCCGTGCATGCACCGAGACTTCCGCCGGCTAAGCGCGGAACGATGAACACGTTTTTTCAACGAGCACATTCTCCAACTCGAATGCTCATTTCCGGCGAACGACGGGTCGCCTCCCTCTGTTCCATCGAACGGCATTATAAGCCTAGGCCATTCCCTTGGAACGGGAGCGCGCGCGGCGCACAACGGGCGGCGCGGGGCGAGGCGAGGGGAGGGGAGGGGAGGGTAGGAAGTTAGGGGAAGGCCGTGGAAGTTTTCCCTTGTAGCGGAGCCCCGAGGTTTCTCGCGGGTATCCGCCGCCGCGCAGGGAAATTAGTTTCGAGTTTCGAGGTGGCGCGGCCGCGCGCGCGCGCTCCTGTAATGCGACTTTTCAAGAAGTTCCATCCGCCGGCGACGATTTTCGAAAGTCGGCGACATCCATTTCTTAGCCGCGATCGAATCTAAATCACTTCCAATCTTCGCATGAATGGGGATCGTCTCGGGTTAGGCCCCGAGCGAGACTCGACGACACCAGAACCGGGCGCGGTGAAGGATAACCTTTCGTCGACCCGTTTCCCGTTGTACGGATTATCAGTCGCGGGCTTTTCTGCGTGACGCAAATTGCAACCGTTGACGATGGTAATAAATATGGTGGGAAGTAGCAAATTAATAAGGTTAAAATTTAAGGTTGAAATAGCAATTAATAAGGTCAAAATTTCAGGTTAAAGTTTCAATTAATAAGGTTAAAATTTCAGTGTTAAAATAGCAATTAATAAGGTTAAAATTTGAGGTTAAAATAGTAATTGATAAGATTAAAATTTGAGGTTAAAATACAAATTAATAAGGTATTTAATTGTGCCATTTTCTCTCAGGTCCAAAGTATCGACATTATTAATCGCTTTTTATTCTTTTCCTGCTTCAAATTACAAACTCTAACTTTTCGTTAAGCACAAAAGCTCCGGTGTCTAGGAACGAGAATCTCCAACTTATTCTTTTCGTTCCCTGATATCTCGTTTTCTGTTATTTTTATTTCATTTATTTTATATTCGTTAGTAGATACATTAAGGATAGAACTATCAAGGGTTCTATCAACTTTAGTGCCAATTTTATTATATAGAATAAGTTTAATATATCGATATTCAAAATTTTATTCAATTGTGAAATATTTATAAATATTAAAAGAATATTCAGTTGTTTGAAATATTTTCTTAGAAGAACGTTATTTTTCAAATTTATTAAGCAGACCGAAATTTTTAAACTGATCCAATGAAAAATGCCTTTGTCACTAATAACCAAACGGTTGATACGACTTTAAACACTATTAATAAAACGTTATCTTTTGATTTAATCAAAATTCAAAAATGGAAGCAAACGAAGACACAGCCAAAATACAAAAATGATCTCGTTCCACCAACGAAATAACGCGAAGAAACTTAGAGAACAAAAATGCTGTCAATGGTTGAGATTTTCAATGGCCTGACATAACCTGACACACAGGAGAGTGCCATAACAGCCTAATAGATCCCGGACCGCGTTAAGCGTGCTCCACGCTCCCAAATTCCAGTGTTTGTTCGATCCTGGCTATCCGGAAATGAATTCTTCTAACGACGATAAAAGTCCGAGGAATCACGCGGAAGCTACCGGGATCGTCGCGCCACTATTTCAAGAGCCGGGAACCGCGGGTACCGGTAGTATTAAGAGCGGTGACAAGCCGCGATGTCGTGTAATGTTCCTCCGACCATTCATATTCACTAGGCAGCCAGGCAGCGCGCGCAAAACCCACCGTAAATCCGTGTTACCCGTCTATGCGCGTCCGTCCTGATTTCGATAGCGTTTTTTTCCCGGAGGCCGACCGCGACCGTGTACAACCGACACGCGCACGCACACACGCGCGACCGTAGGAATAACACCGGGGGACGCGGGTTTTGTCGCGAAAACTTTTTCTACCGCTAACGAACTATTTTCACAGTTGGATACGCCCAATCTGACCTCGAACACGCGAGCCGAACCCGGAACAATGCTCCCGATCGCGGTTCATTACCAGTGTCATGGGTCGCGGTTTTTCTGAAAATTCGGCCACCGTGCCGCGGAGTTTGCGTTTGCGCGGGGCGTTTAGGTTTACGTTCGCGTAAGTATTCGGTTTACGTTTGGTGAGCGTTTAGGTTAGATTTGCATAGATGTTTAGGTGAGGGTTTGGTGAACGTTTAGGTTTACATTTGCATAGGTGTTTAGGTTTACGTTCGATGAGCGTTTAGATTTACGTTTACGTTTTGGTTGACATTGACATTGACAATAATATTTGTGTTTATGCGTTTGTGTTAGCGTTTATGTTTACGTTTCCTTAGGCATTTATGTTTACGTTTCTTTAGACGTTTAAGTTTACGTTTGCGTAGGCAAATTAAATTTATGTTTGCGTAGGCGTTTAGATTTACCTTTTCATTTAGTTTGACATTGACGGTGACAATAACGTTCATATTTACAGGTTATGTCAGGTTATGTGCATATCAGGTTATGCATATCAGGTTTGCATTTGTCAGCGTTGACATTGACATTTACGTTTACCTTTCTGTTCAGGTTTGCATTTACGTTTATATTTACATTTGCATTTATGTTTCCATTTTCTTTTATTTTTACGTTAAGCTTGCATTTATTTCCATTTTCGTATCTTTTTACGCTTGCATTTATGTTTCCATTTTCGTTTCTTTTTACGTTTCCATGTTCATTTATCTTTCCATTTTCGTTTCTTTTTACCGTCGAGTTTGCATTTACGTTCGCATCGACATTTACAATTTACGTTTACCTTTACGTTTGCGTTCGCGTTTGCGCCCGCTTTCCGCGTTTACGACGCCGGGTATCGATTCCGTCCCACAAGGAGTACCGCCGTCTCCTCGCTGATCTTGAGAGCAGACTAGAGCCGGCCACGTGCTATTGACGGATTCAAGCGGTTCCAGACTATTAAGGAGACTCTAAATCTGCGGAGCAATGGACTGGATACTCCGAAAACAATGGCTCGTAAATCGAACGGTTCGAGAACAACGTTCATAATACCGTGAAACGGTTTATGACTTTGTCGCGAGGAACGAGATCTAGGAACAGTTTCATTTTCCGTAACAACGATCATCCAGACATTCGAAAGCAAGATTTCATAGCGATCAAGTAATAGAGAAATTAAAGCAGAAGTACTTTAGTCGCTGCACAGTGACCTAATAATATCTGAAAGCCCCTCGGGAATATTAAAAAATATATATTTAAGCCGTTTAGTTTAATTTAAGGAACGTTGCTACGTTTTAAAAAATGCTCGGGTACTTTCTGCCAGAGGTAGTATAATACATTTAACCCTTTGCACTCGAAACCGCTTTAACTCGTATTCCAACAGAGTTTCCCTGATGCGCAGTATTTAAATTTTATATGACTTAATACATTTCATTCATGTGAAATTGAGTCACATAACTTGCGCAGCAGTTGCAGTTTTAATAGCTTCTTAAATACCAACAATTATATTTGGCAATAAATGTTCCACCGGGCTTACAGAGAATACCCGCATTTTGCAAGCGCTGAGAAAAATATATAATAATAAAATAAAAGTATGCAAACGAAATTAATAATAAAAACGTGAGGAATAAATAACATGGAAATAAATAAATGAATAAATAGATAAATAAATAAATAGGACATACATAGACTAGCTCGTATAATAAATTAATGTCCCTCTCACAATTTTACTATACAATGCTACTTATATAATCCTGATAATTTACAAATTATTTTGTAACACGACAATTTTTAGTGTTGCCTTGGCTCACCACCCTAGTGCAAAGGATTAATAACAACATTCACAAAAGTCAACCCTAACACTGTCTCAAATAAATTATACACGTTTCAACCAAACGAGCGAACACTTCCCACTAGCAATTCAAGAAGACGAGCACGGCAGAACAATGACACACAACGAAAATCGTATCAGAGGAACCACGAAACCAGAGTTCCAGCAACGGCAGCATAATTGGTCTAATTGCCCAAGAAACTGTAGAGAACGGTAGGGAGAGGAGAGCGCAACAGAAACAAGTATCAACGGACATCTGGAGTCATTTCGTAGCGACAAAGTTTCGCAGTAGCCCGGCGCAAGGAGGCAATTTGAATCGGTCAGATCGCGGCCACCGAAAGTTCGACGAAGTTTTCGCGCTAAGCTAAGTGGAGTTAAGGTCGGCGATAGTTGGCCGAAACAGAGGGCGATCGACCGGAAAATAGGGTGCGCGATTTCCGGCGATCAGCGAAACGTTCTGTATGATAAGAGCGAGAACGGCAGACGGGGAAGCGACGATAACGAGCAAGAAGCGAGAATCGCACGGTATCGGGCGCGAGACGATAAGAAACACCTGACTTTCCATTTGTTTTCCATTATTATGGAACGACAGCCGGTCCCGCGTGGCGCGGCGTTGCCGTTTCGCGCTTGTATCTCGGGCGCGGCTGGCGTCCCCGAGAATCGGACGACGATACGAGCCGGAAACGGCCAACGTCTACCGGAGCTCCGTGGCACAAGAAGAACGGAAACGACGAACGCGTTCAGATAAACGTCGCCCGCGCATTAGACCTGTGTTATCGGACACACGTGTCCTAATGTCTAGAAAACGAGGCGCGCGCGCTCCGGCTCGTCATTCGCGGACCGTTCCACTGCCACGGGGCCGGGCTATAGAAACGGTTGATGTCCCTGCCGCGGTGTTAGAGAGGATGTGCGTGTCGTTTGGATTTACCGGGACCCCCGTGCTACCGAGAGATCGGTCCATTACACGAGGCGACGGAGAGTTATTACTGACGGTGGAATCGTCCGGAGGATTCAGTAATTAACGGGTCGCCCTAGATTGACGCCGCGATTACGAGGCAATTTCTGGGAGTCTTTCCGAAGACCGGTCGCAAAGTCTCCGGCGTGGAACTTGATTATCAGATTGCGGATTTTATGTATTTATCGCGGGAATAGGCGAGAGAAATACGGGACGGTTAATTAACCCGTTGCCGTGCCATTTGCTTTAGAAATAATATCGTTAGAATTTTTTCGATCACGCTGATTTCTTAGAAGGAAAGGAAACTTTTATATTTATTGCCTGTTTATATCTATTTGAATGTTTAAATATTGGCTACGAGAGAATAAGATTTTATTCCTAGTTAGAGGAACGGATTAACATTCATACTTGATAACGTATTACTAGAAATCTTTGTCACGAGTCTGACTCGTTAATAACTTTATAAGGTTAGTATGAAATTTATGCTGTATATTTGCTATATTTGTATTTTATTCTTTTGTCATTTTTAATCAATTGAAAGCAATGAAACGGTATTGTTAAATTTTTGTCTTACGTTTAATGTGTTATATTCGACTTACTCAATTTTTAATATAAATGCATAAAATCGGCAGTCTGTATGTAATAATTCTTCATATATCAATATTAATATATTCATATTACATAAATGTCATTCAGGCAACGTTATATTCATATTATAAATCGTATACGGTATATGATAATGAAACCTTTAGAATTACCATAAATTAAACAATGTAGCTCTCGCTCGTACTATTTACTGACTACACATTGAAAGTTTACTTTTGAACGAATTTCAGAATGGTTTCGGAATTTCCAACTTCGAAGACAATTAACCCTTCGCGCTCCTATGTCGAGATAAATTCGAGATTAATTTTTGCAATCGATTTTTATCCGAAAATAGCTGGACTTTATTTCTTTCGAAAATAGACGAATGGATTAAGAATGTTGGCGCACTAACCTCAATTTATTAAAATTATTACAGAAAGAAATTAAATTGTACTTGGCTCTTAACCCCTTGCACCATGACTCCTTCAACGTTGCATTTATTAGCACTTATTTGTCCTTAATATTTTCCTCAATAGGACCAGATAATTTTTTTTACTTGTATCGTCTTTATTTATTTCCTTTTCCAGATTTCGATAATAGAAAAATTCACTTTGATTTCGATTTAGAAGAAATTAATAATTTATTAATTTAGTAGAGCTTGCGTGGAATCTTCATCGCGAGTCTGACTCGTTATTATAGTGCAAGAGGTTAACATAACCTTGAAATTGGTGTATGATGTATGTGAATGATTTATATTAATATTAGTAATATAAGTAAAATTATATAAGCAGAGGTTATGATTATTTATTACAAAAGAACTCTAGTTAACCATGGTAACGGTTCGAGACAATTCTAATATAATATCGCAGAAAGTATGTGAAATTAAATTACAAAACAATTCAGAGCGCGAAGGGTTATTTTCGCGGATGACGATTTAACAATGAATAATCGCGCGTGGTTTGACGGTGCGCGGTCGGAATACAAAACAAATCCGGGCGCAGTTGGAAGCGCCGCAGCCGATCTATAAAGCGCGACCGAGATTTCAGTGATATTTGCCCATCTCGCCGAGTGGAAAGGAGCACACCTTCGGGGTCTTCCCTCGCCCGTTCATCAGCGACCGCCATCTTTGCTTGCCGCAACAGGTTTACGAGCGACGCGGCTTTTATCGAGAATTTTCTGTTTGCCTTTGTCTTTTGTCGTACGCGTCTTTTATCGGGGAAAAATGGCGAGCAAACATCAGCCGCAAACCCACGGCGTCGAAATGTTATTGCTCGAAAATCGTAAGTCGCCGCGCCGCGGCTTTCGGAAAGTAGGTTTTTTCATCCAAGTAAACAGTATAATGTGGCTGTAGCTCTGTTCATTCACTCATCTTTCAAAAGACCTTAGCATAATGGAGGCGACTCGAGTTTCCATTATTCGAACTGTCGGACACGATTGTAAATATCGTGAGCTATAAATAAAGGTTTTTCATTATTTGATAGTTAATGTTGGTTTCGGTGGGAAGCAAAGGGTTGCTTATTTCGATTGTAGAATATAAGAAAAAAAACGAAGCTAATTCAGTGGCAATACAATGACTAATATCATCGCCTTTTCTTACTTTACTCCTCTTACAGTAACAATAACCTGTCAAGTATAAATATTAACAATTCATAAAATTCGCAAAGAATTCTATTCCTTCGCCAAATACAGATCCTCTTGCTCTTCCTCAAAAAAAAAGATTAGAATCGAAGAAGCAGTAACCGTCGTAATAAAAACGGTACGGCAAAGGGTTAATCGTCGAATGGACCCGGAGCAGCGTGTTCAGCACAGTTGCACGGTGGTCCGGCAAAAAGATGGCTTCCGCCCAAGAGTTTTACTAGGGCAAAGAATACCTGTCGCGGGTAATCATTCCAGGAGCACCGTCCCTGCGAGCCGAGTCATCCGAGCAATTCCAATGATCCGAATCCCTGGAAGATTCGATACCAGGTAACCGAATTCAGGTTACTGCCGTTCGCGGACGGTATCCACGGATGCCACGAGGTCCGCATTGCGCTCCGAATAGTGATTCCTGTGTCGGACCCCCTTTGGATGGGCCGAGTTTGCCCGACCGGAACCGGCTCCCGGCGAGAAGGCTGCCGGGCAAGCGAAAAATCGTTCGCGCATACGCGAGAATGTTTATCGATGCTACTGTACTCCGATCCACCTCACGGCGACAGCACCCACGCGACAAAAGGGCTAGCTACGGGATCGAAAATAAGACACGACCACCCGCTAGACCGTGTATACATATATCGCCTATATGTACATATGTGTATGTATGTATATATATATATATATATATATAAAAATATAAAATAGCCAGATACGGTCGACGCGGGAGTCCGTAGGTGTGCCTTCGCGCGCGAGCGAAGGCGAACGAGAGGGATTCGTTTCTAGGGTGGCAGGCTTGAACCGTGAACCGTTTTGTTTAGTTCTAATGCATGACGATTATGACCGGTCCCGTGTGCGTCGAATACACACGGTTACTTTCGTTTTGGTTACGATATTTACCGGAACAGCACGTATCCGCCGGCGCGGCGGACGTTTAATCATCGGCGACGCGAGTTGCGTCGAGGACGCGGTAAGGCACAACAGAGCAGTGACCAAAGAAGAAGCGGTGTATAGAGCGGGAACCCAGAGTATTCCTTCATTGCTGTTTTACGTTAGATCTGTTCGTACTTTTCTGTTCTCAAACGACTGTTTTATTTCTTTTCTATTCGTTCGTCGTTTGCTGCGAAGGTGTCCCGAAAGTTCGACGAACCGGACGCCACGACCGGCGCGTTTCAGCGCGCGCACGGGCGCGCGAGTTTTCCGCCCGGGAAATATCGTCGCGCGAGATCGCACCGGCAATTAGATCAGCCGACTCCGCTTTATTTTTCATTCCGGCTGCCTTTTTTCGAACGCGAACGATTCGGGTCGAAAAACGCCCGTTGCTTTTTCTGCGACATCGCGTCCGCTGTATTTTTATCGCGACGATGCGCGCGGCGCGGCGCGAAACGCGTTTTCGTCGGTGTTTGCGCGCGCCGTACGATTATTATTACTATTAACATTAATATTACTATTATTATTATTATTATTATTATTATTATTATCGTTCACGCGTCGATGCCGGAGACACCGCCGGCGTCGTTTGCTCGTGGAGCTTTCCGGACACCCTGTGCGCTGATACATCTTCACGTTCATCTGAGCATTTGTCAAAGAAAGTTCGTTTGTAGACGTCGGGAGCCCGAGTGTGATCCCATCAAAATAGATTTTAGTCACGTACTTTGTTCCTGGTAAATCTTGGTTTCACTTTTTTCGTTTCTGTACGGAATTCTTGGTTTCACTTCTTTCGTTACGTTTTTCGTTTACCGTCCGCGTGTCTCATTATTAGCTAGAACAGTATTCATATTATATCTTAACCCATTTGATTGTATCATTATTGTAGCGGTTTCGTGTAACAGAGAGAATTACTTAATATTATATGCTCGTGCAATGCAACCGATGATATGTCTGTGACAGATGTAAGAAGCATGCGTTCGCGTAGTTAAAGGTTTTCTCGTTCATACGTTTCTCGTAATCAGTTTACTTTACCCTCGTTCATGGTTATATTTATCTTCTGTCTATTACATATTTAATGTATAGGTATGTACGTATAATATGTATACACGCGCGTGAATATATATGTATAAACACGTCTGCGTATATATTCTATTTTTATAAATATTTACATATTTATATATAAATGTTTTTGTAATATATATATATATATATATATATATATATATATATATATATAATATGTATATAATATATATATTATATATTATATAAATATGTATTACAAAAATAGAAAAGTGTATACGTAATGTACGTACATATAAATAATATATACCTTATTCTAACGAGCAACTTGGAATGACGATGGAAGAATGTTGGAAGCAACATTTTTATTCTATACATATTTGACTGTATGCCTCGAAGTTTTCTGCGTGCCTTCTTCTTTTCACGAGTAACAAGTAATATTTGAGATAGGGTTTGCGTTGTTCGTGATGTTGTGTTTCATTCGATCGAACGCAATCACCATTATGTATTTCTGAATCTTTTTTACTTGGAATGATGCCTGCCTGTGTTTAATTATATTTTTCGAATAATTCACGCATGGAACACGTTACCGCCCCCCCCACCTCCGCCTCCTCGCTTCCTTTCACCAAGCCGTATTATACGAAGACGCGCGCGAGGATATTGCTCCTTGTTTCGATCGATCGGAGAGTTTCGTTTTGCACTCGCGGTTTCTTTCGTTCTATCTATCCTACCCCCCTCTCTCTCTCTCTCTCTTGTTTAATTAACGCACATTATATTTCGTATTATCACGAGGCATTGAATACACGTCCGCCTTTGATTTCGTTTTCCAAAGCACGTTCCACTGTACTTATTCCTCGGTTTTTTTGTACACGGTTCCGTTCGGTCCCTAAGAATGCACGATCTTGTTCGTTCCCACTTTCAATGGTTTCATTCAGTCTTCCGTTCGTTATTTTAATTGCTGCTCGAAGTTTATTTAACCCCCCCGACCCCCACCGGTCCAGTAATTAGTTCCTCCTCATTCGGACGACGAGCGGGCATAAAATATTTTTCATCCCTCCGATACCCGACATCGTCAATTCAAGTGTAGTTTAAACACCATACAGGCATACCGTCGCCGGTGCCCACCAACTGTTTACAGAACACGAGCACAACACAGAGAGACACGCACACGTAACACAGCAGCATCAGCAGAGACACACGTTCTACACACACGAATAACTCGTTGTTGTTTCACGCACACACGCATACACATACACATTCTCACTCACTTAGCAACCCGTAAGTATGCAGTACAACGAACCCAATGGACATTGCATGCGTTTCGCCACACACCAGTAAAAACATTGTAACATAGCCAGGCGTACAAGTGTAAAACACACAGGACACACATATATACATATATTCAGCAGAGCCAACACACGCACACGCACATACAGACAGACAGACACGACAGTATAAAACAATAGTAGATCGAGGCCGGCCGCGACGATCCCAGTCGCCGGAAGCAGCCGTTCGATCTTCCGGTTCTGACCATCGTCCGCGAGAACAATGGCTAATTAGCGCGACGGTAAAATCTTTGCGCGTCGGTCGACGTCAAACTATGGACAACCCCCCCACCCCGATCGATTGATCTTCGTCTACCGGCGCACCCGGTGATCAACGTCCGGCATTTTCGTGCCGGGGACGCTGCGACCAAAAATTCATTTCTTTCGCTCCCGGGTGATTTATATTCGGAATATTTTCAACCGTGCTCGTCCCCCTCCCGTGTTTTTCCACCTGTCACTGTAAACATGAGGAATGCGTCGCGCAGCTGCGATCGCATCGATGTAAAATCATTAGCCGTGCGCGGTGCGACCCGAGGCCGAGAAGACGCCGCTCGCGAAAGCAAGTCCGCGATTTTCAGCGAAATGTTTACCGAGCCACGCCAGTCGTCGATTGTTCGATGTTAAATAACGATGGACCGGCGTGCCGACCCGTTGCTTGTCGTTTCTACTTACGCCGCATGGCGAACCTAACTGCAACAAACACGCACACGTTGATCGATCCTCCCCGCTGACGGAGATTTATGGGTAAATAATCCCGTCGACGCGACGGTTTCCACTGTTCCGTTTCTGGAACGATTTGATTCCGTTTATTCCCGGCATTTAAAAACCGTAGGAACGATTCGATTTTGTCGGGCAACGTGCCCACGGTGTTATCCAGTAGCCCTGTCTTTTTAAACTTCCCGGGAACGCCGTAGCTTCGGAAATATATTCTAGCTTCGATAGGAGAAAGTTGCGACGAAAAGTTACGTCGCGTTAAAAGTAAAATAAAATTTTTCCACGCTTCAATTACCGTGCTAATTCTCATTAAATATTACAGAAGTTCGCGAAATTATATAACAATCACTTTATTACTCAGTGGAATAAAAATTTCATTTTCGCCGTCGCTTCTTAAAATTACGTAACCTGTAATTAATTCTGAAGTTGTTTCACGTGCAAATCGAGACTTACTTTCGCCAATCTGTAAAAAGATGATTAATTAAGAATTTCGCAGAATCCTCGCGATCGTTCAATCGCGGTCAATTTTCAAAGGCGCTCCCCGCTCGGCCGTGATTTTTGTCCGAAGCCGGCACAAAGAGAACCTAATTTCGGAATCGGGCAAGGACCGGACTCCGCGAGATTTTCCCGATCGAAATTCTCGTCTGCGCCCGCTGTAACCCTGACCCATTCAACGAAGACGAGGCGAGCCGGTGGTTCCGAATTTGACGCGCGTTCCGGCCGAAAAGGATCGGACGGTCACACGTCCGTCGAAACGAAGCATTGTCAACGGGAGAATACGTTCGCGCGGACAAGGCGGATCGGAATCAAGACGCGAGCGAGTAAGGGGCCGGGGGCACCGCGGTAATTGACGTCCCTGGATCCCGGATACGTGGCGTCGTCGGCTGGGATCGTTCGGGACCTGTGCCGCGGATGAAGAACGCTCGTCGATGAAGCGAGCCGACAAGTCCGGCGATGTTAAGCCAATTGGATTGTATTTTTAGTGCCGCCACGGTGGACAGTGGAGCCTATCGACCAGAACGCCGTTGTAGGTCACGGCGTCTCGATACCATGTCAAGCCGATGGATTCCCCATTCCGACCGTGACTTGGAAGCAGCCGATCGGTAAGTCGCTACTATTTACTTCGTACCTCGGCGCGTTCTAACCGCGGCTCTGGTAGACGCGCTCGATGTTGCTCCGCGGATCGTGAAACACGCGAATGGCACGAGGATCCTGATCCCATCCTGTTCTATGTCTCGAACAGCCTTGTCGCTAATTCGGCTACATACAATTACATAATTCAGTCGCGTTGCGTCTCAATTACATTGTATCTGAATGGCGTACTTCGACTGGATTGCGTAGCGATCGCATTGTATTTCAACTATAGTGTACTTCAATTGGGGTGTACTTCGATTAGAATGCATTGCGATTGAAGTATACTTCGATTGGAGTGTTCTTCAATTAGAATTACACTGTCTTTCAATTACATTGCACTTTAATTACAATTGTACTTCAATTACATTGCATCTCAATTACAGTGTACTTCATTTACAATGTACTTCAATTACATTTTATTTTAATTACATTTTAATTCAATTTCGTCATTCAAATCATACAGTCAATTCAATCGCTAATCATTTAAATCACCAGTGACGTTGAAAAACAATGCAATTAAAACACAATTCTTCAAATTGCAGCCCGGAATTTCGAAGAAGTGAGATACATTCTCACGTTTTTCAATTAAATACAAAATTCAATTATTATTTGCAAATGCAATATTAATCTAATTTTTGTATTCAAAAAATGTACAAGAATTGCAAACAAAAATAATAAAATCTAGCTAACATAATAATAATATACTTAAAAATATAATTTTATATAAATCAGTTTTTTATGTCTGTACGAAGATAATGTCACACATAACCTAGTAAAAATAAATATTATTAATTTCTCCTAAATAGAAAAAATATTTGTTTCTCCTATTATACAAATCTAGAAATAAGACGAAATAAGAATATGTAAAAAATAACAATTGAAACGAAAACGCGCTAATTAATAATTAGTTGAGAAATAAATAGTACTTCAACCCTTGTCACTCGAAAATCGCATCGCGTCAAGTATCAAAAATTCGAGCGAACTTAACCTTGAAATATTAAATATTAAATATTAACTTTAAAGCGATAAAACTCCGAAATTAGACTGTCCGAGTACAATTTTATAATATCGACTTTACGAGACGAGGATTCTTAATTTTAGCACGATGCTCGGCAGTTTTGTTGCATCCCCCGAGTGCAGGGCGAGAACAGATAAGTAAATAGATGTAGAAATGATGGAACTGGCATAAGCAGAAGAGAGTTCCGCTTTCATAGAGACCAACAAGGGAAATGATATACAGCTAGACTGCCGGTGTAACATGTTCTTAACTCGCTGCATAAGTTCTGAAAGCTGTTGCATTTTCTGTAACCTGCCGGCACGCCGCCCAAGGCAAATACACCTACTAATCCTGATGTATGTTGTCAACAACTTTATAAAGTCTGACAAGAGCTACGAGTTAAAGGTTAACTGTTCCTTGGGACGTGAAAATGTGTACTGCGCTACCGTAAGAACGCGGGCTGGCAAAATGGCGAAATTGCAATACTTTGTGCAACGTACAGTGAGTAGGAAAAGTATTCGGAATGCTTTTAAAAAGGTAGAATATTGTTAAAGGTGATTTTAATTTTTTAGAGATTGTAGGAAAAGTCTAGAATGTCAGAAAATAACTAAATAATTTTTCTGTTAAGCAAAAATCTTAAAAGAATAATAGAAAGCATATTAGGTCACTTTCATGAGCCATAGTTAATAAACGGCGTATTCAATGCTTTATAAATAGTTTGCAGATTTTACGCATTTATTTATTAGACAATTTAAAAATACTCTCACATTCTACCGAATTGATTAACATCGTCCAAATAACATTGCTATTTATTTTCTGTTCCTCACAACCCGACGGCATTTATTTCGCGTAAAAGCTCCAGTTATAAACGCGCGACCATAGATCGCCATTTACAGTTAGCCTAGTCCTGCAACAATGGGAAATACGCAGTAAATCCAACGGTCAGAAACTGCGCAACAATATGCGGCTCATTATTTGAAAGTCGCGCCGACAAAAGGAGCGCACGGCGTACGGCGAACAAACAATCTAGATCGTCGCAGCAAAATTGCAACATTGTGCATCAAGGGACTCGGAGAGATCGATTTGTGGCGAATGACTATTGTCGTATATACCAACAAAAGGGGTGAATCTGCAATGTTGCCCGGCTACCGACGATTTTTACACGTGTCTGACTTAACCCCTTCCCATACATTGTCGAGTCTGGCACGCGACGAAAATTTCTAGTAATAGTTTATTTAGTGTAAACGCTAATCTGTTGTTTTAATTAAATTAAAATATAATCTAAAAAATAATATAAAATATAATCTAAAAAATGATATAAAAATAATCTAAAAAGTAATATAAAAATAATATAAAAAATAATATAAAAATAATCTAAAAAGTAATATAAAAATAATATAAAAAATAATATAAAAATAATCTAAATTGTATTTCGCCTTCTTAGAAAATATTACAATCGAAAAACTTCTAGTCGTTGCAACTATGAAGAAAATGGTACGGCAAAGGGTTGATGATACTTAGGAAGCTCAACATTACATACATGTAAACGAGCGTCTACAATCGAGCAATCAACGCCTACGTAGAAAAATACAGCGCACCGAAAGTGCAGAAAAATTCGCGATATCAACGAAGTTATTTCGCAAGTTAAATACATACCGTGTCGCGCGAGTCGGAGCAGTGAAAACTTTCCGGGCATAATTTAATATTTTCGTAGACGACGGGTCAGTAGATAGAAACCGTGTAATAACAGTCACCGGCGTGTTTCGAATATTGTTTGTTTACTTTCCCGAGGTGGCCGTACACGGGCGCGCCTTCGAATGATGAGCGACTGTATGCGTATCAGTTCGACGAAAAGGTCAACATTTATTTACGCGTCCTCCCTCTCTCACTCTCTCTCCCTCCCTTTCTCTCTCTCTCTCTCTCGTAAAGCGAGATAAAAAAAAAGTTTGCTTCGCGAAAGTTTGATAATAACGCCGACAGCCGGAGAAATATTGCAGGTCGATGCGAACATTTGTCTTGGCGTGGACTTTAACAGTCAATTTATTAAAGAAAATTTCCTCCGCTGAAAAGGAGATAAAATGGCTGCTCAAGAACACCGAGTGGCCATTCCCATAACATTTCTCAGCCACCACCTCATTTTTCTCCCTTCGCCGTGCATAAATCCACTTTATGTTTTCCCAGACACTGCGCCCGGCTGGCATAATCTACGGTTAAAGGGACGATTAGATGGAGTTAGTTTATTCGCCCAGCCCTGACGAGTTTACTGTCCTTATCGATTACGCTCTGTCCTCGAATTAACCCCCGTGACATCGCCGGACGAAATATAAACTCCCGGTCGGCTGAGAAAACAGTGCGAAAATTGCGGCGATCAGATCGTCGTATTGTAATTCGTTCTACGAAACACGATATAATTAAACAGGATCGTACAAAAAGTTTAATTCTAATTACGTAAATAATAACGAATAAATTTTTCATTACTCAGTACCGGCTCGATTACTCGAATAATTAATTATCATTCGAACCGGAGATGCTTCACCGACAAAATTTCGTGTCAAAAATATAAATTGTTATATGACAGTAAAATCTTGAGTCGCTCGAATCCATTAATTCTCGTTTAGACATTGACGTAAATAATATTAATAATTTCTGTATTCTTGAATAAATGTTCCTCCGTGATTCCGTCGTGTCCTACTTCACCGATGAATTGAGATGCAATTATTCTCTCTCTCTCTCTCTCTGCTCTGCTGAGTTCGTTGTTCTGAATTTGTTGGCAAAAATCTTTGACTGCGTTATGAATCATTGTTCTGCCCGTGGCAGTCGAAACCTGACTTCATTTATCCCTGTTATTAAATAATCTGAAATGTTCTTTTCAAGTGCTTTCTTTGCCTGCCTTGTACCTTTATTGCTTTTTGTCCCGATTGAACATTTCTCCCGGTGTCCATTCAAATTCTGCGAAGCAATTAAATGGGGTACTTGCACTTCTGTGTAAGCCCAGATGTAATAATTTTATGCGCCGCTGAGCATTGGACTGAAATCGTCGAACCGCGGACTTAATTCATGTCATTGTTATTTATTCACTGTTCAATACGAAATGAACGTTTTCATTGATTTTTCGGGTCGTATGTTACAAGTTCGATGATTGTTGTATGAAGCGATTTTATAAATAATATAAAGTAATTGATTAGGAAAATAAATTTTATGAACTGTATCTGCTGTAATAGATTGGATCGTTTAATAGAATAATTAACTAGTTGAACAGATGAGATACTCTATTTTCGTTTCTTCATACAGTGTTTATACTTTTTTTTACATTTTTTACATGATTTATATTCATACATCCTCGCTTTTCTTATATCTTTGTATATTTCTATATTTTCTCTATATATACTATATATTTTATATATAAACTACATCTAATATTTTATTAGTTCAAGACAAAACAAAGCAGAAATTTTAAATAATTTTCTCTTCTAAAGTTATTATCTTTACCCACAGATTCACGCCTTCCTTTATTGAGAACAAATAAAACAAATTTTTCGAGCAAAAGTTATTTATCAATAAGTGAACAGAAAATCGAAAGAGTAAAAATTGTGAAGAATATTTTTATTCAACGAACAATCCTAGTCGTTTTAACTCTTTTTTTTCTAATAGAACTGTATAATTACGTTCGCATAAATATATGGATTTTTCAATTTTCTTTAAAAAAGCATTAAGAGTGAAAAAGCGTTTAGTTCAGCATTTATGATTTTCATTTTGGATCGTACTGTACGCGAGGCGCCGCGGGTCGTCCCGGTTGTCTCTGAAATCTAAGATCGCGGCATCGCGCGACCCGTCTCTTTAAAGAAACAAATTATTATTTCCCGTCACAGCTCGGCACCGCTTTAACAAGCGAGATCCGATGCGTTCCGCTTTGACAGGCTCCGCCGAGGCCAACCCCCCCGTCGATCTCACAGAGGCAACTGCTGCCCGCTGATCCTTATTAGTAGTCCTTGCTCGTTCCGCGCGCAAGTGGAACGCGGCTCCTTTCCGGCCGATTTTACCCGGGGAAGCTCTCACTCCCCCGAGTGCCTTATTCGCTCATTGTCAAAGCACCCAACCCTCCGCTCCCCCCTTCCGCGACCCCCCGACGGCTCTTTCGGTCTTATTTAATTGGCGGGATCAGCTTGTTCCTTTCCATGCCGGCGGCCCGCGAAAATTCCACGTCGACGCGAAAGTCTGAAATTCGATTCCGAACGATTCGCAATTCACGTCGGCGAATCGCGAACCCGCCTTGTATCGACGCCGGGTAATCGACGGCAGATTATCCGACGGGGGGAGGGGCGCTCTAATTCGAGGCATTCGCTATCCGCGGATTATTACGATGCGACCCGTAACCTCGACGAGAGAGGTTACCGATCGTTCCGCTCCGATGAATTTTCACGATTCTCGATACATCTCGTCCATTGTTCTACCGCCTCCCCTCGGATTCCGCCTCGAGGAGGCCAATAACTCGCGGCGACTTCCGGGTCGACCGCGCCGCTGCTCGTCCTTTTCATTAAGTTACACCTGTCGGCTGTGTTTAACCCGGGCCCGCGGTTGCAGAAAATCCACCGATTCGACACATTTTTTGCTACATTCTACTCCGAGTCGAAGATTAAATTCGA